>NC_135805.1:130026665-130357300 GCF_964213995.1 Mustelus asterias | reverse complement strand
CACTCTGAAAGGGGGGGGTGGGTGTAAGGGGAGGGGGGCAGGGGAGGTGGATTGGGGCGGGGGGGGGCACGGGGAGGAGCAGATGTTGGAGTCATGCAATGCTGCTTGTCCCCAGCACATTGACAGCCACAGCCCCCCCACTACCCTCAATCCCCCCAGCCCCAGCCTGCATGCAGCCACAGTCCCTGGTTGCTTTGGCAGGCTGCTGCAGTGCTATGTGCACTCTGTGCACATCTTCAGCCTTCAGCCTGCAGTGAGCTGTGGTGCTAAGACTCAGCTGCACTGCAGGGCTCAGTGTTGTGCAGAGCAGCAGACACCTCCCCCCCCCCCCCCCCCGCCCCACACAGTCCCTGAGACGCTACCCACCCAGGACAGCGGAATGACTGCGACTTCCAATGCACGCAAGTACCACGGAGCCTCCGATCGCAACGCGCCTCCCTCCTCTCACACCCTCGCTGTGGAGGTGCCTGCTCCCGACTTTTATTTCGCAGGTCGGTTATTGCGCGGGCGGAGGATGGTAAAGTGGGAAAATTCGGTAAAGTTGGGCGCGGGCTTCATTAGGTCGATTTAAATGCATGCAAATGCATTTAAATCGGCCCGCCGGCTGATCCGGGCGCGTGCCGGATCGGCGCCCGAATCGGCCATTGGTAAAGGCGCAATTGGCCTTGGGTCGAGTCTGGACCGCATTTTAGGCCTGACGCCCAATTTTACCACGATTTAGCACCCGAAAACGGGCGCAAAATTTTGGTAAAATCGGGCCCTCGGTCTCCACTTCCCGCTGCCTCGGTAAAGCAGCCAGCATAATTAAGGCCAGCATAATTAAGGACTCTACGCACCCCGGGCATTCTCTCTTCCACCTTCTTCCGTCGAGAAAAAGATACAAAAGTCTGAGGTCACGCACCAACCGACTCAAGAACTCTTCCCTGTTGCTGTCAGACTTTTGAATGGACTTACCTTGCATTAAGTTGATCTTTCTCTATACCCTAGCTATGACTGTAACACTACATTTTGCACTCTCTCCATTCCTTCTCTATGAATGGTATGTTTTGTCTGTATAGCGCGCAAGAAATAATACTTTTCACTATATGTTAATACATGTGATGCGCGTTATCACACACGAGGCTTGAGATGCTCAAGGAAATAAAGGCTTTTATTTACTATTACAACGAAGCTACCATATATAGTACACGATCCCAGACTGAGGGGTCCCAGACAGTCTGTGTGGAGTTTGCACATTCTCCTCATGTCTTCGTGGGTTTCCTCCGGGTGCTCCGGTTTCCTCCCACAGTCCAAAGATGTGCGGGTTAGGTTGATTGGCCAGGTTAAAAATTGCCCCTTAGAGTCCTGAGATGCGGAGGTTGGAGGGATTAGCGGGTAAAATATGTGGGGGTAGGGCCTGGGTGGGATTGTGGTCAGTGCAGACTCGATGGGCCGAATGGCCTCCTTCGCCACTGTAGGGTTTCTATGTTTCTATGACAGAGCAGTGACCTTTATACCTCTCCCAGGAGGCGGAGCCCGACTGGGATGTACCATAATAACTATAATACAGGTGTAACAGCCCAACCCTAACCCCAACAGCAACAAGTAGAACAACCCAACCCTATCCCCAACAGCAACAAGTAGAACAACCCATCCCTAACCCCAACAGCAACATATATACATACTCGTAGTACTGGCCAGACCCTGGCTCAGTACTACCTAGTGGGAACCAACGATGGTTCACCACAACATGTGACAATAATAAATCAAATCAAATGACTGGCTCTTCAATGCTTCGCTCTGGTAATGATTTGCCAAACTTGCCAAACTGAAATTTGGCTGTCATTTTGCCTTGATCTTTTCCCTCATGCCTGTAGCTACTTATGGTTTCAGGAGCTTTTTTGCTTTTGGAAGAGTAGGTTTCCTATGATATGATGCTAATCTTTGGACATAACTGTATTCCATATCTTTAGCTGATATGTTTCTCCACCCAGGGATTGTCTTTTATATGTCTGTGCTAGATGCTCTTTATTATTCCTTTGGTGATGTTCACTGCTACCTCATCCTTTCCATTCAACTGGGAATAGTACAGAGATGGCATGTTGTGCTGAATTTCACAATCTTTTGTGAATCCTTGTGAATTCTTGACTCGTAACTGAGGTCCATTGTCACACATCACAATATCTGGAATGCCTTATCAACTAAAATGTGCTTTCATACATTCTATAATTTCTCCTGTCAGTGTTGAAGTCATCTAGTCTAACTCTCAGATAATGTTCTGCACTGACAATATAATCAATTCCTGCTCGAGTGAAGAGGTCTACTCCCAGCTTCATCTATGATTTGTTTGGGATGTCATGCATGGCTCTTGTTTCATTTGGTACTTGTTACACGCACCACACTGGCCAATGTAGTCTTTAATCTCACTGGTAATGTTTGGCCAGTGGAGCACACCTCTTGCCTTTCTCAGTTTTGGTTTTATTCCTTAATGCCATGCATGGATGTGTTTCAGCGTCTCTCCTCTCATCTCCTGCGGGATGTTGACTCTAATTCCTTTGGTCAAGATGCTATCTTGGGCTGTCAATACATCATGGTGTGTCCAATATGCTCTTGTGATCACAGATATGTCCTTGATGCTATCAGGCCATCTTTTCATCACTATTGTAGTTCTTGTACAGTTGCATTCATTGGATAGTTTGCTTGATCTGAGCAAGGTGCTTCTCTGTCACATTCAATGTCACTGCTGGGTTGATGAGTCCCAGATCACGTCAAGCTGCTGTTTCAAGTTGAACCTGGAAAATGTCATGTCCTGATGCTTTATGGTGAGCACTTTTCTCGACAGCATTTCAGCAACGTACAACTGGTTTCCTTGATTGCATGTATATCCAGAAGATTTGTAAACAAAGTAACACTCCTGAAGCAGATAGTAATCTAGATGAAGATATTCTGCTGTCAACACATGACCTCTGTACTTGACTTGAGGCTTCTTCAGTTGCAATAGTTTCTTGTTCAGCTTCAGAATCATCTGGTGAGCTTAATCTAGCTATCGTGTTAAATTCTGATCATGGTCAGCTATGGCTTCTTCTATTGAACCTCCATATCCATAGATTGGTAGATCATCCACTATGGCTTCTACTCCAGGAAGATCACAGACTGGAGATCCCACAGATCTCCAGGAAGATCACAGGGGCGTAGGTTAGAGGGATTAGTGGATAAAATATGTAGGGATTTGGGCATAGGGCCTGGGTGGGATTGTGGTCGGTGTAGACTCGATGGGCCGAATGGCCTCTTTCTGCACTGTAGTGTTCTATGATTCTATGACTATGTCACGTCGTCTGTGCCGATACTCTTCTGGGTTCATGGAAATGCCAAACAGCACGCACAGTCATCTGCATCTCCTGAACGATGTCCAGAATGTTATGAGAAATCTTTCATCAAGCTGCACTCGCCAGTAACTATCCTTTGCCTCTAGGATGGTAAAGATCATTGCCTTGGTAAGTCGTGACAAAAGTCCTTTGATGGTTGGCATAGTGTGATCTTTTCAGCACTTTATTTTGATCTTCTGGGTCTAAGCATACTCGGAGCTTTCCAGGTTGTTTCACTACTACTTTGCTGCTAATCCAGGAGTTGTTACTTTATTATTTAACTCCCTCTTTTCAAGCTCTTTGGGTTAAGGGGCAAGGGATTCAGGGAATTGGGCAGGGGGTGGGCTTGGGTAAGATGCTCTGTCGGGGAATTGGTGCAGATGGGCCGAATGGCATCCTTCTGCACTGTAGGGATTCTATAATTGAATCTTGTTTTTATCTTGTCTTGAGGGCAGCTGGGACTCTTCCCGGCAGATGTTGAATTGGTCTTACACTCTCCTCTAACATCTAGGTGATATTCTCTTGGTAGACCAACCTTTGTATTCTTCTCGGATCCATTCTGCCCTCAGTGGTTTTGTGTACTGGGCCAGATCCAAGCTTTAGGCTGGCTTCAGCTGAAATGAGTGGCTGTTATGTCTCAGTTATGATCTGGAACTCTAGACCTCCTTCTTGCCATTGTGTAGGGCTCTCAGACTAAGTTATCTTCTCAATGTGAGTATTATGCCATTATATAGCCTCAAACTTACTGTTGAGGAAAGCTTTGTTTCATTGCTATGTTGAACATCATTGCATAAGTCTGTGAAGATCACGATGTTGCATGTCACATCAGTGTCAATCTGACACATCTTGTTCACTTGGTACTCATATATAGAATTATATATAGAATCCCTACATTGCAGAAGGAAACCATTTACCCCATCAAGTTTGCACTAATTCTCCAACAGAGCATTTTAGCCAGGCCCTATTCCCATAATCTCACCTATTTACCCCACTAATCCCAACCTAGACATTTTTGGACACTAAAGGACAATTTTCCATGGCTCATCAACCTAACCTACGCCTCTTTGGACTGTGGGAGGACACCGGAGCACCTGAAGGAAACCCAAGCAGACACGGGGAGAATGCGCAAACTCTGCACAGAGAGTCACCCAAGACCGGAATTGAACCTGGGTTCCCGCGCTTTAAGGCAGCAGTGCTAACCACTGTAGCATTGTGCAACACCCCCTGTCTTCTGTAATGATCATTGGAACAATCACTAACCATTTATCCCCGATTAAATTGACAAAACCAACCTGTTTGATTACATGTATTTCTAAATAAGATTCTTCTGTGATATCTCACCCTGTTTTGCTTTTATCTTGATAAGCACTTGTTTGCAAAATAATTGAGCTTCTTCTTGTTAAAACATTGCCTTCTCCCTGCTGGGCAATCTTTATTATTTGTAAGATTAGTATCTTGCTCTTTGTCTGTGATTGTTCTTTGCAACTTCTAGTCTTCTCTGCCATACACTGATTGTGAACTATCTGCATTTCCACACACACTTTCCTGAGGTGAGTTTCATACATTTCAGTAGACTTCGTCATATGCCTAAAAGTATTTAATCTTTGCTGAGATCATCTTTTAGCTATTGGAAATCTCATGATTCTGCGAGCTGTGTTACAGCAGTCAATGTTCAACTGTTCAATGGTCCTGTTTTCACCTTGAGCTCTAGTGTTGAATACATAGCGTTCATAAGTACTGCTCACTCAGGATTCAAAGCATTCATTCAAGATTTTCAAATTCTCTACCATCTGTTTTATTTGTATGGCAGTTAAATTTAAAGTGGTATATACAATGTTATGGTACCTCTTAGTAGTGTGGCTACCCTTATCAGTTATAGATTAACACGTAACTCCATTGTTAGCTCATAGTTTTACCATTGTAAGTGGAAAAACTGCCAATTCTACCACATGTTGCCTTTTGTTTCTGCTGAAGCTGGGACTGGGAAGTTTACCAAGTTTGCCATGTTCACTCACCCAGTGTTTATTAGCAGCTTTCACTTTCTTAGCCCTTTTTCAGCTTCTTTTTTTGCAGATTTAGCCACTTCTGTGCACCTTTCTGAGCATTGTCTTCTCCACAAAATCTGTTTTATCTCCATTTACTGACACCATGTTTTATGTTTAAAGACTGCAGAGTTTCATCAGCGTCTTCTCAGTGAGAGGTCTCGACTGAACAGATTTTAAGATGGCAGCTTGTGGAGATTGCCTCATGCAGATGTCACCAGACTGTGGAATGTCAGATAGAACTGGGTGCATTTCAAACTCAAGTAGTCTCACCCTGTGCAGTTGTGCCTGTAACTGCAAAGACTTTCCTGTCCTTCATCCCATTTGCAATTAAGACCAACATTCCATTTACTCCTAATTGCTTGCTGTATCTGCATGCTGACCTTTTGCCACATGTGGTGCTCCATTTTCCTCCCACAGTCCAAAGATGTGTGGGTTAGGTTGAATGGCCATGCTAAATTGCCCCTTAATGTCCCAGGATGCATAAATTAGAGGGATTAGCGGGGTAAATCAGTGAGGTTATGGGGACAGGGCCTGGGTGGGAATATTGTCAGTGCAGACTTGATGGGCTGAATGGCCTCCTTCTGCATGGTAGGGATTCCATTCTACGACTTTACTATAATCAGATTCCCCCACCAGTAGTGGCACTAGAACTCTTCAGGCTGAGGTTCTCACCTTGTAATGGTTGGAATTTTCTGGCAGTTCACATCAGTGGGATTAACTGGTCCCATTGCAATGAATGGAGATTTGGCTGAGCGCTAAATTCTCTGTCCTCGTTTGTAGCTGAAACAGGGAGTGAACGGCCGGAATATTCCGGACAATGCGTCGCGGCCATTTTCATTTTGCTGCTTTCCAATTTGCTATAAGCTTGTTTATTTAACTAATAGTATAAAATCCATAAAACAAGACTGGATTGCACATGACGTTAAAATTGGATTGATTATGTTTATGTACCTTGACTGTTTACCACAGCCTCTGACTTTGCTTCACCCGAAGACTATACTTGGCCTTTGAAGCCACCAGTGTTTTATAAAAATAGTAAAATATCCTAGAAGACATTGAGATAAATCAAAGGTTTCTACCGGATGCTAAGCAATTATATAACAAGGAGAGTACTCCACAACTCTCTGTAACCTCCACATGTACTTGATAACAGGTATGGCATTTTTCAAGTTTAGACCTTATTCGCTTCCTATTTAATTTACTTTCCTGTCATCTTTCTACTGCTTTGTTGCTTAAGTCCTGTGTGAATGGATAAAAGACACATCACTTGTGATTTTAACTAAACTGACACTGTGATTGACTGGTGGGAACAGATGTTAGAATTATCTGGGACGTTGTCCTTCACTTAAAAAAAAGGATTGAGCCTTTTCATGCAGGAATCTGTCTGTCAAATGCCAGAGATGTTGCAGTTAAATGTGTGAACATTCAAGACTCACATTGCCTTCAGAGTTTGGGGCCAGTCTTTGGTTGAATTCCAACTGCACTCAATTTTTTTTCCATGCAGTTAACAGGATGATACTGGGGTTAAAAGGGTTAAATTATGAGAACAGTTAGCAAAAGATTAGAATTGTATTGTTTTGGAACATGGAAGATCAAAGTGTGATCTAATTCAGGTGTTTAAGATGATTAAGGCATTTGTTAGGGGAGATACAAATAGACTATTTCCTTTGGTGGTGGGGAGTCCAGAATAAAGGGACTCTCACCAATTTTTACAGATGCACCATAGAAAGCATCCTTTCCAAATGTATCACAGCTTAGCATGGCTCTTACTCCAACCAAGCAAGAAACTACAAAGGGTCGTGAATGTAGCCCGTCCATCATGCAAATCAGCCTCCCATCCATTGATGCTGTCTACACTTCCCACTGCAGCCAGCATTATCAAGGACCCCACGCACCCCGGACATACTTTCTTCCAACTTCTTCCATCGGGAAAAAGATACAAAAGTCTGAGGTCACATTCCAACAGACTCAAGAACAGCTTCTTCCCTGCTGCCATCAGACTTTTGAATGGACCTACCTCATATTGAGCTGATCTTTCTCTACACCCTGGCTACATGGTGGCACAGTGGTTAGCACTACTACCTCACAGCTCCAGGGACCGGGTTCAATTCCCGGCATGGGTCACTGTCTGTCTGAAGTTTGCACGTTCTCCCAATGTCTGCGTGGGTTTCCTCCTGGTGCTCCAGTTTCCTCCCACAGTCCAAAGATGTGCGAGTTAGGTGCATTGGCCACATTAAATTGCCCCTTAGTGTCCCGGGATGCATAAGTTAGAGGGATGAGCGGGGTAAATATGTGGGGTTATGGGGATAAGGCCTAGGTGGGATTGTTGTCAGTGCAGACTCAATGGGCCTAATAGCCTCCTTCTGCACTGTAGGAATTTGATGATTCCTGTTCTATGATTACATTCTGCACCCTCTTTTCCTTCTCCCCATGTACTCCATGTACAGTATGCTTTGTCTGTATAGTGCGGAAAAAAATACTTTTCACTGTATACAAATACATGTGACAATGATAAATCAAATCAAAAAACCTTAAAGCTAGGCTGTTCAGGAGTGCTGTCAGGAAGTATTTCTTTACATAAAGTGGTGGAAATCTAGAATTCTGACCCTCAAAAAAAGCTTCTGAGGCTGGCAGGAGTGGGATGGGGAGGGGGGTGGGGGGTGGGGGGGGGGGGCGGCGGGGGCGGTGACTAAGGATGATAGACTTTGGTCAAAGATATAAAGGCTCAGGGAACCAACATAGGCAGATGCCACTAAGATACAGAACAGCCATGATTTAATTTAGCTCTGATGAAGGTGCATCGAGACTCGAGACATTGGCTCTATTCTCTCTCCACAGGTGCTGTCAGACCGGCTGAGATTTCCCAGCATTTTTCTGTTTTTGTTCCAAATTCCAGGATCCGCAGTATTTTGCGTTTATCTAATTGAACAGGTTCAGGCAGCTGAATAGTCTACTCCTGTATCTGTGCCTTTACAACAAGAAACCTTTTCATTTCTAAACACTGAAGAAAATCAGATTTTTCTATCGGCCTCACAGTTGTCGCATAGATTTCATGCTAATTATGATCCCTTTATAAACCGGTGACAGACATCTTAGCACACAAAAGCCTGCGACTTCTGAAGTTCTGCATCCTTTAATGCTAACTAAAATTTGCAAGAGCACCTTAAATAGAACAATATCGCTTCAAAAGAATCTCAACATTTCTAATTTTGATCAAGCAACCCCTTGGAAACGTTCTTTGCCTTTCACACTGATCTTGATCAATGAACTAAGACACCATGCTGTCCTCACTAATCTTTCTCTTGCACATATTCTCAGTTTCAGTCATGTTGGATTAATAAAATCCTCCTTCCAAAGGAGGTTTTTTTTCCTCTTTCGAAAAAAACCGAGGTGAGGGGGTTGGTGAGCCTTTGCCAGGGCTCAAGTTAGCCAGCCTGAACTATAGAATAATGGTGACAGTCTAGGTCCAACCCGTCTCCCGGGTGAGGAAGCTCTTGGGACCTGCCTCCTCGCATTGCCCCATTGATAATATTGTGGTTTGAGCCATGATCATACCCTTAGACAATGAGGACACTAGACAGAGAGATGCTTTTAACACAAGGTGTTTCATATCGCTTTGTGTTTTGAAGTTGATGCTTTAGAACTTGAAGATTAGTGCCTTAAAAAATCCTTTCTACATTAGAGTAGTGATTCAAAAATAGGTCATTGGCTATTCAGTGCTCTGGAACTTCCAAAGTAAAAACCATAAGATATAGGAGTAGAATTAGGCTATTCGGCCCATTGAGTCTGCTCCGCCATTCAATCATGGCTGATAATTTTCTCAACCCTATTCTCTTGCATATTCCCTGCAACCTTTAATCCCTTTAACAATCAAGAACCCTATCTATCTCTGTCTTAAATATACTCAATGACGTGGCCTCCACAGCCTTCTGTGGCAATGAATTCCATAGATTCACCACCCTCTGGCTGGAGAAATTCCTTCTCATCTCAATTCATCTCTAAGGCTGTGCCCTCGGATCCTAGTCTCTCCTACTAATGGAAACATTTTCCCCACATCCACTCTATCCAGGCCTTTCAATATTCTGTAAGTTTCAATGAGATCCCCCCCCCCCCTCACCCTTCTAAACTCCATCAAGTGCAGACCCAGAGTCCTCAAATGCTCCTCATACATAAAGCTTTTCATTCCTGGGATCATTCTCATGAACTTCTCTGGCCAGCACATCCTTCCTTAGATACGGAAAATTTGAGGACTGGACTGTAGAAGTCCAAGTCTTTCTTCCTCTTTGTTTCAGGGAATAGGTAAATAAACCTTACAAAATTAGCACAAAATAAAAGCTGAATTCACCATGTTATTGTCCAACGATTATCAACTGATGAGTCTCATAAAAGATAGTTTAAAGTTTTATGCATTATGTGGGGTTCTGTTCTTAATTCTTTCATGGAATCTAAGCATCACCGATCCCTGAATTCCCTCCCGAAGGTGAGAGGGTTACCCTCTTCTAGAGCCACTGCAGTCCATATGTGTAGGTACACTACAGTCCTTGGAAAACCTCTGTTAATCCCAAACGCCTCTTTCCCTTCTTTCCCATGGCAGTGATCCTTAGAAGATTGCAGAATAGATTTCAGAGGGCAAATGTCCCTGAATATTGAACCAGCAAGTCTTCTTGCATTCATACACCTCAAAACTATTACTGAAGAGATGACAAGGTGCCAGGGACATGCATGGGAAAGGCACCAACAATAATTCAGAAGGAAATAAGGAAATCCTGGTTGGATAGTGAAGTCATAGCAGGGCATTCCACCCACCCATTCCAACAATATGTGCTGCAATTTAAAAAAAAAATTATTTCACAGTATGTGGATAGGTGAGGCCAGCGTTTGTTGCCCATCCCACATTACATCTTTAATTAAGGGGTTGCTCAGCCATTTTAAAGGGCAGTAAAGAGTCAATCATATTACTGCAAGCCCACAGTCACAGGTAGTCCAGACCTGGGTGAAAACAGCAGATTGCCTTCCCATTCATGAACAAGATGGGTTTTTGCAATTGTACAATTTTACAATTGTCAGTCATCATTATTGAGACTAGCTTTATATTTGTTTTCATTGAATTTAAACTCCCAGGAGCCAAGGTGGGATTTGAATCCATGTCCCCAGAATCTCAACCTGCTCCTCTGAATTACTAGACCTGTGCCATTACCACTACACCTTCATCTCCAGCTAACTGCAGAGGTGAGGTCCCTTCCCTATTTCCTGTGAATTCCCCAGCTACCCTTTTCTCTTGCTCCTGCATTTTTTGAGCATCTTTCATGATCTAAGGAAGCTAATAAATTATTTCTGGAGTGCAGTCATTGTGTAAAGATATTCGTTCACCAGTTTAGGGAACGCAAACTCATTTATTTACAGATTAAAAATATACAGAGGCTTGCAGCCTTATGGCTGCAATTAACTCCCAAGATGTCTCTGAGTACAGAGGCAATGCTTACCAGGGTGAACTCCCACCCTGCTCCTGGATTGGTTCATCATGATCCTTATTCAGCAGATAGATCCTTAAAGGGATAATCACCACATCCCTCCCCCTTTAAGTCCTTTTGTACAATTGTCAATACTCATTTTACACAATCTGAGATAATTAAACGTTTAATACATGAATTTAATCAATTATAAATTAAATCTGTCAGCGGGTTTCAGAATCCTTGTGGAATGGTGCAATTCCTCTGTCTGGGGTGCTTCAGCTGTCTGCTGAAACCACAATGACAGGTGTCTCTTCAGTCACAGGCAGTTCAGTTCTATCCGTTTCCATGGAGTCAGTGGTTGTACCTGCCACAGGACGACCAGATACTTGAGTTCTAAAGCAGTTGGCAACATTTCCTGATGGGATGGCAATATACTTCCTGATGGTAAAACTGGCTACTGGGGCAGCTCTCTTTTTCTCAAATGTTCTGCATGTTTTCAAATGATTCTTCCTTGTACATCTACTTGATAAGACAGGGGTCCAATTTTAGAGACAATGATTCCAGGGACCCAACTCCACCCACAACCAGAATTACTCACACACACGGCGTAATCCACCATAAATGACTGCATTGACTGACATGGATGATGACGTGCCTTCTTGACTGCTTTGGCTGACCTCTGTCCTCCCCAGCAAACTTGAAGTACAAGGCCCTGCCCTGTTCTGAGACAATGGTAAATGTAAAGATACTTACTGGTTTAAGGAAAATGCAAGGCATTTATTTATAGATTAAAACTATACAGAGGCTTGCAGCTTCATGGCTGCAGTCAGCTCCTGAGATGTCTCTGAGTACAGAAGCCCGCGCTTACCAGGGTGATCCCCACCCTGCTCCCGATTGGTTTCCCAGGTCATGTGACCCTTACTCGGCAGACCGATCCTTAAGGAGACATTCATCACACATTGTAATGCAGGAAACAAGCTGTCTAATCTCCTGCATTGCAAGGTCTCACAAGCAGCAATTAAATGAGTGATGTTGGTTGGGGATAAATATTGGCAAGCACATCAAGAAGAATATGTTCAACTGGGAGGCAAAGGATTAAAATCTCAGCTGAAAGACAATGCCCCCTACCGTGTAGCTCTCCCTCAGCACTGCACTGGAGTGTCCACATGAAGTTTGGTGCTTCTCCGGACTGGGACTTGAACCCACACAATCCTGCCAACTGAGACACGGCAGACACTGACGAGAGAGAGAGAAAAAAAACAACAGGCAGGAATTTCCTTGGACTTCTCTCATTCCGGCTGTCACAACATTGCCAGAAACATGAGAGAAATCACGCAGGCGTAGCTCTGAGGATATCCTCACCCAATATGTAGGATAAGGGTGGGCGGAGGGGGAGGTGGAGAGAGAGAAGAAATGAACCATTTATCAACCATTAACAAAATGAGTGCTTTCCCATTGCTGCTGTCCATTGCCAATATACCTGCACGTTGTCAGTCCTGTGCTTTCTGGAATGAGCAATCATTCGTCTCAAATGCAATTTAAATGCTGAAGAGATCAATGGTGAGATGACGGATTAGCTGAAGAAATAGAAATCTTCATTTAGAAGCAGCCAGTTCATAAAATTGTGATCTGAACGCTCCTCAATACTTCATCATTACATGCCAGATTAGTCTCATGAAAAATATATTAATCAGTCTGGTGAGGACCTATCAAACCCCTTGAAATCTTAATAGCTTCATGCCACCAAATACCTCACTAAATTTGCACTGAGAATATTGTAAAGTGGCAGTGACCTTGAAATGGTTTCAGAGTAAGACAGATGTTTTTAGCACAGAACATGACATTTATTTGAGAAGCTCTTATTGAATTAATGATTCCTCCCTGCCAGGACCACATTGTCTTAAAAATTAAGCATGTGCTTTGAATGACTGGACAACAAAAGGGTTTTAGTCCCGAATCAGCCCATTGATCTCATGGATTGGAGTATAAGAGACAAAGCGACCTCGTCTGTGTCCTTGTGCTGTCTGTAAATAAAATAAAGATGCTCAGGCACAAGCACCCTATTCAAGACTGAGAAACAGCCTAACCAAGATAAATGCAGTTTCAAGGAGAGATGATGAACTGACCCAGGATATTGAAACCAGTAACATATCTGCCTGCTTTAAACTCCACACTCTTCAACTTTTTAAAATGGAAAGCGTAGCATGCTCGAACTTAATCAAGCCCTAAAAAGCACAAATGAATTGGAAATGAGAGAGTACCTGCATTTCCTTTTTGCTTTTATTTCACATTTCAATTAGATATCAGGACAGAGACGGACGATGGAGACAAGAGACATCAGTCAAAGTTTCAGCAAATGTAATTCTGGGAGGGATTAAGCCTCTTGGATACACTAGGACTGCACTTTCCTCTAACAAAGTGCAATAATCTTGACATTTACAAATGTGATCCTTTGCATGGTAGTGACAGCTGCAAGCTTTATCAAACTGTAACCTCATGCAATAACAGACTGAGTGTTACACTTCACGTTCTCACAGAAATATTATATGGTAAATATATTTTAACTCTGGGTCCTGCTTTCTGTTGCTGCCAAGCAGTTCCACACCGTGAAGGAAAGCAACCCCTCCGTTTCCAGGAGGCATAATTAAATATTTCAGTAAAATCAAATTCCTGAGGACAGGGATGCAAACATCACTGGAAAGCTTAAAGCCGGAGTATTAAGGTGTGTGACTTCTGCGTGTCTAGTTTGAGAATATTTTGTGTTCCCATTCCAATCTGTGGTTCTCTAACCAAAGCTTGCTTGATTTTTGCTGTCTTATACAATCCTATTGGTTGGCTATTGTTATTGTTGCAATCTAAGGACAATTTGAGGAACGCATTTCAATTAAAAGCCAAATGAATAAGCCGCTGCGCAGTGTGGGATGTGTGAATCTATGGTGACACCCTGTGCAGTACCGAAAGAGGTTACCAAGGCAGCAGAGGAAACCTTTCAAGGACGTCCTCAAAGCCCCTGTGGAAAAAATGCAACATCCCCACCGATCTGTGGGAATCTCTTGCTTGAGCCTGCCCAATCTAGGGAAGAAGCATCCGTGAAGGTGCCAACCATTTTCTAACAGGCCTCAGGTGGAGGCCAAGCCCAAACAGCAAAAAGAGCGTAGCAAAATTCGATCATCCCATCCACCCACCTCATCAAGAGCTATCTGGCCCACAAGGGGCAGAGTGTGTGGATCCAGCATTGGGTATTTCGTCACCTCAGGGCCCAAAAGTCTATAGAGCAGAAGAAAGTCATCCCCCAGTCCCACGGGCTGCCTAAGAAGAGGAAGGTAGACTGAGAAAGTGCGGCACTGTCAGAGGTGCAGTGCTTTGGATGAGATATTAAAGTAAGGCCTGCTTTCCCTCTCTGATTTACATGAAAGATAGACTGGCACAATTTTGAGAAAGAGCAGGGCGAGTTGTCCCCGGTGTCCTGATCAATATTTATCCCTCAATCAACATCACAGAAAACAGACTGTCAGGTTGTCGTAATGTTGCTGTTTATGGGCGCTTACTGTGCACACATTGATGGCTGGGTTTCTTACATTACAACTGTCACTACACAAGTACTTTATTAGCTGCAATGCACTTTGATATGTCAAGTATGAGAATGGAAGTCTTCCTTTTTTATTGCTTACTGAGAGCCTAACATGTTGCCTTTCCGTCAGCACTTGAAGATTGAATTGATTGACCTTTTCTCATTTCTATTGTTTAATAAATTCATGAGACTGCATTTTTGGCTCTAGTAACTGATCTTTGTATTTCTATCTCTCATAGCATAGAAGATAGGAGCAGGAGTAGGCCATTCGGCCCTTGAGCCTGCTGTGCCATTCATTATGATCATGGCTAATCAACCAACTCAATAGCCTGATCCCACCTTCAACCATATCCTTTGATCCCCTTCACCTCAAGAGCTGTATCTAACTCCTTCTTGAAAACATATAATGCTTTCCTTCTCCTTTTCAAATAGAAAGATAGAAACTAAAAGCAGGAGTAGGCCATTTGGCCCTTTGAGGCTGCTCTGCCATTCATTGTGATCATGGCTGATCATCAAATTCAATACCCTGTCCCCACCTCCCCCACCTCTTCTCCACATATCCCTTGATCACTTTAGCCCCAAAGAGCTATATCTAATTTCTACACAACATTTTAGCCTCAACTATTTTCTGTGATAGTGAATTCCACACATTCACCACCCTCTGGATGAAGAAATTTCTCCTCACCTCAGTTCTAAGAGGTTTACCCCTTATCCTCAAACTATGACCCCTAGCTCTGGATTCCCCCACCACTGGGAACATTCTTTCTGAATCTACCCTGTGTAACCCTGTTAGAATTTTATAAGTTTCTATGAGATCCCCTCTCACTCTTCTAAATTCCAGTGAATATAATCCTACCTGACTTAATCTCTTCTCATATGACAGACCTGCCATTCCAGGATTCAGCCTGGTAAACCTTTGCTGTACCTTCTCTATAGCAAGGACATCCTTCCTCAGATGTCGTATTCCTATATACTATGTTGAAATAAAGACTTTTGTACCATCTCCAAATCCTAATTATTCTTTCTAAGCATCTCGACATTTTGATACTCTTTACTTCCAGCAGTTTTCAGCTTACACTTGAATACCCAATTCGACAATCACTTGACTTTGTATTGTCTCCTGCACTACTCTACTTAGCCCTCAACCTTGTCCCTTCACTAAGGTTTTAAAGATCATTCACATTAACATGGCACATTTACCTTTTAGAAAAAATAATAGGTAAGCACCTCTTGTGTTCTCGGCTGCTTGTGCTCCCTGCCTTTCTGATATAAGCCAGCTGAACTTGGCTGATGTTGCGCAATTTTCATATGATGTATTTAACTGTCAGCAGCCATCAGAAGCCGTCCTTAATCATGGAGAAAAATCTCATCAAACAGCAACAAAATAAGCTTATTAATCTTGTTTCATTGAAGGCAATCTTCTCCAACATCACAAGGGACACTTGTTCACTGGCAAATACATTCCATCTCCAGCCTATACACACAACATTCTTGAAGGCTTGAAATACTGTCACAAAACCAATTCAGCCGACAAACAATATCAGGTTCTTTTAGCATCATTATTTCGCTCTCAACCATGTCTTGACCCCTAGAATTGTAACAGTGAGCCCCTGGAGTCTTATTGATTCCAATGATGGGAATTCCCGACACTCCCCTGCACCTTTTCTGTGCTGGTAAATCTAAATTTCAGATCTTCTTGAATAGTCAACTGTGTTCCACAACAGTTCTTCAAGCAGCACATCACAGTGAGTGGATAAGGCATTGTCCTCATGATTCTCAGTAAAGATTCTTTGTAGAATCATGAAGTGAAGAAGCCCTTCAGCTCATCGAGTCAGCACTGACACACAAGTAACACCTGAACTCCCAGCCAATCCCATCTGCCAGCACTTGGCCCAAAGCCTTGAATGTTATGATGTGCCAAGTGTTCATCCAGGTACTTTTTAAAGGATGTGAGGTAACCTGCTTCTATCACCCTCCCAGACAGCACATTTACCCTCTGGGTAAAAACAGTTTTCCTCACATCTCCTTAAACCTCCTGCCCCTTACTCTGAACCCATCTCCCCTCGTGACTGATCCTTCAACTGAGGTGAACGGTTGCTCCTTATCCATTCTGTCCATGCCCCGCATAATCTTGTACACCTCGATCAGGTCGCCCCCTCAGTCTTCTCTGCTCCAACGAAAACAACCCAAGCCTACCCAACCTCTCTGAAAAAGTTAAATGTTCCACCCTCGGGGAAACGTCCTGGTGAATCTCCTCTGCACCCCCTCGAAGCGCAACCACATCCATTCTTATAAAGATGATTGTTCTTGTATCATTCCTAAATATCTGCTAGCAACTGTCTTAAGAACAGTGCAACGACTGAGTTTGAGGGTGGTTATCTACATATTGAGGGTGATCTTGACACTTGTCATTCGTGCAAATGCTAGCATGGGTTTAAGATCTGGAAATCGCAGTTCTCACCAGCAAGTTCGCAATTTGGATCTTCCCCAACCCTAAACGGGCGTGAACCTGCTTTACGTGCATTAGAATTGATTTTAATATAATTAATCCACCTCCCTGCCAGATACTGACCCTTTGTTGGATATTGACACCAAGCCAACGTGACGTCACGCCGGAGCAGTTTACAACAGTTTCACCCAGACATCAACCTGTCGTGGGGGTCTCCCCAGAGACACAAAGGTATGTATAGTTCCCCCTCGGGGGAGAGGGACATGGCCAGTGGCCTGGCAATGCCCCAGCACTTCCCCTTGGCACAGCTTGGCACTGCCAGATTGGCATGGTGCCAACTTTGCAGGACCAAACTGTGCCAAGGGGTGGGTCCCACTGAGAGCTTCATGGGGGAGGGGGATTCATTTAGATGTGATGGTTTCTGGGAGCGGATGGAGGAATTGGGATGTCGGTGATGGCCATTGACTGGAGGGGGGGGTTGGGTGGCGGGGCAGAGGGTGATAAGAGAAGTGCCGACTCTGACCAAGGGCCCAAGACCTCTGTGGTGGGCTGATTGGGGGTTTAGCTGAGGGGGAAGGTTTACTTACGTTCTGACCAGGGCGCCCTTTAAAAATACACCTGATCTTTGTGTGGCTGGGCTTCGCCCAGTGTAGTCTGCTTACTGTGCCATGATATTGAAGATTTTTCTCTTTCCTCAATGGTTGCTTATCCTTTCTTGATCGCGCTAGGTTCTTTAATCCTGCTACGTTCTCATACCCCACATGCTGTGGTGCAGCTCTTAATAAGCTGAAGTTGATTTTCTGCCTCCAAGTCTTTTTTTTCAGGATATTTTCATCTGATTTACCAATATCTTCAGTTTTGATGCCTTTTCTTGAGATCAGGCTTGTAAACATTGATTTTCAGAGATTATGGGGTCCTTCACAGTTGCCACAATGTTATTGTACGTGACTGTTTAAGGAATGATTTCTGAGATATAGATATGTTTGAACTCTAACTGCCTTATTTGATAAACATAACTTTATGATGATACATAACTGAGAGATCCTGTGTATGCTTAGCCCTGCTTTCTTCAGTCTCTGCAAAAACGTCATTTTACATAGAACATAGAACATAGAACAGTACAGCACAGAACAGGCCCTTCGGCCCACGATGTTGTGCCAAGCTTTATCTGAAACCAAGATCAAGCTATCCCACTCCCTATCATCCTGGTGTGCTCCATGTGCCTATCCAGTAACCGCTTAAATGATTCTAAAGTGTCTGACTCCACTATCACTGCAGGCAGTCCATTCCACACCCCAACCACTCTCTGCGTAAAGAATCTACCTCTGATATCCATCCTATATCTCCCACCACGAACCCTATAGTTATGCCCCCCTTATAATAGCTCCATCCACCCGAGGAAATAGTCTTTGAACGTTCACTCTATCTATCCCCTTCATCATTTTATAAACCTTTATTAAGTCTCCCCTCAGCCTCCTCTGCTCCAGAGAGAACAGCCCTAGCTCCCTCAACCTTTCCTCATAAGACCTACCCTCCAAACCAGGCAGCATCCTGGTAAATCTCCTCTGCACTCTTTCCAGCGCTTCCACATCCTTCTTATAGTGAGGTGACCAGAACTGCACACAATATTCCAAATGTGGTCTCACCAAGGTCCTGTACAGTTGCAGCATAACCCCACGGCTCTTAAACTCCAACCCCCTGTTAATAAAAGCTAACACACTATAGGCCTTCTTCACAGCTCTATCCACTTGAGTGGCAACCTTTAGAGATCTGTGGATATGGACCCCAAGATCTCTCTGTTCCTCCACAGTCTTCAGAACCCTACCTTTGACCCTGTAATCCACATTTAAATTAGTCCTACCAAAATGAATCACCTCACATTTATCAGGGTTAAACTCCATTTGCCATTTTTCAGCCCAGCTTTGCATCCTATCTATGTCTCTTTGCAGCCTACAACAGCCCTCCACCTCATCCACTACTCCACCAATCTTGGTGTCATCAGCAAATTTACTGATCCACCCTTCAGCCCCCTCCTCTAAGTCATTAATAAAAATCACAAAGAGCAGAGGACCAAGCACTGATCCCTGTGGCACTCCGCTAGCAACCTGCCTCCAATCCGAAAATTTTCCATCCACCACCACCCTCTGTCTTCGATCAGACAGCCAGTTACCTATCCAATCGGCCAACTTTCCCTCTATCCCACATTTCCTCACTTTCATCATAAGCCGACCATGGGGGACCTTATCAAACGCCTTACTAAAATCCATGTATATGACATCAATTGCCCTACCTTCATCAACACACTTAGTTACCTCCTCAAATAATTCAATCAAATTTGTGAGGCACGACTTGCCCTTCACAAATCCGTGCTGACTATCCCGGATTAATCCGCATCTTTCTAAATGGTCGTAAATCCCATCCCGAAGGACCTTTTCCATCAATTTACCAACCACCGAAGTAAGACTAACCGGTCTATAATTACCAGGGTCATTTCTATTCCCTTTCTTAAACAGAGGAACAACATTCGCCACTCTCCAGTCCTCTGGCACCATCCCCGTGGACAGCGAGGACCCAAAGATCAAAGCCAAAGGCTCTGCAATCTCATCCCTTGCCTCCCAAAGAATCCTAGGATATATTTCATCAGGCCCAGGGGACTTATCGACCTTCAGTTTATTCAAAACTGCCAGGACATCCTCCCTCCGAACATCTATTTCCTCCAGCCTATTAGCCTGTAACACCTTCTCTTCCTCAAAAACATGGCCCCTCTCATTCATTCATCACCTCGCCTATCTCTACTGACTCCATACACAAGTTCCCACTACTGTCCTTGACCGGCCCTAACCTCACCCTGGTCATTCTTTTATTCCTCACACAAGAGTAAAAAGCCTTGGGGTTTTCCTTGATCCGACCCGCCAAGGACTTCTCATGTCCCCTCCTAGCTCTCCTAAGCCCCTTTTTCAGCTCATTCCTTGCTAACTTGTAACCCTCAATCGAGCCATCTGAACCTTGTTTCCTCATCCCTACATAAGCTTCCCTCTTCCTTTTCACATTTTGAGATTATTTCTGCCTGTGTGCAACTACATTTAAATGCTAGACTGTAAGGGTTTACTAATTCTGCCAATCTGAAAAATTGACTGTTAACTTGACTACATGTAGAATCAGAAAGCTAAGGGTTAACTAAAAATTGACTGCATTCCCGACTGCAAACCTGCAGGTTTTTCATAAGTTTTTTGAAACAGCAGCTGCAAGGATTGGTTTTCTAAGACGGAGACAGACTGCGGAAAACATTTCCAATGACGAGATTAGGGTTGAAATATAGTTTGGATTTCAGTGTGTGTGGTTTTCAGTTTTCAAGATCCAGTTCAGTATGTTCAAGTTCAGAAAAGGGACTGGCTCGAGAAGCCAGTCTCCAAGTTCACTTTTCTTTTTGATTCTGTCATGTTAATCTTTTTAAGTTCTATTCAATAAAAGGAAACTATTTTAAAACTCGGATCAGTGCTGTCCTCGTCTATTTGAAGAAATGAATGGACCCAACAACTATAAGCTGTTACTCAGCCGAAGCCATGAGCCTTCTCCCTCTCAAGTATTGGCCATGTGTCTCTCACAGCATCATGTGGGCAGTACCTTTCCTCAAGTCTGACACATTAACCCCTTCAACCCAGAATACCCTAATGTTACACTGTCCATCCTGTAGCAAAGGCATTCATAAGACACTAAGGAAATACGCAAGGATGATAATAATCGCAAAATACTGCGGGTACAGGAAATCTGAAATAAAAAAACAGAAAATTGCTGGATAACCTCTGCAGGTCTGACAGCATTTGCAAAGGGAGAAACAGAGTTAACGTTTCAAGTCTGTGTGCCATCCACAAGGATGTTAAGTTGACTTCTGCATGCACTGTCTGACCTAGAATGGTTTGGAATGTTGGTTCTGTAATGGTTCTTATTCTAGCATGGTCAGTAACAGGGGGAAGGTAAAGAGTGAAATCAGTGGTGAATGGAGAATTGGGGTTATATACACTGGTTCTCCAGTGAGATGAGTAGATTATAATCAGTATGATGAGAAAGACGTTGTCTAGGTTACCTTTCCCTTCCTTCTCCTCAGATTATCTCTGCGCAGCTTGCGGCAAGGGCTAGCTACTCATGACTATTTGGGCCGAATGGCCTGTTTCTGTATTGCAAAGACGATGCAGCTAAGGAGAAAAGCAAACGAAGGTGAGATAGGAACCAGAATGACTTGAGATTTAGAAGATAGGCATCTTGCTCCCAGTCCAACAGGCTCTGGCATCCCAGCAGGATTAGGGTGCGAGTATGAAGTAGGCTGCAGAGTTCCTGTCCTGTTATCTCTATCTGAGATCTAGACATTTCACAATTGTGAGCATAAAAGGAGTTTCTTCACAGATATAGGGAGAGATGATCATAGAAGAATCATAGGATCCCTACAGTGAAGAAGGAGGCCATTTGACCCATCGAGCCTGCACTGACAACAATCCCACTCAGGCCCTACCCCCATGTATTTACCCTGCAAATACCCCTGACACTAAGGGGCAATTTAGCATGGCCAATCAACCTAACCTACGCATCTTTGGACTGTGGGAGGAAACCGGAGCACCCAAACGAAACCAACGCAGACATGGGGAGAACATGCAAACTCCACACAGTCACCTGAGGCCAGAATTGAACCTGGGTCCCTGGTGCTGTGAGGGAGTAGTGTTAACCACTGTGCCACCCCGGACAACAGACAATTGTCTGACACTTGTGCAGACAATTTGAAATTGTAAATTTGTCAACATGTGCAACAAACTCCCCTGAATGTTATGGCGCCTCCGAAGCCAATTGCACCTTCAATGAAATAGTTGAGACTATGATTCTATGATTCATTCTATGATATTGTTGTAGGGTGTCCATAATAGCACCACTATTTCACACAATGTCTGGTTGTAGAATGTCGTAAGAAGTTTAACAACACCAGGTTAAAGTCCAACAGGTTTATTTGGTAGCAAAAGCCACGAGCTTTCGGAGCGCTGCCCCTTCATCAGGTGAGTGAAGAGTTGGGTTCACAAACAGGGCATTGTAATTGAATTTGTGTCTATATATGCCCTGCCTGCGAAACAAATCCTGCACTCACCTGATGCAGGGGCAATGCTCCGAAAGCTCGTGCTATCAAACAAACCTGTTGGACTCCAACCTGGCGTTGCGAGACCACTTACTATGCCCTCTTACATGTCAGAGCAAGAAGTTTAATAACACCAGGTTAAAGTCCAACAGGTTCACCTGGTAACAAAAGCCACAAGCTTTCGGAGCCTTAAGCCCCCTCCCAGGTGAGCAGGAACAAGATACTGAATAAACATGTAGAATGTCAAGCAGGGAAGAAGGAACAACATTTCTTTGTTTCTTGTGCTTTAGCTGTTTGATCTCAGTAATTTGAGAAAGGAAGACTGACATTTATCTACTGCCTTTTACGATCACAGGATATCTCAAATCAGAGATAAATATTGGACAGTCCAGCAGGGGGTGGGGTGGAGGATTCCTCTGCTCTACTTTGAAGGAGATCTTGATGCCCATTTGAGGAGTCAACTGAACACCATGAAAGGTAACACCCCCGACAGTGCAGCACTCTTGCCATTGTATTCTGGAGTGTCAGTCAAGATCATGTGTTCAATCAAATCCCAGGAGGGAGAGTTCATAGAATCCTACAGTGCAAAAGAGGCCATTCGGCCCATCGAGCCTGCACCAACCATAATCCCACCCAGGCCCTATCCCCATAACCCCATGCATTTACCCTAGCCTATCCCCTGACACTAAGGGGCAATTTAGCATGGCCAATCCACCTAACCCACACATCATAGAAATCATCATAGAAACCCTACAGTACAGAAAGAGGCCATTCGGCCCATCGAGTCTGCACCGACCACAATCCCACCCAGGCCCTACCCGCATATCCCTACATATTTTACCCGCTAATCCCTCTAGTCTACGCATCCCAGGACACTAAGGGGCAATTTTAGCATGGCCAATCAACTTAACCCGCACATCTTTGGACTGTGGGAGGAAACCGGAGCACCCGGAGGAAACCCACGCAGACACGAGGAGAATGTGCAAACTCCACACAGACAGTGACCCAAGCCGGGAATCGAACCCAGGTCCCTGGAGCTGTGAAGCAGCAGTGCTAACCACTGTGCTACCGTGCCGCCCCATGTTTGTTGAATCCACGAATCGGAGTTTCTTCCCCTTGAGACAAGGTTAACACCAAATTTGTTCATAGATCTCAATGATTTCAGGAGCATTTCTGGAAAACATCAAAAATAGTTTTATTCCCAATTGAAGAGAACATGGGGAGGACATGTTGTACTGTTATTGTTGCTGGACTAATAATTCAGAGACCCAGGAGACCTGGAGTTCAAATTCCACCACAACAGATAGTGAAATTTGAATTCAATATAAATCTGGAATTAAAAGTCTGATGATGACCGTTGAACCATTGTTGATTGTTATAAAAACCCATCTGGTTCACTAATGTCCTTAGGAAAGGAAATCTGCCATCCTTACCTGGTCTGGCCAACATGTGATTCCAGAGCCACAGCAATTCATAGAGTCATATAGACATGCAGTGTGGAAACCGGCTCTTTGGGCCACTCATCCATGCCATCCAGGTTTCCTAAAATGAACTAGTTCCATTTGCCTGCACTTGACCCATATCCCTCTAAACCTTTGCAAATGTCTTTTACGTTTTGTAATTGTATCTGTGGATTGAGGATTGGCTATCTAACAGAAAACAGAGTCGGAATAAATGGGTGCTTTTCCAGTTGGCAATCAGTGACTAGTGGCGTGCCGCAGGGATCAGTGCTGGGGCCTCAACTATTTACCATATACATAGACGATCTGGAGGAGGGGACCGAGTGTAGGGTAATAAAGTTTGCGGATGACACAAAGATGAGTGGGAAAGCAAATTGCATGGAGGACACAGAGAGTCTGCAGAGAGATTTGGATAGGCTAAGTGAGTGGGCAAGGATCTGGCAGATGGAGTATAACGTTGGTAAGTGTGAGGTTATCCACTTTGGAAGGAATAATAGTAAAATGGACTATTATTTAAATGGTGAAAAATTACAACATGCTACTGTGCAGAGGGATCTGGGGGTCCTTGTGCATGAATCGCAAAAACTTAGTTTGCAGGTGCAGCAGGTAATCAAGGCGGCAAATGGAATGTTGGCCTTTATCGCGAGAGGGATGGAGTATAAAAGCAGGGAGGTCATGCTACAACTGTACAGGGTACTGGTGAGGCCGCACCTAGAGTACCGTGTACAATTTTGGTCCCCTTATTTAAGAAAGGATATATTAGCTTTGGAGGAGGTACAGAGAAGGTTCACCAGGTTGATTCCGGAGATGGGGGGGTTAGCTTATGAGGAGAGATAGAGTAGACTGGGCCTGTACTCATTGGAGTTTAGAAGGTTGAGGGGAGATCTTATAGAGACATATAAGATAATGAAGGGGCTAGACAGGGTAGAAGCAGCAAGGTTATTTCCACTTAGTGGAAACAAGAACTAGGGGGCATAGCCTCAAAATACGGGGGAGTCAATTTAGAACAGAGTTGAGGAGGAACTTCTTCTCCCAGAGGGTAGTGAATCTTTGGAATTCTCTGCCCAATGAAGCAATAGAGGCTACATCGTTAAATGTGTTTAAGTCACAGATAGATAGATTTTTAACCATTAAGGGAATTAAGGGTTATGGGGAGCGGGCAGGTAAGTGGAACTGAACCCACTATCAGATCAGCCATGATCTTATTGAATGGCGGAGCAGGCTTGAGGGGCGAGATGGCCTACTCCTGCTCCTATTTCTTATGTTCTTATGTTCTGCCTCTGCCACCTCCTTTGACAGCTCATTCCATATATGGTAAGAAGTCTTACAAAACCAGGTTAAAGTTCAACAGGTTTATTTGGAAATGCGAGCTTTCGGAGCACTGCTCCTTCATCAGGTGAGAACAGGAAATACTGGTGCACTCACCTGATGAAGGAGCAGCGCTCTGAAAGCTCATGATTCCAGATAAACCTGTTGGACTTTAACCTAGTGTTGTGAGACTTCTTGCTGTGCCCACCGCAGTCCAATGCCAGCATCTCCACATCATTCCATACATGCACCAGCCTCTGTGAAAAAGTGGTTGACTCTTAAATGTCCTCTTAAAGCACTCAAAGAACAAAGAACAAAGAAAACTACAGCACAGGAATGGGCCCTTCTGCCCTCCAAGCCTGCACCGACCATGCTGCCTGACTTAACTAAATCCCCCTACCCTTCCGGGGTCCATATTCCTCTATTCCCGTCCTATTCATGTATTTGTCAAGACACCCCTTAAAAGCCACTACCGTATCAGCTTCCATGACCATCCCCGGCAGCGAGTTCCAGGCACCCACCACCCTCTGTGTAACAAAATCTGCCTCGTACATCTCCTTTAAATCTTGCCCCTTGCACCTTAAACCTATGCCCCCTAGTAATTGACTCTTCCACCCTGGGAAAAAGCTTCTGACTATCCACTCCGTCCATGCCTCTCATAATCTTGTAGACTTCTATCAGGTCGCCCCTCAAACTCTGTCATTCCAGTGAGAACAAACCAAGTTTCTCCAACCTCTCCTCATAGCTAATGCCCTCCATACCAGGCAACGTCCTGGTAAATCTTTTCTGTACCCTCTCCAAAGCCTCCACATCTTTCTGGTAGCGAAACGAACAGAATTGAACACTATATTCCAAGTGCGACCTAACTAATCTATAAAGCGTCAACATGACTTGCCAATTTTTAAACTCAATGACCCAGCTGATGAAGGCAAGCATTGCATATGACCTCTTGACTACCTTCTCCACCTGCGTTGCCACTGTCAGTGACCTGTATACCTGTATACCCAGATCCCTTTGCCTATCAATACTCTTAACGGTTCTGCCATTTACAGTATATTTCCTATCTTTATCAATAATGCATTACCTCACACTTGTCCAGATTAAACTCCATCTGCCATCTCTCCGCCCAAGTCTCCAACCGATCTATATCCTGCTGTATCCTCTGATGGTCCTCATCGCTATCTGCAAATCCACCAACGTTGTGTCGTCTGCAAACTTACTAATTTAACCAGTTACATTTTCCTCCAAATCATTTATATATATTACAAACAGCAAAGATCTGTCCTGATCCCTCAGGGACGCCACTTGTCACAGCCCTCCATTCAGAAACGCACCCTTCCACTGCTACCCTCTGTCTTCTTTGACCAAGCCAGTTTTGTATCCACCTTGCCAGCTCGCCTCTGGTCTCATGCGACTTCACCTTCTGCACCAGTCTCCCATGAGGGACCTTGTCAAAGGCCTTACTGAAGTCCATGCAGACAACATCCACTGCCCTCCCCTCATCAATCATCTTCGTCACTTCGTTGAAAAACTTGATCAAGTTCGTGAGACACGACCTCCCCCCTTCACAAAACCATGTTGCCTCTCACTAATACGTCCACTTATTCCCAAGTGGGAATAAATCCTGCCTCGAAGAATCCTCTCCAATAATTTCCCTACCACTGATGTAAGGCTCACCAGCCTGTAATTACTTGGATTATTCTTGCTACCCTTCTTAAACAAAGGAACAACATTGGCTATTCTCCAATCCTCTGGGACCTCCCCTGTCTGCCCTGTTATATGCCCTGTTTGTGAATAGAACTCCCACTCACCTGACGAAGGAGCAGCGCTGCGAAAGCTAGTGGCTTTTGCTACCAAATAAACCTGTTGGACTTTAACCTGGTGTTGTGAGACTTCTTACTGTGTGTACCTCCCCTGTAGCCAGTGAGGATACAAAGATTTCTCTCAAGGCCCCAGCAATTTCCTCCCTTGACTCTCTCAGTATTCTGGGGTATATCCTGGAGACTTGTCCACCTTAATGTTTCTCAAGAACCCCAATACCTCCTCCTTTTTGATCTCAACATGACTCAAACTATCTACACATCCTTTCCCAGACTCATCATCCACCAAGTCCTTCTCTTTGGTGAATAATGATGCAAAGTACTCATTTAATCCCTCATCCATTTCCTCTGGCTCCACGCATAGTTTCCCTCCCTTGTTCTTGAGTGGGCCAACCCTCTCCCTGGCTACCCTCTTGCGCTTTATATATGTATAAAAAGCCTTGCTGGCCAATGCTTTTTCATGACCCCTTTTAGCCCTCCTTACTCCTTGCTTAAGTTTCTTTCTACTTTCCTTGTATTCCACACTTGCTTCATATGTTCTCAGCTTCCGAGCTTTGACAAATGCTTTCTTTTTCTCTTTGACTAGGCTCACAATATCTCTCGTTATCCAAGGTTCCCAAAACTTGCCATACTTATCCTTCATCCTTACAGGAATGTGCCAGTCCTGAATCCCTATCAACTTACACATGCCAGATGTTGATTTGCCCTCAAACATCTGCCCCCAATCTACATTCTTCAGTTCTTACCTAATATTTTTGTCATTAGCCTGCCCCCAATTTAGCACCATAACTTGAGGACTACACTTATCTTTATCCACCAGTACCTTAAAGCTTACTAAATTGTGGTCACTGTTCCTGAACTGCTCCCCTACTGAAACATCGACTACCTGGCCGGGCTCATTCCACAATACCAGGTCCCATTCAGTTCAAGACAATTGGGGATGGGCAGTAAATATTCAGCCAGCCAGTAGTATCCATGTTCAATGGATGAATGGAGCAAAAAAAATACCGGTGGGACATCAAGCTGTCAAGAGTTGAGGCATGACTTCGAAGGAGTAGCCTGAGGAGTTAATAAACATGCAGAAAAATTAAGTTCAGATACAGACACCAGATGTTGCAAAGAAGACAATGGACAGGAGGTAGTGTCACTGGAGATTATTAGAATGTCACCTCAGGATTAAAAGCCGATGGTGAACAACATGGAGTCCCCATATTGCATTTTCTGTGCTTATCAAAGTGATTTGATTTGTAGCAGATACACTTTTTATTTGCAAGGTATGCTGCTTACTTTGCAAATTATTATCACTGAAAATAATTGAAAATTAATGATCACAAGAATAGACTGACAATCTACAATTGCACTGAGTGCAGCTGATGTGTTTATAATGGGTGCTTCTGTTCTTTAGAGAGCAGAACAGATTTAAGAACATCAAATGATAGATTTGCTCGGGTTATTGATTATAGAATGCTTGCTTTTGGCACAGATCCTTGCAGGAAGAGCATATTACCAGGCAAGGGGCAACCCTCAGTCAGGATCTTGATGGAACAGCCCTACAACTCATAGCCTTGGCCTACCAGCTCAAGTGCAGCTGCGCACTGTGTTTGCAGATAATTTCTCCATTTCTGTATCTGACAAAAGGTGATGCTGCAACAGTGGAGAGAGAGAGAGGGAATGTCACATACTCACCAAATCAGCTCCGTTTCATCAGTTTGACATTGCATTGAAAAGGCTCTGATTCACATGGGCCTGACTATATTCAGCTCGTGTTCCTGGCATATATGTCAGGGTCAAGCTCAATGGAGCCTGTCAGTGTCAAAAAGAGTTGGGGTATCAATAGAGGGTTGATTCATTGTATGGATGGATGCCAGTGCCATCTATAGGCCCATGTCTGATGCCCATCTGCCTCATGTCCATTGAAACCTGTCTGTTTTTCATTTATGAAGGGGTGGGGGCTAGGAAGGTGGTGGTGATGGATTTTGCATGAATACCCCCTCAACCCAACCCCTATCCCGATCTCAGCCCACCTTGCTCAGAGAGCTGAGGTGAACATGACTACCTAGCGAAATAGATATTCAGATTAAGAAGTACTTAGGACTTCCAGCAGGAGGATGGGTTGCTGCTGGTGAATGTTCCTGGAGCATGTACTGACCAAGAACAGGAAATACTGGTGCACCAGGATTCAAATGGGCAAACATCAACAGAGGTACACAAAGCACCATGGGAATGAAAATCAGCTCTGTCGCCTTTGTGAATTTTCTCCACGCACCTCAGCCTTAAGAGGAGTCCAACATGATTCCCAGCATGAGTCCAAAGATGTGCGGGTTAGGTTGGTTGGCCATGCTAAAAAAAAAAAATTGCCCTTAGTATCCTAAGATGCGTAGGTTAGAGGGATTAGTGGGTAAATCTGTAGGGATATGGGGGTAGGGCCTGGGTGGGATTGTGGTCGATGCAGACTCAATGGGCTGAATGGCCTCTTTCTGTGCTGTAGGGTTTCTATGATTCCCCAGTCTGTGACGCAGTGGTGGAGCCCACTGGTCAAGAAGGAGGAGACATATGACATGCATAGGCAGCTGGGATCAAGTGGATCCCTTGAAGAGTGTAGAGAGTGTAGGAGTAGAGTTAAGAGAGAAATCAGGAGGGCACAAAGGGGACACAAGATTGCTTTGGCAGATAAGGCAAAGGAGAATCCAAAGAGCTTCTACAAATACATAAAGGGCAAAAGAGTAACTAGAGAGAGAGTAGGGCCTCTTAAGGATCTAAAGGCAAAGGCAGAAGGTAAATGCTCCTCTTGCAGGATGTGGGAGGTAAGGGTCACCATTAGTGACCCTGCTGACTTCACCTGTGGGAGGTGCACCCAGCTCCAGCTCCTCACAGACCGCCTTAGGGAATTGGAGCTGGAACTGGATGATCTTCGGATCATTCGGGAGGCAGAGGGGGCGATAGATAGCAGTTATCGGGATGTGGTAACACCTAAAAACAAAGCTAGCTGGGTGACAATCAGGAGAAGGGAGGGGAGGAAGCAGTCAGTGCAGGGATCCCCTGTGGTTCTTCCCCTCCAAAATAAGTATACCGTTTTGGATAGTGTTGGGGGGGGATGACCTTCCAGGGGTAAGCCACGATGACCAGGTCTCTGGCACGGAGTCGGGCTCTGTGGCTCAGAAGGGAAAGGGGGAGAATAGGAGAGCAATAGTAGTGGGGGACTCAATAGTTAGAGGCGTAGACAGGCGGTTCTGTGGGCACGAACGAGGATGGTAGTCTGCCTCCCTGGTGCCAGGGTCCTGGATGTCTCTGGGCGGGGAGAAAGCATCCTAAAAAGGGAGGGTAATCAGACAGACGTCATTGTCCACATTGGTACAAATGATGTAGGCAGAAAGAGCAGGGAGGTCCTGCAGGAACAATTTAGGGAGTTAGGTCGAAGGCTAAAAAACAGGACTTCTCGGGTAGCAATCTTTGGATTGCTCCCCATGCCACATGCTAGTGAGACTAAGAACAGGGAGATTGTGGAGCTGAACACGTGGCTAAAGAACTGGTGCAGGAGGGAGGGTTTCAGATTCGTGGATCACTGGGAAGTCTTCCACGGAGGATGGGACCTGTACAAGAAGGACGGGTTACACCAGAACTGGAGGGGCACCAATATCCTGGCTGGGAGGTTTACTAGTGTGGTTCAGGTGGGTTTAAACTAATGTGGCAGGGGGATGGGGATCAGAACAATAGGTCAGCAAGCGTAGAGACTGGGGACGAGCATGGGGCCAAGACAAGGCCAACTAAGAGGAAGAGCAACCTGGGGGAGGATGAACTCAGTGAGCCTGGAGGTCTGGAATGCATCTGCTTCAATGCAAGGCGCGTAACGGGCAAGACAGATGAACTTCGAGCCTTAATGCTTGCGCGGAACTTGGATGTGGTTGCAATGACAGAGACTTGGTTCAAAGAAGGACAGGACTGGCAGCTGAATACTCCGGGGTATAAGTGTTTTAGGCTAGACAGAGGAGAGGCTAGAAGAGGTGAGGGAGTAGCAATGCTGGTTAGGGAGCATATTACAGCGGTACAGAGGGTGGACAATTTGGAAGGATCATGTAATGAGACACTGTGGGTAGAGCTCAGAAACAGGAAGGGTGCAGTCACTATGCTAGGGGTATACTACAGGCCTCCCAACAGCCCACGGGAAGTTGAAGAACGGATATGTAAGGAGATTCTGGACAGGTGTAGAAAAAATAGGATTGTTGTAGTGTTTAATTTCCCTCATATAGACTGAAAATCCCTTAGGGCTGGGGGTCCGGACGGGGAGGAATTTGTACAAGGTGTCCAGGAAGGTTCTTTGGAACAATATGTTGATCGTCCAACTAGAGAGGGGGCTATACTGGACCTAGTACTGGGGAATGAGCCTGGTCAGGTCATCAAAGTTTCAGCGGGGAACATGTGGCGAACAGTGACCACAATTCTGTAAACTTTCAGATAGTCATGGAAAAGGATGAGTGTTGTCCTATGGGTAAGGTGCTGAATTGGGGAAAGGCTAATTACAGCCGGATTAGGTGGCTGTTGATTGGGAGAGGCTGTTCGAGAGTAAATACACATCTGGCATGTGGGAGTCTTTTAAGGAGCAGTTGATAGGACTGCCGGACAGACATGTGCCTGTAAAAAGGAAGGACACGAAAGGTAGGATTCGAGAGCCGTGGATAACCAGGGAAATTGTGGGTCTAATCAAAAAGAAAATAGAGGCATACATAAGGTCCAGGCAGCTAAAAAAAGATGAAGTACTGGAGGAATACAGAGAAAGTAGAAAAGAACTCAAACAGGGAGTTAGAAGGGCAAAAAGGGGTCACAAAATGTCCTTGGCAGACAGGATTAAGGAGAGTGCCAAGGCATTTTATACATAAGTTAGGAACAAGAGGGTTGTCAGAGAAAGAGTCGGACCTCTCACGAACAAAGTTGGGGAATTATGCTTAGAACCCGAGGAAGTAGGTGAGATCCGAAATGAATACTTTGTATCAGTATTCACAAAGGAGAGGGACACGTTGATTGGTAGTGTCTCAGAGGGATGTGTAGACCCGTTAGAACAAATTGCAATGACAAGGGAGGAAGTGTTAGGTGTTTTAGGAAGCATTAAGGTAGACAAATCCCCAGGGCCAGATGGCACCTGTCCTAGATTACTGAGAGAGACAAGAGATGAAATTGCTGGGCCTCTAACAGAAATCTTTGTTTCTTCATTGGACACAGGTGAGGTCCCAGAGGATTGGAGGATAGCAAATGTGGTCCCGTTATTTAAGAAGGGTAGCAAGGATAACCCGGGTAATTATAGGCCAGTGAGCTTGACGTCCGTGGTCGGGAAATTGTTGGAGAAGATTCTTAGAGATAGGATCTATACACATTTAGAACTGAATAGTCTCATTAGCGATAGACAACATGGTTTTGTATGAGGGAGGTCATACCTCACAAATTTGGTTGAATTTTTTGAGGAGGTGACAAAAATGATTGACGAGGGAAGGGTCGTGGATGTCGTCGACATGGATTTTAGTAAAGCATTTGTCAAGGCCCCTCATGGCAGGCTGGTGCAAAAGCTTAAATCTCACAGGATCAAAGGTGAACGAGCTAGATGGGTACAGAACTGGCTTGGCCATAGAATAGTATACATAGAATAGAATAGTATAGAATAGTAACAAATAGTATAATCCACTCACCTGAAGAAGGGGCTTAAGGCTCCGAACGCTTGTGGCTTTTGCTACCAAATAAACCTGTTGGACTTTAACCGGGTGTTGTTAAACTTCTTACTGTGTTTGGCCATAGAAGACAGAGGGTAGCAGTGGAGGGGTCTTTTTCTGACTGGAGGTCTGTGACTAGTGGTGTTCCGCAGGGCTCTGTACTGGGACCTCTGCTGTTTGTGATATATATATAAATGATTTGGAGGAAGATGTAGCTGGTCTGATTAGTAAGTTTGCGGACGACACAAAGATTGCTGGAGTTGCGGATAGTGATGAACATTGTCAGAGAATACAGCAGGATATAGATAGGCTGGAAAATTGGGCAGAGAAATGGCAGATGGAATTTAACCCAGATAAATGCAAAGTGATGCATTTTGGTAGATCTAATGCAGGGAGGAGCTATACAATAAATGGCAGAACCATCAGGAGTATAGACACACAGAGGGATCTGGGTGTGCAAGTCCACAGATCCTTAAAGGTGGCAGCACAGGTGGAAAAGGTGGCGAAGAAGGCATATGGCATGCTTGCCTTTATTGGACGGGGCATAGAGTATAAAAGTTGGCATATGATGTTGCAGTTATATGGGACGTTGGTTAGGCCGCATCTGGAATACTGTGTCCAGTTCTGATCGCCACACTACCAGAAGGACATTGAAGCTTTGGAGAGAGTGCAGAAAAGGTTTACCAGAATGTTGTCTGGTATGGAGGGTATTAGCTATGAGGTGAGATTGAGTAAACTAGGGCTGTTCTCCCTGGAAAGACGGAGGTTGAGGGGCGACCGAATAGAAGTTTATAAAATTATGAAGGGCATAGATAGGGTGAACAGTTGGAAGCTTTTTCCCAGGTCAGAAATGACAAACACAAGGGGTCACAAGTTCAAGGTAAGGGGGGCAAGGTTCAATACGGATATGCGGGGGACGTATTTTACACAGAGGGTGTTGGGGGCCTGGAATGCACTACCAAGCAAGGTGGTGAGGCAGACTCGCTGGGATCATTTAAGACTTATCTAGATAGCCACATGAACAGACTGGGAATAGAGGGATACAAACGGATGGTCTAGTTAGGAACACATGATCGGTGCTGGCTTGGAGGGCCGAAGGGCCTGTTCCTGTGCTGTATTGTTCTTTGCTCTTTGTAAGTGGCATGCTTTCAAAAGTGTGTTAACCAGGGTTCAGGGTAAACACATTCCTCTTAGAGTGAAGGGCAAGGTTGGCAGAAGTTGGGAACTCTGGATGACTCGGGATATTGAGGCCCTGGTCAAGAAGAAGAAAGAGGCACATGACATGCATAGGCAGCTGGGATCAAATGAATCTCTTGAAGAGTATAGGGGGTGTAGGAGTAGAGTTAAGAGAGAAATCAGGAGGGCAAAAAGGGGACACAAAATTGTTTTGGCAGATAAGGCAAAGGAGAATCCAAAGAGCTTCTAGAAATACATAAAGGGCAAAAGAGTAACAAGGGAGAGACTTGGGCCTCTTAAGGATCAACAAGGGCATCTATGTGCAGATCCACAAGCGATGGGTGAGATCCTAAATGAATATTTCTCATCAGTATTTACTGTTGAGAAAAGCATGGATGTTAGGAGAGCGATAGTGGTGGGGGATGCATCAGTTAGAGGCACAGACAGGCGATTCTGTGGGTGCGAACGGGACTCCAGGATGGTAGTCTGCCTACCTGGTGCTGGGGTCACGGATGTCTCCGAGCGGATAGGAGGCATATTAAAAGGGGAAGATAAAGAAACGGAGGTCATTATACACATTGGTGGAAATGACGTAGATAGGAAGAGTAGGGGGATCCTAAGAGAGCAATTCAGGGAGTTGGGAAATAGGTTAAAAAGTAGGGCCTCCAGGGTGGCCATCTCTGGGCTGCTCCCAATGCCTCGTGCCAGTGAGGCTAAGAATAGAGAGTTGGTACAAATGAATGCCTGGCTAAAGGACTGGTCCAGGAGGGAGGGCTTCATTTTCATAGATCAATGGGAAGTTTTCAGGAGAGGATGGCACCTGTACAAGAGGGAGGGGTCACAACTAAGTTGGAAGGGCACAAATATCCTGGCTGGGAGCTTTGCTAGTGCAGTTCGGGGGGGTTTAAACTAGTATGGCAGGGGGGTGGGGATCAAAATATTAGGTCTATAAGTGTGGAGGCTGGGGACGAGCTTGGGGCTGGGACAAGGCTGGCAAAGAAGAAGAGCACTCTGGGGGAGGACGACCTCATTGGGCCTGGAGGTCTGGAGTGCTTATACTTCAATGCAAGGAGCGTAGCAGGTAAGACAGACGAACTTGGGGCCTTAATGCGCACGAGGAATTTGGATGTGGTTGCGGTGACAGAGACTTGGTTGAAAGAGGGACAGGACTGGCAGCTGAATATTCCAGGGTACAAGTGTTTTAGATGAGACAGAGGAGGGGCCAAAAGAGGTGGGGGAGTAGCGGTATTAGTTGGAGAGCATATTACAGCGGTGCAGAGGGAGGACAATTCAGAGGGGTCGTGTAACGAGTCACTCTGGGTGGAGCTTAGAAACAGGAAAGGCGCAGCCACTATGTTGGGGGTGTACTACAGGCCCCCCAACAGCCCAAGGGAAGTGGAAGAATGGATATGTCAGGAGATACTGGATAGGTGCAGGAAAAATAGGGTTGTTGTAGTGGGAGACTTCAATTTCCTGGTATAGACTGGAAATCGCTGAGGGCAGGGACTCTGGATGGGGAGGAATTTGTAAAATGTGTACAGGAGGGTTCGTTGGAACAATATGTAGACAACCCGACTAGAGAGGGGGCTATACTGGACCTGGTACTGGGGAATGAGCCCGGTCAGGTCTTCAAAGTTTTGGTAGGGGAACATGTGGCAAATAGTGACCACAATTCTGTTAGCTTTAGGATAGTGATGGAAAAGGATGAGTGGTGTCCCAAGGGTAGGGTGTTGGATTGGGGGAAGGCTAACTTTAGTAGGATCAGGCAGAAATTGGCAGCTCTTGATTGGGAGAGGCTGTTTGAGGGTAAATCCACATCTGGTATGTGGCAGTCTTTTAAGGAACAGTTGTTAGGGCTACAGGACAAGCATGTGCCTGTAAAAAAGAAGGATAGGAAGGGTAGGATTAGAGAACCGTGGATAACCAGGGAAATTGAGGGACTGGTCAAAAAGAAAAGAGAGGCGTATGTTAGGTCCAAGCAGCTAAAAACGGAGGGAGCTCTGGAGGAGTACAAAGAAAGTAGGAAAGTACTCAAACGGGGAATTAGAAGAGCAAAAAGGGGTCACGAAATGTTCTTGGCAGACAGGATTAAGGAGAATCCCAAGGCATTTTATTCATACGTTAGGAACAAAAGGGTTGTCAGGGAAAAAATCGGACCTCTCAGGGACAAAAGTGGGGACTTATGCTTGGAGCCCAAAGAAGTAGGGGAGATCCTAAATGAATACTTTGCGTCGGTATTCACAAAGGAGAGGGATGTGTTGACTGGGAGTGTCTCGGAGGGGAGTGTTGAACCGTTGGAGAAAATCTCCATTACAAAGGAGGAAGTGTTAGGTTTGATAGAGAATATAAAGACGGACAAATCCCCAGGGCCTGATGGAATCTATCCAAGGCTGCTCAGGGAGACGAGAGGTGAAATCGTTGGGCCTCTGACACAAATCTTTGTCTCGTCACTGGACGCAGGTGAGGTCCCAGAGGATTGGAGGATAGCTAATGTGGTCCCGTTATTTAAGAAGGGTAGGAAGGATAACCCGGGTAATTATAGGCCGGTGAGCTTGACGTCCGTGGTGGGGAAGTTGTTGGAGAAGATTCTTAGAGAAAGGATGTATGCGCATTTAGAAAGGAATAAACTCATTAACGATAGTCAGCATGGTTTTGTGAGAGGGAGGTCATGCCTCACTAACCTGGTGGTGTTTTTTGAAGAAGTGACCAGAATGGTTGACGAAGGAAGGGTCGTGGATGTTGTCTATATGGACTTTAGTAAAGCGTTTGACAAAGTCCCTCATGGTAGGCTAGTGAAAAAGGTTGGATCTCATGGGATAAAGGGGGAGGTGGTTAGATGGGTGGAGACCTGGCTTGGTCATAGAAGACAGAGGGTGGTAGTGGAAGGGTCTTTTTCCGGCTGGAGGCCTGTGACTAGTGGTGTTCCGCAGGGCTCTGTATTGGGACCTCTGCTGTTTGTGATTTATATAAATGATCTGGAAGAAGGAGTAACTGGGGTGATCAGTAAGTTTGCGGACGACACAAAACTGGCAGGACTTGCAGATAGTGAGGAACATTGTCAGAGGCTACAGAAGGATATAGATAGGCTGGAAATTTGGGCAAAGAAATGGCAGATGGAGTTCAATCCTGATAAATGCGAAGTGATGCATTTTGGTGGGAATAATGTAGGGAGGAGCTACACGATAAATGGAAGAACCATAAAGGGTGTAGAGACGCAGAGGGACCTGGGTGTGCAAGTCCACAGATCTTTGAAGGTGACGTCACAGGTGGAGAAGGTGGTGAAGAAGGCATATGGCATGCTTGCCTTTATAGGACGGGGCATAGAGTATAAAAGTTGGGGTCTGATGTTGCAGATGTATAGAACGTTGGTTCGGCCGCATTTGGAATACTGCGTCCAGTTCTGGTCGCCACACTACCAGAAGGACATGGAGGCTTTGGAGAGAGTACAGAGGAGGTTTACCAGGATGTTGCCTGGTATGGAGGGGCTTGGTTATGAGGAGAGATTGGGGAAACTGGGGTTGTTCTCCTTGGAAAGACGGAGGATGAGGGGAGACTTAATAGAGGTGTATAAAATTATGAAAGGCATAGATAGGGTGAACGGTGGGAAGCTTTTCCCCGGGTCGGTGGTGACGTTCACGAGGGGTCATAGGTTCAAGGTGAAGGGGGGGGAAGGTTTAACACAGATATCAGAAGCACATATTTTACACAGAGGGTCGTGGGGGCCTGGAATGGGTTGCCGGGCAAGGTGGTGGAGGCGGACACACTGGGAACGTTTAAGACTTATCTAGACAGCTATATGAACGGAGTGGGAATGGAGGGATACAAAAGAGTGGTCTAGTTTGGACCAGGGAGCGGCGCGGGCTAATTGTTCTTTGTTTCTCGTTTCAAGGCTTCTTTCTATGATCATCTTGCTGGTGCCAGTACAGAGCGAGACTGCGGATAGTTGGGAACCTGTCTCGGGGGCAGGGAATTCAGATGGTGTTCGTAAAGCAGAAGTGGAAATGAATAGGGTTGGGAAGCATTTTCTGATCAGGGCCAGTGTGATCTCCTGGACTCGTTTCGATTGCCACAGGGGGTCGGAGAGGAATTTCCCAGATTTTTTTTTCCCCCATATTGGCCCTGGGGTTTTCACTCTGGGTTTTCGCCTCTCCCTGGAGATCACATGGTCTGGAATGGGGGGGTGGGGGTGAGTTAATAGGTTGTGATGAACAAAGCATCATAGCTGTGAGGGACAGCTCGGTGGATAGGATATTGGGATGTAGATAGGCTGGAAAATTGGGCGGGGATCCTGGATTCAGGATTCAATCCTGGACCGGGGAGCGGCGCGGGCTTGGAGGGCCGAAGGGCCTGTTCCTGTGCTGTATTGTTCTTTGTTCTTTCTTTGTTTGTTAGGGAACTTGGGGAAATAAATAGTGATGTCTTGTGGAGTGTACATATTACAGAGAAAGAGGTGCTGGAAGTCTTAAAGCGCATCAAGGTAGATAAATCCCCGGGACCTGATGAAGTATATCCCAGGACATTGTGGGAGGCTAGGGAGGAAATTGCGGGTCCCCTAGCCGAGATATTTGAATCATCGATACTCACGGGTGAGGTGTCTGAAGATTGGAGAGTGGCAAATGTTGTGCCTTTGTTTAAAAAGGGCTGCATGGAAAAGCCGAGGAATGGCAGGCCAGTGAGCCTCTGTGGTGGGTAAATTGTTGGAAGGTATTTTGAGAGACAGTATCTACAGGCATTTAGAGATGCAAGGACTGATTAGGGACAGTCAGCATGGCTTTGTGAGTGGCAAATCATGTCTCAATTTAATTGAGTTTTTTGAAGTGGTAACCAAGAAGGTAGTTGAGGGCAGTTGATGTCGTCTACATGGACTTTAGTAAGGCCTTTGACAAGGTACCGCATGGTAGGTTGTTGCATAAAGTTAAATCTCACGGGATCCAGGGTGAGGTATCGAAATGGATACAAAATTGGCTTCTTGACAGAAGCCAGAGGGTGGTTGTCGAGAGTTGTTTTTCAAACTGGAGGCCTGTGACCAGCAGTGTGCCTCAGGGATCAGTGCTGGGCCCACTGTTATTTGTCATTTATTTTAATGATTTGGATGAGAATATAGGGGGCAGGGTTAGTAAGTTTGCAGGTGACACCAAGACAGTGAAGAAAGTTATCTCCAATTGCAATGAGTTCTTGATCAATTGGGCCAGTGGGCTGACGAATGACAGATGGAGTTTAATTTAGACAAATGTGAGGTGATGCACTTTGGTAGATTGAACCAGGGCAGGATTTCCTCAGTTAATGGTAGGGTGTTGGGGAGAGTTACAGAACAAAGAGATCTAGGGGTACATGTTCATAGCTCCTTGAAAGTGGAGTCACAGGTGGACAGAGTGGTGAAGAAGGCATTCGGCATGCTTGGTTTCATCAGTCAGAACATTGAATACAGGAGTTGGGACATCTTGTTGAAGTTGTACAAGACATTGGTAAGGCCACACTTGGAATACTGTGTGCAATTCTGGTCACCCTATTGTAGAAAGGATATTATTAAACTAGAAAGAGTGCAGAAAAGATTTACTAGGATGCTACCGGAACTTGATGGATTGAGTTATAAGGAGAGGCTGAATAGATTGCGACTTCTTTCTCTGGAGCGTAGGAGGCTGAGGGGTGACCTTATAGAGGTCTATAAAATAATGAGGGGCATAGACCAGATAAATAGTCAATATCTTTTCCCAAAGGTAGGGGAGTCTAAAACTAGAGGGCATAGGTTTAAGCTGAGAGGGGAGAGACACAAGTGTCCAGAGGGGCAATTTTTTCACACAGAGGATGGTGAATGTCTGGAACAAGCTGCCAGAGGTAGTAGTAGAGGCGGGTACAATTTTATCTTTTCAAAAGCATTTAGATAGTTACATGGGTACGATGGGTATGGAGGGATATGGGCCAAATGTGGGCAATTGGGATCAGCTTAGGGGTTTAAAAAAAAAGGGCGGGGTGGACAAGTTGGGCCGAAGGGCCTGTTTCCATGCTGTAAACCTCTATGACTCTCAGGATCAACAAGGTCATCTATGTATGGATCCACAAGAGATGGGTGAGATCCTAAATGAATATTTCTCATCAGTATTTTCTGTTGAGAAAAGCATCGGTATTAGGGAACTTGGGGAAATAAATAGTGATATCTTGAGAAGTGTACATATAACAGAGAGGGAGGTTCCGGAAGTCTTAAAGTGCACCTGAAGAAGTGTATCTCAGGACATTGTGGGAGGCTAGGGAGGAAATCGTGGGCCCCCTAGCAGAGATATTTGAATCATCCATAGTCGCAGGTGAGGTGGCTGAAGATTGGAGGGTGGCAAATGTTGTGCCTTTGTTTAAAAAGGGCTGCAGGGAAAAGCCTGGGAACCACAGGCTGGTGAGCCTCACATCTGTGGTGGATGTGTTGTTGGAAGGTATTTTGAGAGACAGGATCTACAGGCATTGAGAGACGCAAGGACTGATTAGAGGCAGTCAGCATGGCTTTGTGAGTGGAAAACCATGTCTCACAAATTTGATCGAGTCTTTTGAAGGGGTAATCAAGAAGGTAGATGGGGGCAGTTCAGTTGATGTTGTCTACATGGACTTTAGTAAGGTCTTTGTACATGGTAGGCTGTTGCATAAGGTTAATCTCACAGAATCCAGGGTGAGGTAGTCAAATAGATACAAAATTGGCTTGATGACAGAATAAGAAGTTTAACAACACTAGGTTAAAGTCCAACAGGTTTATTTGGTAGCAAAAGCCACACAAGCTTTCGGAGCTCTAAGCCCCTTCTTCAGGTGAGTGGGAATTCTGTTCACAGACAAAGCATATAAAGACACAAACTCAATTTACATGAATAATGGTTGGAATGCGAATACTTACAACTAATCAAGTCTTTAAGAAACAAAACAATGTGAGTGGAGAGAGCATCAAGACAGGCTAAAAAGATGTGTATTGTCTCCAGACAAGACAGTCGGTGAAACTCTGCAGGTCTAGGCAACTGTGGGGGTTACAAATAGTGTGACATGAACCCAATATCCCGGTTGAGGCCATCCTCGTGTGTGCGGAACTTGGCTATCAGTTTCTGCTCAGCGACTCTGCGCTGTCGTGTGTCACGAAGGCCGCCTTGGAGAACGCTTACCCGAATATCAGAGGCCGAATGCCCGTGACCGCTGAAGTGCTCCCCAACAGGAAGAGAACAGTCTTGCCTGGTGATTGTCGAGCGGTGTTCATTCATCCGTTGTCGCAGCGTCTGCATAGTTTCCCCAATGTACCATGCCTCGGGACATCCTTTCTTGCAGCGTATCTGGTAGACAACGTTGGCCGAATTGCAAGAGTATGTACCGTGTACCTGGTGGATGGTGTTCTCACGTGAGATGATGGCATCTGTGTCGATGATCTGGCACGTCTTGCAGAGGTTGTTGTGGCAGGGTTGTGTGGTGTCATGGTCACTGTTCTCCTGAAGGCTGGGTAGTTTGCTGCGGACAATGGTCTGTTTGAGGTTGTGCGGTTGTTTGAAGGCAAGAAGTGGGGGTGGCCTTGGCGAGATGTTCGTCTTCATCAATGACATGTTGAAGGCTCCGGAGGAGATGCCATAGCTTCTCCGCTCTGGGGAAGTACTGGACAACGAAGGGTACTCTGTCCACTGTGTCCTGTGTTTGTCTTCTGAGGAGGTCGGTGCGGTTTTTCGCTGTGGCGCGTTGGAACTGTTGATCAATGAGTCGAGCGCCATATCCTGTTCTTATGAGGGCATCTTTCAGCGTCTGGAGGTGTCTGTTGCGATCCTCCTCTTCTGAGCAGATCCTGTGTATACGGAGGGCTTGTCCGTAGGGGATGGCTTCTTTAACGTGTTTAGGGTGGAAGCTGGAGAAGTGGAGCATCGTGAGGTTATCCGTGGGCTTGCAGTACAGTGAGGTGCTGAGGTGACCGTCCTTAATGGAGATGCGTGTGTCCAAGAATGCAACCGATTCCGGAGAGTAGACTATGGTGAGCCTGATGGTGGGATGGAACTTGTTGATGTCATCAGAGCACTTCAGCGGTCACAGGCATTCGGCCTCTGATATTCGGGTAAGCGTTCTCCAAGGCGGCCTTCGCGACACACGACAGCGCAGAGTCGCTGAGCAGAAACTGATAGCCAAGTTCCGCACACACGAGGACGGCCTCAACCGGGATATTGGGTTCATGTCACACTATTTGTAACTCCCACAGTTGCGTGGACCTGCAGAGTTTCACTGGCTGTCTTGTCTGGAGACAATACACATCTTTTTAGCCTGTCTTGATGCTCTCTCCACTCACATTGATTTGTTTCTTAAAGACTTGATTAGTTGTAAGTATTCGCATTCCAACCATTATTCATGTAAATTGAGTTTGTGTCTTTATATGCTCTGTTTGTGAACAGAATTCCCACTCACCTGAAGAAGGGGCTAAGAGCTCCGAAAGCTTGTGTGGCTTTTGCTACCAAATAAACCTGTTGGACTTTAACCTGGTGTTGTTAAACTTCTTACTGTGTTTACCCCAGTCCAACGCCGGCATCTCCACATCTTGATGACAGAAGACAGAGGTTGGTTGTAGAGGGTTACCTTTCAAACTGGAGGCCTGTGACCGGGTGAGCACATCTCCCACTCCACCTGACGAAGGAGCAGCACGCTCCAAAAGCTAGTGGCATTTGCTACCAAATAAACCTGTTGGACTTAACCTGGTGTTGTTAGACTTCTTACCAGGGGTGTGCCTCAGGGATTGGTGCTGGGTCCACTGTTATTTGTCATTTATATTAATGATTTGGATGAGAATATAGGAGGCATGGTTAGTAAGTTTGCGGATGACACCAAGATTGGTGGCAAAGTGGATAGTGAAGGTTATCTAGGATTACAACGGGATCTTGATCAATTGGGCCAGTGGGCTGACGAATGGCAGATGGAGTTTAATTCAGATAAATACGAGGTGATGTATTTTGGTCGATCAAACCAGGGCAGGGCTTACTCAGTTAACGGTAGGGCATTGGGGAGACTTATAGAACAAAGAGATCTAAGAGTAGAGGTTCATAGCTCCTTGAAAGTGGAGTCACAGGTGGACAGAGTGATGAAAAAGACATTCGGAATGCTTAATTTCATTGGTCAGAGCATTGAATGCAGGGGTTGTGACGTCTTGATGGAGTTGTACAAGACATTGGTGAGGCTACACTTGGAATACTGTGTACAGTTCTGGTCCCTTATTATAGAAAGGATATTATTAAACTAGAAAGAGTGCAGAAAAAATTTACTAGGATGCTACTGGGACTTGATGGTTTGTGTTATAAGGGGAGGCTGGATAGACTGGGACATTTTTCTCTGGCGCATAGAAGGGGTGATCTTAAAGAGGTCTATAAAATAATGAGGGGCATAGATCAGCAAGTCAATATCTTTTCACAATGATGGCGGAGTTTAAAACTAGATACAAAAGTGTCCAGCGGGGCAATTCTTTCACACAAAGGGTGGTGAGTGTCTGGAACAAGCTGCCGGAGGTAGTAGTAGAGGCGGGTACAATTTTGTCTTTTAAAAAGTGTTTAAACAGTTGCATGGGTAGGATGGGTATAGAGGGATATGGACCAAACGCAGGTAATTGGGACTAGCTTAGGGGTTAAAAAAAGGGGCGGCATGGACAAGTTGGGCCGAAGGGCCTGTTTCCATGCTGTAAACCTCTATGTCTATGTCTATATGTCGCTGTCGAGTCTGGATTGCCTCCACCAACTCAGCATATCAGCCATCAGGCCCCAACTGAGAGGCCCATCTCAGGGTCAATTGCAAGCTGAGCTCAGCCTAGGACGGTGGCCATGGAAGAGAATGGAATTGCTGACAAAGCTGCAGAGATCATGATGGGGACTGATTGGGGAGGCAATCGGGGAGGTGATGGCCTCGTGGTATTATTGCTTGACTATTACTCCAGAAACTCAGCTAATGTTCAAGGGACCCGGGTTCGAATCCCACCAAGGCAATTGGTGGAATTTGAATTCAATAAAAGATATCTGGAATTAAGAATCTTCTGATGACCATGAAACTATTGTGAATTGTCGGATTCTGATTCACTAATGTCCTTTAGGGAAGGAAATCTGCCATCCTTACCTGGTCTGGCCTACATGTGACTCCAGAGCCACAGCAATGTAGTTGACTGTCAACTGCCCTTGTGCAACTAGGGATGAGCAATGATTGTTGACCAGCCAGTGACACCCATGTCCTCTGAATGAATTTCAAAAAAGGATCTCAGAATGCTGGGCACCTAATGAGGACAGGCTTCAAACTGAAGAAGATTTCAGAAAGTGAGGTTTGCAATTTACGTCCATTGAACAAGCAGACCCCCGGAAATTGCTAGAAAGCTGGAGCCAAGGCTGGTAACCAGGAACATAGCTTCCCATCCCTCACACTTTCTCTCATATTTTTCTCCCCTTTTGGCATTCCGGCAGGAGGATGGGTTTCTGCTGCTGGATGTTCCTGGAGCATGTATTGACCAAGTACAGGAAATACTGGTGCACCAGGATTCAGATGGGTAAATGTCAGCACAGATACACCAAAGCACCATGGGAATGAACATCAGCCCTGTCACCTTTGTGAATGTTCTCCACACACCTCAGCCTTAAATAACTGCTGGAAATACCACATCCCTTCTGGCACCCTCTTACCATAAGTCTAGTTAATAAGAAGTGTGAATGATTCATTTTGACAGAAGAATGAAGAGAGACAATTTAAACTAAGTAGTACAATTTTAAAGCAGGGTGCAGTAAGACCTGGGGGTATACATACATAAATCTTTGAAAGTGACAGTACAAGTTGAGAAAACGGTAAAAAAGACATATTGAATTCTTTGACTTTATAATAGAGGAATAGAGTACAAAAGGAAGGATGGTGTGCTAAATCTTTATAAATCGCTAGCTTGTCTTCAACTGTGTTCAACCCAAGCTGGACACTACTCTTTAGGAAGGGTGCCAGGGTCTTCAAGGGGGTATAGAGGAGGTTTTATTGGAACAGTCCCGTATGCAAGGCTTCAGTTACGTGGCAAGACCAGAGAAACTGCAGTGTTCTGCTCAGAGTTGTAAAAGATTTAATTGGGGTATTCAAAATTTTGAAGCGTTTTGATCAAGTTAACAGGGAAAAATAGTTTCCAGTGGCAGAAGGCTTGGTATGAAGAGAACAGTTTCAAGGAGATTTTTTTTATTCATTCGTGGGACATGGGTACTACTGGCTGGCAAGCAATTATTGCCTATCCCGAGTTGCCCTTTGTCCAGAGGATAGTTGAGAGTCAACCACATTGTTATGGCTCTGGTGTCACACGTTGGCCAGACTGGGTAAGGATGGCAGATTTCCTTTCCGAAAGGACATTAGTGAACCAGATGGGATTTTCAGTTGATCTTTCTCTAAACCCGAGCTATGACTGTAACACTGTGGTCCACAGAGTACATTCTGCACTCTCTTGTTTCCTTCTCTATGAACTGTATGCTTTGTCTGCATAGCGCGCAAGAAACAATACTTTTCACTGTATGTTAATACATGTGATAATAATAAACCAAATCAAATCAAAATCCCAAAGACCCCCATCACCACACACTCCCATACCCCCCCCACCAGACCCCCAGCAACATAGACTCCCCACATCCCCCACATTCCCCCATCACCACACACGCCTCATACCCCCCACAGACCCCCATCACCACACATCCCCATCACCACACACTCCCATACCCCCCCCCCACCAGACCCCCAGCAACATAGACTCCCCACATTCCCCCATCACCACACACTCCCATACCCCCCACAGACCCCCATCACCATACATTCCCCAAACCAACCCACAGACCCCCATCACCACATACTCCCCACACCCCCCACAGACCACCATCATCACACACACCCCATAGCCCACAGACGCCCATCACCACACACTCCCCCTACCACCCCCCCCCCCCCCCACAGGCCCCCATCAACACATACTCCCCATACCTCCACAGGCCCCCATCATCGCACATTCCCCATAACCCCCCACAGACCTCCATCACCACACACATTCCCATACCCCTCCACAAAGACCCCCATCACGACACACTCCCCATGCCACCCCACAGACCCCCATCATCACACACTCCCCATACCCTCTACAGACCCCCATCATCACACACTCCCCATACCCTCTACAGACCCCCATCATCACACACTCCCCATACCCTCTACAGACCCCCATCATCACACACTCCCCATACCCCCCACAGACGTCCAACACCACACACTCCCCATATTCATCCCCAAAGATCCCCATCACCACACACTCCCCATACCCCCCCACACAGACCCCCATCATCAACACTCCCCATACCCTCTACAGACCCCCATCATCACACACTCCCCATACCCCCCACAGACGTCCAACACCACACACTCCCCATATTCATCCCCAAAAATCCCCATCACCACACACTCCCCATACCCCCCCACACAGACCCCCATCATCAACACTCCCCATACCCTCTACAGACCCCCATCTTCACACACTCCCCATACCCTCCACAGGCCCCCATCATCGCACACTCCCCATACCCCCCCAGACCCCCATCACCACACACACCCCATACCACACCCCACAGACCCCCATCACCACACACACCCCATAACCCCCCACAAACCCCCATCATCGCACACTCCCCATAACCCCCTCACAGACCCCTTCACCACACATTCCACATACTCCCCCATAGACCCCCATCATCACACACTCCCCATACCCCCACAGAGGTCCATGACCACACACTCCCCATACCCCCCACAGACACCCATCAAGACACAGTCCCCATGCACCCCACAGACTCCCATCACATCACACTCCCGATACCCCCCAACAGACGCCTATCATCACACACTCCCCAGACCCCTCCATAAAGACCCCCATCACCGCACACTCCACATAACCTCCACTGACCCCCATCACCACACACTCCCCATACCCCACAGCCCCCATCACCACACACTCCCCATACCCCCCCAACAGACCCCCATCACCACACACTCCCCATACCCCCCCAACAGACCCCCATCACCACACACTCCCCATACCCCCCCAACAGACCCCCATCACCACACACTCCCCATACCCCCCCACAAAGACCCCCATCACACACTCCCCATACCCTCTACAGACCCCCATCATCACACACTCCCCATACCCTCTACAGACCCCCATCACAACACACTCCCCATACCCCCCCCCAACAGACCCCCATCAGCACACACTCCCCATACCCCTCCACAAAGACCCCCATCACCACACACTCCCCATACCCCCCCCCACAGACCCCCATCATCACACACTCCCCATACCCCCCACAGACGTCCAACACCACACACTCCCCATACCCCCCCACACCCCTCCAGCAATATACACTGCCCACATCTCCCACAAAGACCCCCATCACCACATATTCCCCACACCCCCCACAGACCCCCATCATCACACACACCCCATACCCCCCAGAGATCCCCATCACCACAGACTCAGCACACACCCCACAGACCCTCATCATCACATATTCCCCACACTCCCACAGACCCCCAACTCCACATACTCCCCACACCACCCCACAGATGCCCGTCACCACACACTCCGCCTACCACCCCCCCATAGGCCCCCATCACCACACACTCCCCATAAGCCCCCACAGACCCCCATCACCACACACTCCCCATACCCCCCACACTCCCCCATCACCACACACTCCCCATACCCCCCACAGACCCCCATCACCACACACTCCCCATACCCCCCACAGACCCCCATCACCACACACTCCCCATACTACCAGCAGATCCCCATCACCACACACTCCCCATACCTTCCCACAGACCCTCATCAGCACACATTCCCCATACCTCCCACAAAGACCCCCATCACCACACACACCCCATACCCCCCACAGCCCCCAGCAACATACACTCCCCACATTCCTCCCCACAGCCACCCAGCAACACACACTCCCCAATTCCCCCCGTCCCCCAGCAACACACACTTCCCAATTCCCCTCCCCAGTCCCCTAGCAACACACACTCCCCATGCCGCCCCACCACAGACCACCAACAACATACACTCCTCATTCTTCCGACAAGACCCCCAGCAACACACTCTCCCCATATCCCTCCACAGATCCTAGAATGATAACACAGCCCCCCCCCCCATTCACCTCCCCACTCACAAACACACACCCAGAACCCATGCAGTAGTGTCCACAGACAGTGCTGCTTGAAAAGCCCTGAGGTTGCAGAATTGCCACTTCAGAGAGTTTCCAGCCCATCCCTCCCAGTGCTTGCTGCTTTCTGCACCAGGACCCAGAGTCACCGCTAAGGCCCGATGTCAGCGCTCTGAGCCGGGTCCGTGCTGAGAGTCCGAAGTCGGACCCTGTAAACAACAGCAACCCCCCACACCCTCATAGGCCTCCCCTGACCCGAAACACAACATGGCCACCACGAAACATCCTCCTCTGAGCAGCATGGAGCAGTTTGAAAGCAGAGACTTACCTCCTCACTCACCCTAACTGATCAAGTGCCTGAATGTGACTTTTATACTTGAGGTGTTTTCCTGACCGATCCAGCTGCAGTGAACGAGATGGTTAGGGCAAGTGAGCTGGAACGATTGGGAGTGAAGCTCACTAATTACATTGTGATGAATGCAAAAAGATGCAAATTGATGTTTCGCCCATTTTGAGTGGGCTCCCAATCGTGCCAACTTTTTTAAAATTGGTTTAATGGGAATGGGCGCTAAAACGGGTACTATTCCCGCTCGTCATATCACACCCGATTTTATGACATTTTCCCGCCGCAAAACAGGCACAATGAGGTCGTAAAATTCTGCCCTATGAGCCTATGAGAGTTGAAAGACCTCCTCGGGAACATGCAGAGTCAAAGTCAAAGTGCTGGAGTGAGCGCACAAACCTAACAGCAATTTATCCACCCAGCCTTCTGCACAGCACCTGTCCCACATTATAGCAAAGTCCACAGATCGCACTTACCACAAACCTCAGAACCCATCATACTGGGAAGGAAGCAACCCATCCCTGATCCTGAGGGAGAGCTGAAGTAGGAGTACATGGCTTTAATTATCATGCTGCTCCTTCATCTTGCTGTCGATCCTTCTAACGGTAGAGATGCAACACATGCTGCTGGCTGTGTGATCTTTCACAAGGATCAGGGTAACGTTTCACCAGGTCCTTGCGTGAAACCGCCAACTCTGCTTCACTCTCCACAGACACTGCCAGATCTGCTGAGCATTCCCCACAATTTCTGCTCCCATTTCAGATTTCCAGCCTCTGCAGTGTTTCTCTTATACCATTAACCAAAGCGTTGCAAGCTTTAAATCGGAATTAGCACCATAGTGTGGGGAAAGGTTTTGCAACTGGTTTGGAAGGTGTGGTGAACCATCGTTGGTTCCCACCAGGTAGTGCTGAGCCAGGGTCTGGCCAGTACTACGAGTCTGTATATATGTTACTGTTGGGGTTCGGGTTGGGCTGTTCTCCATGTTACTGTTGGGGTTAGGGTTGGGCTGTTCTACCTGTAATATAGTTCTTATGGTACATCCCAGTCGGGCTCCGCCTCCTGGTAGAGGTATAAAGGTCACTGCTCTGTCTGGGACCCTTTAGTCTGGGATCGTGTATTATATATGGTAGCTCTATTGTAGTAGTCAATAAAAGCCTTTATTTTCTCGAGCATCTCTAGCCTCGTGAGTTATATCGCGCATCAATTTTATTGACTATTAATTGAATTCTCGTCGTTGAAAAAAAAAGAAAATGACACAGAGAGCATGGAGCAAATGCTTAAACCCGAACGGCTTATGCTGGACCCACGTGTGGCGGGTGCCTCCAACACCTTCGACCACTGGTTGAAATGTTTTCAGGATTACCTCGAAGCCTCCGCAGCGGTCACCACCGACGACGACAGACTCCGGGTCCTCCACGCAAGGGTAAGCGACGCTGTATATTTAGCGATCCGTGGGACCACCGACTACAAAGGGGCCCTCGAGCTTCTTAAGAAGTGCTACATTAAACCGCCAAACGAGATGCATGCTCGATATCTCTTAGCCACTCGACGACGGCAGTCCGGCGAAACGACGGAACAGTATGCGTGCGAGCTCCTACAGCTAGCCAGGGGCTGTAACTGCAAAGCAGTGTCGGCAGACCAGAACATGAACGACCTCGCTCGAGATGTGTTTGTGGCGGGAATCGGATCGTCTTATATCCGACTTCGGCTGTTGGAGCAAGGTCATCTCGATCTCACTCAGTCTATAGAGCGAGCGGATACGCTAGAAACGGCCTCCAAAAGCCTAGCGATGTATCCCGAAGACCACGTGGAGAAAGCGTGGCAGGGGCAGTCACAGACCCCACTTCATTCAGCGGGACCGAAAAGCTGCGTGATTGCGTCCCTACCCTCGGGCCTGACGGCGGCAGCAGCTCCAGGCGGCCCACGGTGTTACTTCTGTGGGGGAGTGAAGCACACTCGGCAGCGATGTCCCGCTAAAGCGGTGTTGTGCTCCACCTGCGGCAAGAAGGGGCATTATTCAAAGGTATGTCGATCCAAACTTCCATCCAGGAACAGCAGTGCGGCGTGTGACTCCCCGGAGCCAGTTTCTTCGTCGTCGGCATCGTCAAGGGCTTCTTCCACGTGCGAGGCCAGGACGGCGCCATTCCAGACGACGGAGTCGCAAGAGACGCAACCACCAAGGTTCGCTGATTTTGGCGCCATCGCCTACGTGCGACCTATGGGAGCAGCCATTTTGGTTGGCACCGACTGCGAATGACCAGCAGGGGTCGTCATCATCCATCTCAGCTGCCTGCAGTGGCGCCCACGAACCAATGGTGGCGTCGATCATCCTGGACCAGGCAAAGCCTCACAGACTCGACAAGTCCATGATGGACATACAGGTAAACAAATGCACGATTCATTGTCTGTTTGACAGTGGGAGCTCGGAGAGCTTTATTCACCCAGACGCCGTGATTCGGTGTGGCCTCCAGATCCAGCCTGTCAAGCAGACAATTTCGATGGTGTCAAGGTCCCGGTCTGTCACCGTGCTAGGGAGTTGCGTGGTAAATCTAACTGTGCAGGGCACGGTTTACGAGAGCTTCAAGCTCCTGGTGTTACCGTACCTTTGCGCACCAATACTCCTCGGACTAAATTTCATGGTCCACTTGAAGAGTGTAACCCTACAGTACGGTGGGCCACTCCCTCCGCTTTCAGTGGGAGACTCGCAGCCTCTAAATTGCCCAACGCGCTCCACCTGTAGCCTCTCGACGCTTAAGATTACCACACCCTCCTTATTCCAGAACCTCGTGCCAGGCTGCAAGCCCATCGCGACTAAGAGTAGGCGTTACAGCGCTGAGGATCGGATCTTCATTCGATCTGAGGTTCAGCGGCTCCTCAAGGAAGGGATCATACAACCTAGCGCTAGTCCTTGGAGAGCGCAGGTCGTGGTGGTCAAGAGTGGGAACAAACCCCGGATGGTCATAGACTATAGTCAGACCATTAACAGATACACGCAGCTGGATGCGTATCCCCTCCCGCGCATATCTGACATGGTCAACCAGATTGCGCAGTACCGGGTGTTCTCCACCATCGACCTAAAGTCTGCCTACCACCAGCTCCCCATTCACCCAGAGGACCGACAATACACGGCTTTTGAGGCGGATGGTCGCTTGTATCACTTTCTCAGGGTTCCCTTTGGTGTCACCAATGGGGTCTCAGTCTTCCAGCGTGCTATGGACCGAATGGTGGACCAGAACGGACTGCGGGCTACCTTCCCGTACCTGGATAACGTCACCATCTGCGGCCATGACCAGCAGGACCACGATACCAACCTTCTTAGATTCCTACGCACTGCATCTCGCCTGAATCTGACCTACAACAGGGAGAAGTGTGTATTTCGCACGCGCCGCCTAGCCATCCTTGGATACGTGGTGGAAAATGGGGTCATTGGCCCTGATCCAGACCGTACGCGCCCCCTCCTCGAATTTCCCCTGCCCACTAGCGTAAAAGCACTGAGAAGATGCTTAGGCCTCTTCTCTTACTACGCACAGTGGGTTCCCAATTACGCGGACAAAGCCCGTCCGCTCATCAAGTCTACCTCTTTTCCCCTAGCACCAGAGGCTCGTTTGGCCTTTGAAAAACTAAAAGCCGACATCGCGAAAGCCACGATGCATGCTATCGATGAGTCCATCCCCTTCCAGGTGGAGAGCGATGCATCTGATTTCGCCCTGGCCGCCACACTTAACCAGGCGGGCAGACCCGTCGCCTTTTTCTCTCGCACCCTCCAAGGCCCCGAAATACGACATTCGGCGGTGGAAAAGGAGGCCCAGGCCATTGTGGAGGCCGTCCGGCATTGGCGCCATTACTTGGCGGGAAAACGGTTCTCCCTGCTCACGGACCAGCGGTCCGTGGCGTTCATGTTCAATAACACGTTACGGGGCAAGATCAAGAACGATAAGATCTTGAGGTGGAGAATCGAACTCTCCACCTATAATTACGACATCATGTATCGTCCAGGGAAACTCAACGAGCCCTCGGATGCCATGTCGCGTGGAACATGCGCCAGTATGCAGGAGAATCGATTGCAGGCTCTCCACAATGACCTCTGCCATCCAGGGGTCACTCGGCTCTACCACTTCATAAAAGCCCGGAATCTACCCTACTCGGTGGAGGATGTCAGGTCCATAACCAGAAGCTGCCGGGTATGCGCGGAATGCAAACCGCACTTTTACCGACCTGACAGGGCACAACTCGTTAAGGCCACTCGTCCCTTCGAAAGACTGAGTGTGGATTTTAAGGGCCCCCTTCCCTCGACAGATCAGAATGTGTACTTCCTCAATGTGGTTGATGAGTACTCACGATTCCCTTTTGTCATTCCCTGTTCTGATATGACCGCTGCCACGGTTATCAGGCATTTCGTGATCTTTTCACCCTGTTCGGTTACCCCTGTTACATCCACAGCGATAGGGGCTCATCGTTCATGAGCGATGACTTGAGGCAATACCTGCTCTCATACGGGATTGCTTCTAGTAGAACCACGAGCTACAACCCTAGGGGTAACGGACAGGTGGAACGTGAGAATGCTACAGTCTGGAAGGCTGTCTTACTGGCGTTGAATTCAAAAGGCCTTCCAGTCTCCCGTTGGCAAGAGGTGCTCCCTGATGCGCTCCACTCCATACGCTCACTCCTGTGTACGGCAACCAACGCTACTCCCCATGCGAGACTGTTTTCATTCCCTCGGAAGTCTTCCTCTGGGACCTCATTATCGTCTTGGTTGACGTACTCAGGACCTGTCCTCCTGCGGCGACATGTTAGGACCCGCAAGTCCGACCCTTTGGTTGAACAGGTCCATCTCCTCCTCTCCAACCCTCAGTATGCCTATGTGGCATACCCTGACGGGCGAGAGGACACGGTCTCGATTTGAGACCTGGCGCCAGCAGGGGGCTTGGAAACCCCTGTTGCTCTCATACCTCCTGTTAGAGACCCCCCCTACTATTGTTTCCCCTCCTGACAGGGCGCGGGCAGCATCAGGACCATCACTTAACCCTTTTACTCCCGTGTACAGCTTGCCTGAGTCCAGGAGATGGTCGCCACTTCAAGGCGTGTCCGAGTTCAGCGGATTGTCACCACCTCGGGGTCTACCGGCCCGTGAGACATTGGAGGAGCCGTTGGACACCGCCTTGGGGAGAACGCCACCGTGAGTGCCTACACCGGTGTCATCGCCGGTGTTGAGGAGGTCACAACGACGGTGCCGTCCCCCAGACCGTCTGAACTTATAGACTGATGACCAATTGTTCTGTGTTTTTGTTCCCCGCCGGCCTTTGTTTTCAAAGGAGGGGTGAATGTGGTGAACCATCGTTGGTTCCCACCAGGTAGTACTGAGCCAGCGTCTGGCCAGTACTATGTTGTATATATGTTACTGTTGGGGTTAGGGTTGGGCTGTTCTCCGTGTTACTGTTGAGGTTAGGGTTGGGCTGTTCTACCTGTAATATAGTTCTTATGGTACATCCCAGTCGGGCTCCGCCTCCTGGGAGAGGTATAAAGGTCACTGCTCTGTCTGGGACCCCTCAGTCTGGGATCGTGTATTATATATGGTAGCTCTATTGTAATAGTTAATAAAAGCCTTTATTTCCTCGAGCATCTCTAGCCTCGTGAGTTATATCGCGCATCAGAAGGTAGGTCTTATGAGGAAAGGTTGAGGGAACTTGGGCTTTTCTCTTTGGAGCGGAGGAGGTTGAGAGGAGACTTGATAGAGGTTTATAAGATGATGAGGGGGATAAATAGAGTGAACGTTCAAAGACTATTTCCTCGGGTGAATGGAGCGGTAACTAGGGGGCATAACTATAGGGTTCATGATGGGAGATATAGGAAGGATGTCCGAGGTAGGCTTTTTACTCAGAGAGTGGTTGGGGTGTGGAATGGACTGCCTGCAGTGATAGTGGAGTCAGAAACTTGAGCAACATTTAAGAATCTATTGGATAGGCACATGGAGCACTTCGGGATGATAGGGAGGAAATAGCTTGATCTGGGTTTCAGACAAAGCTCGGCACAACCTCGTGGGCCGAAGGGCCTGTTCTGTGCTGTACTGTTCTATGTTCTATAACTCTGTATACAGATGGCATCTGCTGGATTCAGCCATGGTCCCAAGTCGAATACCCTCAATCTTTTGCTGGTAGGGTTTGAAAAAGACGCAATCTTTTTAGCATAATTCATAGTTAGCCACTGATAATCACAGGACATTAATGATTCTCGACCAGTTGCAATGCATACAAAGCACTTTTGGACATGCAGCACTTTCCGCCTGGAATTAAAATCAAAACATCACTTTTGTCCAAAGCTTTGGTTTCCTGATTACAGCAAAGCAGAAAGTTTATTATGTTCAAAATACTTACAAGAAACTTGATTGTCAGAAATGATTATCTCTGCATGTAATAAACTTGGCTAATAGTTTGATCACACGGAGTTGTGATCAGTCTATTTTACTAAGCCTAAGCAGCAGCCACTAGGATAATTACAGAACGATAATTATAGTCCACCTGTAACAAAAAATGCAAATTTTATACTGCAGGAAATTAACAGCATTTAGTGTTCAATATTGCATGACTTTTCCATTAGGTATAATATTAGAAGTTGTTAAATTATGGAAAATGAAAGTAGTGAGGCTTGCATATTAATTTTGTATGTGATTCTTCTATGTAGGGCAGCTTGAGGAAACAAGGTTTGGTATATATTGAAGAATGTTAGACTTTTATATTGACCTTTGGGGGCACGGGGAGCAGGGGTACAATTCTTTGCAGCTTTCGGCGAGCTCAAAGATCTCCATTTGAGGTCTTGCGCATGGTTTGCTGATGTATGTTAAGAAACCAGAGACAGCAGCAAGTAGCCCACGTCCATCCCAACATCCGTTATACTCAGCAATTGCTCTACATACGTCTCCATCTCCTAACAGTTGATAAGTTTGATCATGCATTTGACCCTGCAGGCTGTGAGCTATTGAAAGAATGAACTTGCATTTCTATGTCAATTCACAGCTTGACTCATTAGAGCCAATGAAGGACTTTTAAAGTTTGGGTGGCATGGTGGCACAGTGGTTAGCACTGCTGCCTCACGGTGCCAGGGATCCGGATTCAATTCCTGGCCTGGATCACTGTCTGTGTGGAGTTTGCACTTTCTCCCTGTGTCTGCGTACGTTTCCTCCAGGTGTTCCGGTTTCCTCCCACAGTCCAAAGATGTGCGGGCTAGGTGGATTGGCCATGCTGAATTGCCCTTAGTGTCAGGGGGACTAGCTAGGGTAAATAAAGTGAAGTTTATTTATTGGTCACATGTAGGCTTACATTCATACTGCAGTGAATTTACTGTGAAAATCACCTAGTCGCCACACTCCAGCCTGTTCGGGTACACTGAGGGAGAATTTAGCATGGCCAATTCACCTAACCTGCACATTTTTGGACTGTGGGAGGAAACCGGAGCAACCGCAGGAAACCCATGCAGACACAGGGAGTATGTGCAAACTCCACAAAGACAGTGACCCAAGTCGGGAATCGAACCTGAGTCCCAAGTGCTGTGGGGCAGCAGTATTAACCACTGCGCTACCGTGCTGCCCCTGGGATTATGGGGATAGTATCTGAGTGGAATTATGGTCAGTGCAGACTCGATAGACTGAATGGCCTCCATCTGCACCGTAGGATTCTATGATTCTATAATCACCCTGGTAATACAGTAGACAAGTTGGACACAGAAATGGCCCATAACAGCACTGTAATGATGACCAAATAGTCCATTTAGTGATCTTTGGTAAGGATAAATATTTACCAGTAACAATTTTCAGGCTTTCTATAATCCCTAAAAAAAGAGTAAAGTTACCATAGTCCCAGATGACCAGACGCTGGTGGTGATTTAACCTGAGGATCACCACATCTCAGGCAAGGGCAAAATTGAGAAGGTGGGGCCTTCACAAATAACCTCAGCCATTACAGGAATTGAACCCACGCTGTTGGCATCATTCTGCATTACCATCCAGCCAACTGAGCTAAACCAATTCCTTATAAATACTGTGGCGACTAAAGCAAGAGTGAGGCTAGGAATTTTGCAGTGAATAACTCATCTCTTGACTCCCCAAAGACTATCCACCATCTACAAGGTACAAGTCAGCAATGTGAAGAATACTCTCCACTTGCCTGGATGAGTGCAGCTCTGACAAAACTGAAGAAGCTCCTCACCATCCAGGACAAAGCAGCCCATTTGATTGACACCCCACCTACAAATGCTCATTCACTCCACCACCGATGCAAAGTGGCAACAGTGTGTACCATCTACAAGATGCACAGCAGGAACTTATCAAGGCTCCTTCAACACACCTTCCAAACCCACAACCACTTCCACTTCGAAGAACAAGGGCAGCAGATACACTGGAACACCACTACCTGGAGTTTCCCCTCCAAACCACTCACTATCTTAACTTGGAAATATATCACCGTTCCTTCACTGTTGCTGGGTCAAAATCCTGGACCTCCCTTCCTAAAACCACTGCAAAAGTTCAAGGCTCACCATCACCTTTCCCATGGTGGAGGTTCATTTGGAGATTCATCTCCAAACTTTGTGGCCTGGGGCTCGGCTCCTCCCGCTGCAAATGGATCCTAGACTTCCTAACCCAAAGGCCGCAGTCAGTAAGGATAAGCAACAACACCTCCTCCATGATCATCCTCAACACCAGTGCTCCACAAGGCTGTGTCCTCAGCCCCTTACTATACTCCTTATATATCTTTGACTGTACGGCCAAATTCCCCTCCAACCTGATTTTCAAGTTTGCTGATGACACCACCATTGTGGGTCGTATCTCAAACAATGATGAGACGGAATACAGGAAAGAGATAGAGAATCTGGTGAACCGGTGCGATGACAGTAATTTCTCCATCATGTCAGCAAAGTGAAAGAGATAGTTATTGACTTCAGGAAGCATAGTGGGGGGCATGCTCCTGTACATCAATGTGGACTAAGTAGAAATGGTCTAGAGCTTCAAGATTTCTGGTGTCCAGATCACCAACAACCTGTCCAGGTCCCTCCATGAGGACACTATAGTTAAGAAAAACCACTAACACTTTTACTTTCTCAGGAGACTAAGGAAATTTGGCATGTCTGCTACAACTCTCACCAACTTCTACAGATGCACCAGAGAGAGCATTCTTTCTGGTTGTATCACAGCTTGGTATGTCTCCTGCTCTGTCCAAGACCACAAAAATCTACAAAGAGTCATGAATGAAGCTCAGTCCATCACTCAAACCAGCATTGACACTGTCTACACTTCCTGCTGCCTCAGAAAAGCAGCCAGCATAATCAAGGACCAGACACACCCCGGACATAGTCTCTTCCACCTTCTTCCGTCGTGAAAAAGACACAAAAGTCTGAGATCTTGTACAATCGACTCAAACACAGCTTCTTCCGTACAGCAATCAGACTTTTGAATGGACCTATCTCGCATTAAGTTGATCTTTCACTACACCCTAGCTATGACTGTAACACTACATTCTGCACTCTCTCCTTTCCTTCTCTATGAACGGTATGCTTTGTCTGTATAGCGCGCAAGAAGCAATACTTTTCACTGCATACATGTGACAATAATAAATTAAATCAGTGATTAAATATTGGGCAATAAATGCCGGCTTAGCCAGCGACATCCAAATCCAGAGAACAAATAACTTTGTAAAATGTGCCGTGGAATCTTTCACATCTGAAGTGGCAGACAAGGCATCCATTTAGATTTTTCTCTGAAAACATGGCAGCCTCAACGGTACGGCACACCCTTGGTAGTGCCCAGGAAGGTCAGCTTAGTTTTTGTGCTCTGTAGTGGGACTTGAAGTTGCAACATCCTAACTCAAAGGCCAGGATGCTGTCAACTGGGCCATGACTCAAAGTGTGAGTTGTGGATATTCCACTGGATTGCAGGAAGTAAATACAATCAGATTGAATTGACAAAACTGTGGGCGATGGGCCTCTAATTTTTCATTTCTTTTATTCATTCATGGGACATGGACATTACTGTCTGGCCAGCATTTATTTTCCATCCATAATAGCCTGAAGGCAGTTGAGATCAGTTACATTGCTGTGGCTCTGGAGTCACATGTAGGTCAGACCAGGTAAGGATGGCAGACTTCTTTCCCTAAAAGATAATAGTGAACCAAATGGATTTTTCCAACAATTGACAATGACTTCATTGTCATCAGTAGATTCTTAATTCCAGATATTTTTTATTGAATTCAAATTCTACCAACTGCCTTGGTGGGATTCGAACCCGGGTCCCCTAAACATTAGCTGGGAGAAATTGGCCCAGAGCCACCTCATAGAGTCATAGAGTCATAGAGGTTTACAGCATGGAAACAGGCCCTTCGGCCCAACTTGTCCATTCCGTCCTTTTTTTTAAAAACCCCTAAATTAATCCCAATTGCCCGCATTTGGCCCATATCCCTCTATGCCCATCGTACCCATGTAACTATCTAAATGCTTTTTAAAAGATAAAATTGTACCCGCCTCTACTACTACCACTGGCAGCTTGTTCCAGACACTCACCACCCTCTGTGTGAAAAAATTGCCCCTCTGGACACTTTTGTATCTCTCCCCTCTCACCTTAAACCTATGCCCTCCAGTTTTAGACTCCCCTACCTTTGGGAAAAGACCTGGGAGAGTTGGCGACCTCAGTTGTACGAGTGTGGACATACATTTCATAAATCTCATCGTTTAAGCCTGGGGTGAACACAGAAATATCGGAAGAGTTTCATTTGGATGTCATTGTGAAAAAGATTTGTATCCCATGTATGTGAATGACCACGTACTAGCAAGTGATCTGGGTTTTGCCAAGCTCTAAGAGATAGATGCCAATATTTATCTCAGAGCGTGATGGGAAATTCTTTTGTACTAAGCTTGGTGAAATTCTGATTATAGATTTTAAGAGGTTTTTTCTGAAATAAAAGAAAAGTTCTCTAAGGGATGTAATGAAATTAAATGAAGAACATTGCGTTCAGCAATAAAGTAAAAACATGGTCAGTATAATATGGGGGTTTAATCAGTGTGTGATCTGACAATACAAAACTTATTGGGAATTACTCTGAGCGCATCAACAACCTACACTTTTGATACAGTAAATGTTGAGCAGTGCTTCACAGTGGGGGTGGAGGGGGAAAGCATTGAAAAACAAATGGCAGTCGGGAGACTGAAATGTGTGCAAGGTTCTTGAACATGCCTCTAATTATGGGTGAAATAATCTTAAGTTTGGAGAGTCTCAACATACTCAATGACAAAGCAAAAATCAGACAGAGAAATTCATCTTCATTTTCTCCGATTAGGATCATAACCATGATCAATTCTGTCTCTCCCCCTCTCAATACAATTGTAATGGACAGCTCACAATCTTAATCGGTTTCCTCTCACTTACACCAGTCCTTGATGATTTGTTGTGGTGTAATGTCTTCCTCACTAATCTGTTTGTGGTATAAACTACTCTGTTATCTGGAAAACCAGTGACCAATTACTCATTCCTTGTTTAAAAAATATCCATCTCCTTAGCGGACAAATATTTTTCTTGCCAGGGTTCATCCATAAGCTGAAGCATTCTGTGAATGAACAAGAATGAAGGAGACAGCCATGTGCACAGATGCCTTTAGTCTGGGACAAGTTGGAGTAAGAAGTCTCACAACAGCGGCACGGTAGCACAGTGGTTAGCACTGCTGCTTCACAGCTCCAGGGTCCTGGGTTCGATTCCCGGCTTGGGTCACTGTCTGTGTGGAGTTTGCACATTCTCCTCGTGTCTGCTTGGATTTCCTCCGGGTGCTCCGGTTTCCTCCCACAGTCCAAAGATGTGCGGGTTAGGTTGATTGGCCAGGTTAAAAATTGCCCCTTAGTGTCCGGAGATGCGTAGGTCAGAAGGATTAGTGGGTAATATGTGTAGGGATATGGGAGTAGGGCCTGGGTGGGATTGTGGTCGGTGCAGACTTGATGGGCCGAATGGCCTGTTTCTGCACTGTAGGGTTTCTATGATTTCTATGAACAGGTTTATTTGGTATTTCAGGTTTACCAAATAAACCTGTTGGATTTTAATCTGGTGTTGTGAGACTTCTTACTGTGTTTACCCCAGTCCAACGCTGGCATCTCCACATCACAAGTTGGGGCCAGCAGGATGGATATTGGAGATGTTTGGGTCCACTTTGTCCTCTGGCAGGCCATCCCTCTACCTAGTTTGGAGGCAAAGAGGCTCATAATTGTCATTTGAGGCTCCAGCCTAATTTAAATTCTCCAGGTTCCGGGGTCCATAAGCAGTTAATCAACACTTTTCCTTGCTGGACCTCTTCTGCTCTACTGCTGAAAGTGGCATTAGAGATTCTGTTAAAATGATAAAAAGTATCTGGATGAGTACTTGGCACGCCATAACATTCAAGACTATGGGCCAAGTGCTGGCAATTGGGATTAGCTGGGTAGGTCAGGGCCTTTCATGCGTTGGTGCAGATTCAATGGGCTGCACTGTAGTATTCTATGATTCTGTGGTAGGACCCTGATTTCCCTATTGAGAGGTGTCTATTATCAGAAACAGGCAGACACTTTCTACACTGTAAAGATGCATTTTCACAGACTTCTCTAATGAACATTAAAGGTATTTATTACTAAGAATTGTACAGCAGCCCCATGGCTGTAGCTTGCTCCCAAAATGTGCCTTTGCCTAGGAGCTTTTCTCACTGAAGGGCAAGTCCACACTCTGAGTCCCAATTGGTCATGTGACCCTTACTCTGCTGTTTTAAAGTTTATTTATTAGTGTCACAAGTAGACTTACATTAACAATGCAATTAAGTTACTGTGAAAATCCCCTAGTCGCCACACTCTGGTGCCTGTTTGGGTACACGGAGGGAGAATTTAGCATGGCCAATGCACCCAACATCCTTCGGACTGTAGGAGGAAACAGAAGCACCCGGAGGAAACCCACACAAACACAGGGAGAATGTGCAAACTCCACACAGACAGTGACCCAAACCAGGAATCTAACACAGGTACCTGACACTGTGAGGCAGTAGTGCTAACCACTGTGCCACCGTGCCGCCCATGTGTTGCCCTTAAAGGAACAATCGCCACAGACACCCAGCAGTAGAGTCATAGAGTCATAACAGTAAGGCCATTTTAAAATGGTGCTAACTTCATCACTGATGTTACCCAAGTCCGTAAGGGCACTTGCATCTTATTTTGAGACTGTTACCAGTGTGTTAATGCCCGGCGAAGAAATTCAAAATCAATGCCAGCAAGCAGCATCAAAAACTCCATCAGGTGGCAGCCAGGACTGGATAAGACCAAAACAGACAAAAGGTGATCGACCTGAAACATTTTAGCTCTGTTTCTCTCTACCAATGCTGCCCAAGCTGCTGAATATTTCCAGAATTTTCTGTTCAAAACCCTCAAGCTTGTTTTCCATGACTTCCCTACCATTGTAACTTCCTCCAATCTGACAACACTCTGAAATTATGGTGCTGCTCCAATTTGGGCTTCTTGGGACATCCCTGATTTTCTTTGCTTCACTATCGCTGTCTGTTTTTTCAATAGCTTAAGACCCAAGCTCTGGAATTCCCTCGATAAATCCCTCTGCAGCCTCATTCTCTCTTTCTCCCTCCTCTTTATAAGTTGTTCCTTAAATTCTGCCACCTTGACTAAGCTTAAGGCGGCACGGTAGCACAGTGGTTAGCACTGCTGCCCCACAATACCAGGGACCTGGGTTCGATTCCCAGCTTGGGTCACTGTCTGTGTGGCGTTTGCACATTTCCCCCGTGTCTGTGTGCGTTTCCTCCGGGTGCTCCAGTTTCCTCCCCAGTCCGAAAGATGTGCTGGTTAGGTGCATTGGCCATGCTAAATTCTCCCTCAGTGTACCCGAACAGACGCCGGAGTGTGGCAACTAGGGGATTTTCACAGTGGCTTCATGTAAGCCTATTTATGACACTCACAAATAAAAACATTAAGCACTTTGCTTAGTTGTTCTCTTCATCTGCTGTGATATCAAATTTGTCCTTTGAAGCACCTTGGGAGATTCTAACTGAATTAAAGGTGCTACACAAATGCAAGTTGTTATTGTTGATTTGCTGCATTTGGAAAAGTGCCCAAAGCTCCTGAGGAATATTAACAAATTCAGGAGGGAGCAATAGTAACAACTGGAATTTTTATTAAGTGAGAATGTACAAGGAGTCCAGAGAGGTTAAAGTTCATAGAAAGCATTACTGGTCATAGAATCCCTACAGTGCAGAAGAAGGCCATTCAGCCCATCAAATCTGCACTGACTCAGCACCTTACCAGGGTCACCCTACCTCCCTAACTACATGTATTTACTCCGCTAATCCTCATAACCTATACCTCTTGGACACTAAGGGGCAATTTAGCATGGCCAATCCACCTAACCTGCACACCTTGGGACTGTGAGAGGAAAATGTAGCATCTGGAGGAAACCCACGCATACACGGGGAGAATGTACAAACTCCACACAGACAGTAACCCGAGGCTGGAATTGAACCCGAGTCCCTGGTGCTGTGAGGCAGCTGTGCAAACCACTGTGCTGCCCAGAAACTGTCCGGGTCTTAACGCTGTATGCTAGACATGTAGCACCAATGGCGATTGGAAATGCAAATTTGGAAAGCAAAAGGCAGAACAAGTGGCTCATCGTCACGATAAGCATCGACAGCTATGGTGGGGAGAATAACCCCCTGTGCATATATCATCCATTGTGGAGCTGTCAGTGGAAGTATATCTGTGCACTGTATGCTGTATCAGTTATGAAGATTCGCGAGTATACACTAGAATTCAATGATGCTGCACTTGTTTTTCAGGCAGTGAAATGTACCAGACCTTCAATACACCAAATAGTGAGCATGGGCTTATTATGAACCAGGGGTGACCCCAAGGTCCCAGTGACCCAATTGACACTCTCCTTGTCACCATTCCTTGTCGATCGTCCTTGATTTCTTCATCACTCACCACTCTCAATAGCATCAGCTTTCCCTTTGTAGACCATCCTATGGGCTCATGCTGAGTTTGTTTAGGCCCCAAATTCAAAACCTCTTCACCAGCAAGCAATCCTTCCACACCAATGCTATAGTTAAGAAAACCCATCAACGCCTCTACTTTCTCAGGGGGCTAAGTAAATTCAGCATGTCTGCTACAAGTCCCACCAATCTTTTACATATGAACCATAGAAAGCATCCTTTCTGGTTGTATCACAGCTTGGTATGGCTCCTGCTCTGTCCAAGACCGCAAAAGACTACAATGGGTTGCGACTATATAGCCCAGTCCATCATGTAAACCAGCCTCCCATCCATTGACTCTGTCCACACTTCCTGCTGCCTCGGAAAAGCAACCAGCATAATCAATGACCCCAGGCACCCCAGACATTCTCTCTTCCACCTTCTTCCATCGGGAAAAAGATACAAAAGTCTTGAGATCATATACAACTGACTCAAGAACAGTTTCTTCCCTGCTGCCATCAGTCTTTTGAATGGACCTACTTTATATTAAGTTGATCTTTCTCTACACCCCAGCTATGACTGTAACACTACATTCTGTACTCTCTCCTTCCCTTCTCCCCCAAGTACTCTATGAATGGTATACTTTGTCTGCACAGCGCACAAGGAACAATACTTTTCACTGTATCCCAAGACATGTGACAATTATAAATCAAATCACAGGATGTCCAATGTGTTCAGCTACTACCATTTGAGCCTTGGACTTACCCAAGCAAACACAGGAAATATTCTAAGCTACTTGTGTTGGTGATTCATTCCTTTCCAGCTCCACTGCTGTCCCCACACCAGTATTCACATTGCTGTATTCCTTGTAAGACAACCGAGTCACTTTACTGATCGATGCTATAGTCTTTCGTGCTGAACAGATCCTTTTGCTTGCTTGCAAACATTGCCCATTAATACCAATGGCTTGTAAAGTGGGCTTCCCCCGTGCTGTGCTGGGACTTGGGTGAGTTACTTCACTACACAGCTGGATTATCTATTTACAGTTTGCTAGTCGCATCAAACATGCAAGAATGACTGTCAGTGTGCCTGGCTTCGACTAAACAACAACTTGCATTTATATAGCACCATGAATGTAGTAAAACCCAATGTGGTGTTTCACAGGAACATTACTAAGCAAGGATTGACACCAAGCCATGTAAAATGTTTGCATAAATTTCCAAAATGTCAGTCTAAGAGGGAGATTTGAAAGATTGTCGGAGTTGAAATTGGTAGCACTGTGTATATATTTGCAGGCATGTGTGGGTGGGAGTTCCAGGATTTTGGGCAGGATTTTCCAGTCGCGCTCGCCCCAAGGCGCGAAAATCCCATCTGAGGTCAACTGAGCGTGTCCGTGTCCCGCCCACGACAATTCCCATGGCGGGCGGGATGGGAAATTCCACCAAGTCGTGGTAAAATTGAAGTGTAAGGAATCAGAGTCTCCTCATGCAGTTACAATCTACATATTTGAACCATAAACCAGATAGTACATTCTCGGTGGGGGGGTGGAATCAGTGGTAATTTGTAAAATTCTGAATACCGCTGATAAAAGTGGATTAGTTTCAGTGCCTAGCTAAATGACAGCACAAAACAGATTTCTGTTTTAGAACATAACATAGAACATAGAATATTACAGCGCAGTACAGGCCCTTCGGCCCTCGATGTTGCGCCGACCTGTGAAACCAATCTAAAGCCCATCTAACCTACACTATTCCAATATCATCCATATGTTTATCCAATGACCATTTAAATGCCCTTAATGTTGGCGAGTCCACTACTACTGCAGGCAGGGCATTCCACACCCTTACCACTCTCTGAGTGAAGAACCTACCTCTGACATCTGTCCTATATCTATCACCCCTCAATTTAAAGCTATGTCCCCTCGTGCTAGCTATTTGGTGGAACAAAATTCATTGTGCTAAATATTTGGGAATAAATGCACAGTATAGCCCGATACTCCAGTATCAGCATTTATCACATATCTGTTTCTTTAAAAATGGAAACCTGAAAATAAGAGTATGATGGGCATTTGTGTCGAAGTAATAAACGGAAACAGTGGAGTAAGTCATCCACTGTGATGAGGAAATACACTGTATAAAATAGTGGACTGTATTGGATACCTTTGAACTTGTATAATGTTCAAAATGATACTTGAAACTTGTACATCTGATGTGCTAAGTGTAATTTTACAAGATGTAAATTTTAAATTTAAATTCTTTTGGTCCAGCTGACTAAAGGCACAGCCACCAAAGGTGGAGCAAAAGACCTTGGGGCACGCCATCAGTACCATACCAGAGTGTCAGCCTTGATTTTTGTGCTCAAGCTCTGGAGTGGAATTTGAACTTGGAGATTTAGAGCTGAGAGTGCTACCAACTGAGACATGGCTTGTTGTGATACAAGGTGCATGCACCTCGAAGGAAGTGTTTCTTAAACTACTGTCAATGACTACCTCCTCGATGGGATATGATATACAAGTCCCATGAGGTATAGTCAGTCTGCAAGCAGCAGGATAAAGATCAGATGTATTATTTTTAGCCTGTATAAAGTCTTATTTTCAAATAGAGAACTCCATTATCGTTTCACCAATCCTTGTGTAACCACAGAATCCACGGAATCCCGACAGTGCATCCAGTCTGCACCGACTCTCTGAAAGAGCATTCCACCCCAGGCTCTCCCCTCCGCCTATCACTGTAACCCTGCACATTTATCATGGCCAGTCCACCTAACCTGCACATCTTTGGTAGATTTACATTGAAAAGAAGAACATAGCATGGTGGCAATGTGGCATTTGAAGAGTTAACTGAGCAGCATATAAGCAGCAGAAGAAAAGAACTGGCGTGAAAGTGAGACAATGATCAAGACTCACCATGTGTAAGGATTCTGTAACCTTCTAGGGATTCTGCACACTGTGCCTCAGTTCTGAGATCACACCTCACTCCAGCCAGCATGCACCAAATCCCAGTAACATTGTTCAGATTCGGGACAGCATAAATAGTTAAAGTTTACCTGCTGTGCAGTTTAAACAGGATCAGAAATTAAACAGCAGACTCAGGTGGCCCCAGCTGAAGCAGAACTTCACAGACAGGAGAATACATTACTGCTTACTGTCCCTACAGGATGGCACGGTGGCACAGTGATTAGCACTGTTGCCTCACAGCGCCAGGTCCCGGGTTCAATTCTGATCTTGGGGTACTGTCTGTGCAGAGTTTGCACGTTCTCCCCGTGTCTGCGTGGGTTTCCTCTGGGTGCTCCGGTTTCCTCCCACATTCCATAGATGTGCGGGCTTTGTGGATCGGCCATGCTCAATTGTTCCTTAGTGTCATGGGGATCTGACAGGTAAATGCATGGGGTTATGGGGATAGGGCCTGTGTGGGATTGTTGTCAGTGCAGGCTGAATGGCCTTCTTCTGCACTGTAGGGATTCTATGAAGGAGTTCTTGGAAAGCTGAATACTGCAGACTGGGTGGAAAAGAAGAATTTGTCCAGCTGCTAACATTTAAATAAGTCCTAAAGCCATTTTCTTTTTACTTGTTTGCTTGCATTTTTGAAGCTCTATGGCCATTTTTCTGCATGGAGCTGAAATCAACATAGGAATCACAAAGAGCTCAATAGCACCACCATTGCAGTCAAGCAATGGCCTATGACCAGCAAAGGCAGTGGCCACAAAAGATATTACAACTCAGAGCTCGATTAACTCCAAAAGGGTTGGAAGAAACTTGCATCACGATCAAAAGCTCCAGAGAGCATTAAAACCCTGCAAAACTCTAAAAAAAGAGATCACAACATTTCCAACAATCAATTGGAAAGCACTGGAGCTCCTATCCAAATTTACTTTGTTCCGACAACATGTCAGGCTGTGTTTTCTGGATCTCTGAAACAGGTAAACAAACCATTAAGATTAAAATTGCTGCAGGCAGTGAAGGCCACCACAGACTGAACACATCAGGTCTGTCTGATAATCATCAGAAAAATCAACATCAAGATCCACAAAAAGTCCAGCCAAGCTAGAAGGTCAGATGAAGAGGACGGACCAAAACAGCGATACACAATGTGAGCTAACATTCAACACAGCGGACAGTGAAGAATGTATCGGTATAGTGTCATCAACAGAATGCGGCTTGATGGGGCGGCACGGTAGCACAGTGGTTAGCACTGCTGCTTCACAGCTCCAGAGACCTGTGTTCGATTCCCGGCTTGGGTCACTGTCTGTATGGAGTTTGCACATTCTCTTCGTGTCTGCGTGGGTTTCCTCCGGGTGCTCCGGTTTCCTCCCACAGTCCAAAGATGTGCGGGTTAGGTTGATTGGCCAGGCTAAAATTGCCCTTAGTGTCCTGGGATGCGTAGGTTAGAGGGATTAGTGGGTAAATATGTAGGGATATGGGGGTAGGGTCTGGGTGGGATTGTGGTCGGTGCAGACTCGATGGGCCGAATGTCCTTTCTCTGTGCTGTAGGGTTTCTAAGATTTCTAAGACAAAACAGAAAGCTTTGCCACCATCCAAATTTTATGGCCAAGGTTCAATATAATCTATATGCAAAGTTGGACAGCGGTGCATGTGCAAGCAACCTTTCACTTTGTATACTGAAATCCGTGTACCCACAGAAGTGGCAAGTGATGATTCAACCAGCCACTTCCCATCTGTGTGTGTACAATGGCTCAGCAATTCCATCCCTGTGATCCATTACACACAAGTGTCACTACAAAACCCTACTTTGGTCACCCCAGGGGCAGCACGGTAGCGCAGTGGTTAGCACTGCTGCTTCACAGCACCAGGGACCCAGGTTTGATTCCTGGCTTGGTTCACTGCCTGTGCGAAGTCTGCATGTTCTCGCAGTGTCTGCGTGGGTTTCCTCCAGGGTGCTCCGGTTTCCTCCCACAATCCGAAAGATGTGCTGGTTAGGGGCATTGGCCTTGATAAATCCTTCCTCAGTGTACCTGAACAGGTGGCACCTAGGAGATTTTCACAGTAACTTTGAGTCATGGAGGTTTACAGCATGGATACAGGGCCTTCGGCCCAACTTGTCCATGCCGCCCAGTTTTAACCATTAAGCTAGTCCCAATTTCACTAGCTGTTCTGTCTGGAGACAATACACATCTCTTTAACCTGTGTTGAATGCTCCCTCCACCCACATTGTCTGTACATTTAAGACCTGGCTGGCTGTAGAGATTTGCATTCTAATCAGTATTCTGTAATTTGATTTCTGTGTCTGTTTGCACTGTTTGAGAACAGATATCCACTCCATCTGACGAAGGAGTTGTGCTCCGAAAGCTTATGGTATTTGCTACCAAATAAACCTGTTGGACTTTAACCTGGTGTTGTGAGACTTCTTTCTGTCATCAAGCCAAGTTTGAATCCAATTGGCTACCTCACTTTGGATCCTTTAAGATTTGACCTTATGCAACAACCTACTATGTGGTACTTCATTGTAAGCCTACTTGTGACACTAATAAAATAAACTTTAAATATTTTCTGTTTGGACACCATGGGACCAGTGATCACAGGCTTCTTGGTGTGCAGGTCCTTGGTCACCATCTGTGGTATCATCAAGACAAAGATGAGGACCACAGACCACAAGAAGCACCATGAGAATCCCTGTGCTTACACTGGGAGAAGATCACCTAACATTGCAATGCAGCTCATCAACCGACAGGGGTAAATGACGCTGTTTGAACTGAATATGTACACTCATTCCGGGAATGAAAACCATTCCAGGAATGATCCCAGGAATGAAAAGTTTGACGCGTGAGGAGCATCTGAGGACTCTGCATCTTTACTCGATAGAATTTAGAAGGATGAGTGGGATCTCATTGAAACTTACAGAACAATGAAAGGCCCAGATAGAGTATGCGAGGGAAAGATGTTTCCATCAGTTGGAGAGACTAGGATCTGAGGTCATAGCCTCAGGGTAAAGTGACAACACTTTGGAACCGAGATAAGGAGGAATTTCTTCAGCCAGAGGGTGTTGAATCTATGGAATGCATTGTCACACAAGGCTGTGGAGGTCAGGTCATTGAGTGTATTTAAGCGAGATAGATAGATTCTTGATTGGTAAGGGGATAAAAAATTACAGGGAAAAAGTGGGGGAATGGGGTTGAGAAAGTTATCAGCCAGGATTGATTGAATTGCAGAGCAGACTTGATGGGATGAATGGCCTAATTCTGTCCCTATATCTTATGGTTATTCCAAATGCACAAACTTCATAAGTGTGGAACTAACTCAAATTACTGCTTGGAAGACAAGTGTGGACTAGTCTCCTAAGTCATCACTTGTCCATACTTCCTGGATTATGGTGATGCATTACTTGAGGAAAAGAAAATGAAAAATGCCCACTACTGGTGTGTTGATCACAAATTATTCAACCTGAACATCAGCCAGAAAATTCAACTACAACACCCAACTGATGGCACCTTGAATCCATCAGATATTGTCACATCTGCCTAGAACCAACACTATATCAAGAATGCATGTCAAACAGCATGACAGTGCGATGATACAGATGCCAAATCAAAACAATATCACAACCAGAAACATTGTGCAGTCCTGTTGCAACTAGAGTAGAATCTGAAATGCCCCAAGAACACAGAAAATCTAACTGGCAATCACTGCCTCCAGCAAAGACCAGTGTACCCAACCATTGCCGGAGTGTGATGACTAGGGGATGTTTACAGTAAATTCATTGCAGTGTGCATATAATCCTGCTTGTGACTAATAAATAAACTTTACTTTAACAAAGCTAAAGTTGGACAGATAAGAAAATCACCAAAACACTTCAGAACATCTATTTGTAAAACTATTGCTTTGTATAATTGTCTGTTCAGACATGTTGGGCAGGATTGTGCGGCCTCGCTTGTCCCAAAACTCTAAAATCCTGCCCGAGGTCAATGGACCTCCCCTGGTCTGCCCCTCGCTCGCCCTGATTCTGGTGGCGGGTGGGGTGGTAAAATTCCAGCCAATGGCTGGAATTTTCCCAAAATTTGTCAGTCATGTTCAGATTGAAAACTGGCCTGCATCTCTCCAGACGCGCAACCAAGTTTTCACTTCCAATTTTCTCACACTTATTGCAAGGCTGGCTCCACAGAGATAAGGGCGCCATCTTTTAAGGGTGCCCCAATCTGCGTGAGAAAAAAACTTACCCCACCCCACATAGGCGTGGAGTACACCCACCCTACCTCATCCCCAACATGTATCAGGGTGACCTAACCCCCCTGGCTGCCTGACCCCCCCACCACCTCCCCACAATCAGGAGCATAGACACACAGAGAGATCTGGGAGTACAGATCCACAGGTCCTTAAAAGTGGCAGCACATGTGGAATAGGTGGTGAAGAAAGCACATGGTATTCTTGCATTCATCGGATGGGACATTGAGTATAAAAGTTGGAAGTTATGTTACAGTTATATAAAATGTTGGTTAGGCCACATTTAGAATACTGTGTCCAATTCTACTGTCGTCACACTACCAGAAGGATGTGGAGACTTTGGAGAGAGTACAGAAAAGTTTTTTCCTCACGCAGATTGGGGCACCCTTAAAAGATGGCGCCCTTATCTCTGTGGAGCCAGCCGTGCAATGAATGCCAGAAGAGGTTTACCAGGAAGTTGCCTGGTATGGAGGAGCTATGAGGAGAGATTGAATAGACTGGAGTTGTTCTCCCTGGAAAGATGAAGGCTGAGAGGGTGACCTGATAGAAGTTTATAAAATTATGAGGGGCATCGGTAAGGGTAACAGTTGGAAGATTTTTCCCAGGGCAGAAATGACAATTACAAGGGGGCACAAGTTCATGGTAAGGGGAGAAATGTTCAGTAGAGCTGTTGGGGGGGAAGTTTTTTTACATAGAGAGTGGTGGGGGCCTGGAATGCACTGCCAAGTGAGGTGGTTGAGGCAGACACATTAGTGACATTTAAGACTTATCTGGATAGACAAATGAATAGGCGGGGAATAGGGGGATACAAACGGTTGGTCTAGATAGGACAACATGATCAGAGCAGACTTGGTGGGCCGAAGGGCCTGTTCCTGTGCTGTACTGTTCCTTGTTCTTTGTTCACAAAAGCATCATGCACCCCTTATGCATTCACACATAAAAGGAAACAACCAATGGGGCTCCCCAGAGGGCTTGCCGCGGCACTGGCCAGGGTGGCACTGCTGGGGAAAGTGCCAGGAAGTGACAGACCTTCACCACCATTCTGGGGGTTATACTTAACTGTGCGCCTCCAGAGTGGTTATCACAAACAATTTTTCAAAAATGAAAATCAAGAGTGATTCAGGCTAACGTGGCTTCATGCCAGCTGTAAGGGGCAATACATTGCGGGCAGAAGTAGTGGTGTTCAGCCTGTTAATGAGATTAATATATGTTATAATATATGCCAATCATACTCGCGTACTTCCTAGGCAAACATAGAAACTGGAAGCAGGAGTAGGCCATTTGGCCCTTCGAATCTGCTCTGCAATTCATTTTGATCACGGCTGATCACCAAATTCAATATCCTGATCCCACCTACCCCCCATATCCCTTGATCCTTTTAATCCAAAGCGTTATAGCTAATTTCTCCTTGAAATCAGACAATGTTTTGGCCTCAACTACTTTCTGTGGTTGTGAATTCCAAACAGTCACCATCCTCTGGGTGAAGAAATTCTCTTCACTTCAGTTCTAAAATCTTTACCCCTTATCCTCAAACTATGACCCCTAGTTCTGGACTCCCCCATCTTTGGGAACATTCTTTCTGAATCTACCCTGTCGAACCCTGTTAGAATTTCATAAGTTTCTATGAGATCCCCTCTCACTCTTCTAAACTCCAGTGAATATCATCCTCACCAACTTTGTCTCTCCTCATATATGAGAGACCTGCCATCCCAGGAATCAGCCTGGCAAACCTTCGCTGCACTCCCTCTATAGGGTCACTGGGAAGATTGTGACCAGAATTCTCAGTGGCGTAAATATTGTTTTTGGCCTGTTGTGAGATTTAGTGGTCATTATGGGATTCATGCCCATGGCTAGTTGAGCCGCTAAATCGTGGCCATTTTTTTTTGCTGTCATGTAAATAGCTTGATTTTCTAAGGGTAAATCTTTAGTTGGAAAACCAGAGTGACATTGCATGCATGCACCTTTAAGGGAGAAAATCTTAAACTACAACCAATCATTACTACCTCAAATGGATGTGATGGATTGGTCCCATGACTTAGAGTCACACCACATGAATCACTGAATTGAAGAACCAAGGAAGGGGGCCATTCAGTTCATCGTGCACATGCTAGCTCTTTGGCAGAGCAATCAATGTGCCAGTTGGGTTATATTCTTTGTTTCTTTGACGTAGACACACCAATCACTTACAGGATTGGCAAAACAAAAATAAGGATTAGAATCATAGAATCCCTACAGTACAGAAGGAGGCCATTCGGCCCATCGAGTCTGTACGGATCATAATCCCACCCAAACCCTATTCCCGTAACCCTCATTTACTAATCCCCCTGACACTAGAGTCAATTTAGCATGGCCAATCAACCTAACCTGCACATCTTTGGGCTGTGGGAGGAAACCGGAGCACCCGGAGGAAACCCACGCAGACACGGGAAGAAAGTGCAAACTCCACACAGACAGTGACCCAAGGCCAGAATTGAACTTGGGTCACTGGCGCTGTGAGGCAGCAGTGCTAACCACTGTGCCACTGTGCCACCCTCTGTATTTGAAGAGCGGATATCTATTGTATATACAGAATGGCTTACAAGGAGGCTACAAGTAGCAGGGTAGGGATCAAACTGGATTAGAAACTGGAGAGAGTGCAGAAGAGATTTGCAAGGATGTTGCCAGGACTCAAGGGACTGAGTTATAGAGAGAGATTGGGCAGGCTAGGGCATTTTTCTTTGGAGCATAGAAGACTGAGGTGTGATCTTACAGAGGTGTATAAGATCATGAGAGGCATGGATAGGGTGAATGTTCTCAATCTTTTTCCCAGGGTTGGGGAATTGAGAACGAGAGGGCATAGGTTTAAGTTAAGAGGGGAAAGAATTAATGGGAACCTGAGGAGCAACTTTTTTTTTTACATAAAGAGTGGTACGAAGGTGGAATGAGCTGCCAGAGAAAGTGGTTGAGGCAGGGACATTGACAACATTTAAAAGACATTTGGACAGCTACATGGATAGGAAAGATTGAGAGGGATATGGGCTAAATTCAGGCAAATGGGGTTAGCTTTGATGGGCGTTTTGGTCGGCATGGATCAGTTTGGGCCAAAGGGCCTGCCGTAAATTCTATGATTCTATGAGATGGACAAGACTTAGCCTCCTTGTAAGCCATTCTGTATATACAATAGATATCCGCTCTTCAAATACAGAGGGTGGCACAGTGGCACAGTGGTTAGCACTGCTGCCTCACAGCGCCAGTGACCCAAGTTCAATTCTGGCCTTGGGTCACTGTCTGTGTGGAGTTTGCACTTTCTTCCCGTGTCTGCGTGGGTTTCCTCCGGGTGCTCCGATTTCCTCCCACAGCCCAAAGATGTGCAGGTTAGGTTGATTGGCCATGCTAAATTGACTCTAGTGTCAGGGGGATTAGTAAATGAGGGTTACGGGAATAGGGTTTGGGTGGGATTATGATCCGTACAGACTCGATGGGCCGAATGGCCTCCTTCTGTACTGTAGGGATTCTATGATTCTAATCCTTATTTTTGTTTTGCCAATCCTGTAAGTGATTGGTGTGTCTACGTCAAAGAAACAAAGAATATAACACAACTGGCACATTGATTGCTCTGCCAAAGAGCTAGCATGTGCACGATGAACTGAATGGCCCCCTTCCTTGGTTCTTCAATTCAGTGATTCATGTGGTGTGCTTCTCAGAGTAAAATGACAATAAACAAGTGAGGTTATTGGATGAATCATGTTGGATATGTGATCCTCACAATGGAACAGAAGCTAATTAGTGAAATTCATTATATCCAATAAGCATTAATCCTCAGCAAAGGAAATATTTATTCCTAATAAATTAGAGGAATTCTAATCCTACACTAATGGAATTATATTGCTTGGTAATAGGTCAATTGAAGTGTGAAATTCATAATAAAGTAAGCAGTTTGTATTTCAAGCGGTATATAATATGTTACTGTGTTTTAATCTTCCTAGGGCTATTTTGTAATGGTTGAATTTGTTTCTATACTGATGGAAAAGTCCTGAGCATATCTCCCATCCATCAGCAGTGTAACTAGTAAGCTGAGTCAGCAGAGAATAGCTATGCTAACATTGCCTGCTCTCTTCTCTATTAACCTCTCATCCTTCAATAAATTCAAATGTTAACCAAATGGGCTTAATAATCGGAATGGAGTGTATAGTTTAATTGAAATTTAAACCATTACTGTATTTCGAGGAGGAAATGGGCAAACTGACAAGAGAGAAATTAGTAATTAATGTGTAGAGTAATACAATGAATATGCATTTATAGAGCACCTCTAACAAGGAAACATTCCAAAGTACTGAGGGCAGTGTTCAGCACTGCTGCCTCACAGTGTCAGGGACCTGGGTTCAATTCCTGGCTTGGGTCACTGTCTGTGCGGAGTCTGCACATTCTCCCCGTATCTGTGTGGGTTTCCTCCGGGTGCTCCAGTTTCCTCCACAGTGTGAAAGACATGCTGGTTAGGTTCATTGGCCATGCTAAATTCTCCCTCAGTGTTCTCGAACAGGCGCCGGAGTGTGGCGACGAGGGGATTTTCATAGTAACTTCATTGCAGTGTTAATATTAACCTACTTGTGTCGATAATAAATAAACTTTAAAGTCAAGCCATATTAGGGCAAGTGGTTATAATGGTCAGTTTTTGGGAATATCTTAAACAGAAGAGGTATTCCAGAAGCTTGAGGAGGTGGCGAGGCAGCTGAAGACACAGCCACCAATGATGGCTTAATGGAGCAAACTCTTTGTGGATAGAATGATCACTACATGGGAAGGAGCTCTGAGGAGGCTGAGTGGCACAAAATGAATCTGAGGAAGTTCAAATCAGGTCTTATTAAAGGACCCTCATCTGACTGAAGGACTGGGGAAGGAAATCCATCAGGGAGGCAAAAAAGACAAAGTACGTTAAGTAAATGATTACTCACTGAAGGTAGATTTTGTTTTTGGAGATCCATAGAATCCCTGTAGTGCAAATGGAGGCCATTCAGCTCATCAAGTCTGCACTGACTCACCGAAAGAGCATCTTACCCAGGTCCATACCCCCACGTTATCCCCGTAACCCCGTGCATTAACCATGGCTTACCCACTTAACCAACACACCTTTGGACACGAGGGGCAATTTACAATTGTCAACCCACCTAACCTGTACACCTTCGGACTGTTGGAGAAAACCAGAGCACCCAGAGGAAACCCAAGCAGACACAAGGAGAATGTGCAAACTCTAGACAGTCACCCAAGGCCAGGATTGAACTCGGGTCCCTGGTACTATGAGGCAGCAGTGCTAACAACCACTGTGCCATCATGCCGGCCCAATGTTCTTATTTATCATAGATTTTATCATAGAATCCTACAGTGCAGAAAGAGGCCATTTGGCCCATCCAGTCCGCACCAACCACAATCCCCTCCATAAACCCATGCATTTACTTTGGCTGGTCTCCCTGACACTAAGTGGCAACTTAGTATGGCCAATCCACCTAACCTGCACATCCTTGGACTGTGGGAGGAAACCGGAGCACCCAGAGGAAACCCACGCAGACACGAGGAGAATGTGCAAACTCCACGCAGACAGTGACCCAACCTGGGAATCAAACCTGGGCTCCTGGTGCTGTGAGGCAGCAGTGCTAACCACTGTGAAACCGTGCCGCCACATTATTGGAATTCTTTGAGTAAGGAACCAGTAATGTTGATAAAGGGGACCCGTTTGTTATATGTCATACTTGGATTTTCAGAAGGTATTTGACAAGGTGCCACATCAAAGTTTACAGTGCAAAGTAAGAGCTCATGGTTTTGGGGATAACATATTATTATGGGTAGAGGATTAGTTAGCTGATAAGGTGTGTCATGTGTCATTTTTAGGTTGGAAAGATGTGATAAGTGGAGTGTGTCATGGATCAGTGCCAGGGCCTTAAATATTTCCAATTTATATCAATCACTTGGATGAAGGGAGCAAATATATGGTTGGTAAATTTGCTGATGACACAAAGGTAGGTAGAAAACTATGTTGTGAAGAGGACATAAGATGTCTGCAAAAAGGGGCATTGATCAGTTAAATTAGTGGGCAGAAATTGGGGAGATGGTGGACCACCTGTCCATTTTGACAGGAAGAATAGAAAAGCAACATATTATTTAAATGGAGAGTGTTTGCAGAAATATGAGGTGCAGAGGGATCTGGGTGTCCTGATAAATGATCACAAAAAGGTCAAAGAGAGGCAAAGAGAATGTTGCCATTTATTGCAAGGGGAATGGAATATAAAAATAGGGATGTTTTGCGATCAGTGGACGTTGATGAGATCACATCTGGAGCAGAGCACAGTTATTTAAGAAAGTCAATGCATTAGAAGCAATTCAGAAAAAAAAAACACTCCACTTCTACCTTGGATTGGGACGATCAGGGAGGCTGGGCCTTTATCGATTGGAGTTCAGAAGAATGAGAAGTGATCTTATCGAAGCACATTTAAATTTAGTTTAAAATATACAGAACTATTACTTAGTTATGTTGGAAAAGTGTCATTAGTTTTCTCAGTAAACAAAAAAAATTATCTTCAAAAACATTAAAGTGCCCATATTAGCATCCTTGTGCCAGAACCAGTTGAGTTCTGGAATCTTCTGAAAGGCCCCAAAATGAGTGCAATTCGTGAAAACTCCCAATCGTGGTGATGTGACCAATTTTGTGATTGGCTCTAGATACGAGTGCAATGTTTCTTTTGAACAAGCGTAGGACATCCTGGAAACTCAAGTTGTGCAATTTATGTTTAAAGTTCTGTGATCTTTTTCATTGGTTACACCAATTTCACAGATCATATAAGGCCATGGAATCCCTACAGTACACAACGAGGCCATTCATCCCATCAAGTCTGTACCGACCACAATCCCACTCAGGCCCTATTCCGGCAACCCCACACATTTACCCCTGCTAATTCCCCTGACACTAGGGTCAATTTAGCAACCCACGCAGACACAGGGAGAATGTGCACACTCCACACAGACAGTGACCCGAGGCTGGAATTGAACCTGAGACCCTGGCGCTTTGAGGCAGCAATGCTAACCACTGTACAACCATGCCGCCCATTTCTGTAGAATTAAACTAGAGAGAGAAACTGCAATCATGCAGAAACTACAGGTCTCTGACTTTAATAATATCAATATAAAATGATTAAAATAAAGACTTGAGGGCTGCATAACTGATTTAAGCTCAACGTTTAGATTTTACCTAGTGCAGTGACCCCTGAGATGACTGTTGGCACCGGGAACAGTTACATCCATTCTCCCTCTCTGGCTGATTGGTGTCTCCAACCACGATACTTTGACAAACAGGCTTTCATGGGACAACACTGGTAATCAGTCTCTGAGAGACACAGAATGACAGCTCTCAGTGTCAGTGTGTTCTGACTGAGCTACCAGCTCTGCCTTCTCACAGGCCAATGAGCATTTAGATCCAGGATCCAACACAAGTGACACAATAGAATCTGCCTTCATGATACCGTCCTTTATGCTGAAGGCAGCCACATTAAGTCAAGCCAGCCTGTTAGGTGCCTAACTGAGTTGGTGGCAGCATGCAGAGATCGGACCACAGATACATACCTGGTATGGCGATGCAGTCCACCAAAAAAGACTTTTGGGACCACAGAGGGTCACGGGCAATGGTCGTTTCCATCCCAAGAGGCTTAAAGTACCACAGTGGAGCCAAGCAAACATTCCCAAACCCTCAGGGAGGAGCAACAGCACCAGAATAAATTTAAGAACAGTATGGTTCAGCAGCATGCTGTGCTCTCTGGCCTACATGTCGTGCCCCTACGACACATTGCTCTGTACCCTATTATAACCCTGCTGTTCTCTCTTCTACACTGTGTACATTTGGGACTGGAGGAAGGCAAGACAGAAGAGAGGAGAAGTTAGAAAAAGGTAGGATGAGGGCTCTACATGAAAGGCCATACCTTCTCCTACCTGACCATCACTAAGGAGCCATGTCTGAGGCACTATCGCCTTCAGCAGCAAATGTTCACCGGGCTATGTCAGCATCTGCAGCCACAATCCATGCCTCACGTCCGGACAGCACATTGTGTCTGCCCAGGTCACCAGGGCCCTCACTGCTATGCGCAGAGCTCCTTTCTGGCTACAATAGGTGCCTCCCGAAGATACACAAGGCAAACACACCCGGCCGTCCCATCGTATCGGGCAATGGGACCCTGTGCGAGAACCTCTCCGGCTATGTCGAGGGCATCCTGAAACCCATTGTACAAAGAACCCCCAGCTTTTGTCGCGACACGACGGACTTCCTACAGAAACTCGGCACACATGGAGCAGTTGAACCAGGAGCACTCCTCATCACAATGGATGTCTCAGCACTCTACACCAGCATCCCCCATGACGATGGCATTGCTGCAACGGCCTCAGTGCTCAGCGCCAACAACTGCCAGTTTCCAGATGCAATTTTACATCTCATCCGCTTCATGCTGGACCACAATATCTTCACCTTCAACAACCAGTTCTTCATCCAGACACACGGAACAGCCATGGGGACCAAATTCGCACCTCAATATGCCAACATCTTCATGCACAGGTTCGAACAAGACTTCTTCACCGCACGGGACCTTCAACCGATGCTATACACTAGATACATTGATGACATTTTCTTCCTTTGGACTCATGGTGAACAATCACTGAAACAACTCTATGATGACATCAACAAGTTCCATCCCACCATCAGGCTCACCATAGACTACTCTCCGGAATCGGTTGCATTCTTGGACACACGCATCTCCATTAAGGACGGTCACCTCAGCACCTCACTGTACTGCAAGCCCATGGATAACCTCACGATGCTCCACTTCTCCAGCTTCCACCCTAAACACGTTAAAGAAGCCATCCCCTACGGACAAGCCCTCCGTATACACAGGATCTGCTCGGATGAGGAGGATCGCAACAGACACCTCCAGACGCTGAAAGATGCCCTCATAAGAACAGGATATGGCGCTCGACTCATTGATCAACAGTTCCAACGCGCCACAGCGAAAAACCGCACCGACCTCCTCAGAAGACAAACACGGGACACGGTGGACAGAGTACCCTTCGTTGTCCAGTACTTCCCCGGAGCGGAGAAGCTATGGCATCTCCTCCTGAGCCTTCAACATGTCATTGATGAAGATGAACATCTCACCAAGGCCATCCCCACACCCCCACTTCTTGCCTTCAAACAACCGCACAACCTCAAACAGACCATTGTCCGCAGCAAACTACCCAGCCTTCAGGAGAACAGTGACCATGACACCACACAACCCTGCCACAGCAACCTCTGCAAGACGTGCCGGATCATCGACACAGATGCCATCATCTCACATTAGAACACCATCCACCAGGTACACGGTACATACTCTTGCAATTCGGCCAACGTTGTTTACCTGATACGCTGCAAGAAAGGATGTCCCGAGGCATGGTACATTGGGGAAACTATGCAGACGCTGCGACAACGGATGAATGAACACCGCTCGACAATCGCCAGGCAAGACTGTTCTCTTCCTGTTGGGGAGCACTTCAGCGGTCATGGGCATTCGGCCTCTGATATTCGGGTAAGCGTTCTCCAAGGCGGCCTTCGCGACACACGACAGCGCAGAGTCGCTGAGCAGAAACTGATAGCCAAGTTCGGCACACACGAGGATGGCCTCAACCGGGATATTGGGTTCATGTCACACTATTTGTAACTCCCACAGTTGCGTGGACCTGCAGAGTTTCACTGGCTGTCTTGTCTGGAGACAATACACATCTTTTTAGCCTGTCTTGATGCTCTCTCCACTCACATTGTTTTGTTTCTTAAAAACTTGATTAGTTGTAAGTATTCGCATTCCAACCATTATTCATGTAAATTGAGTCTGTGTCTTTATAAGCTCTGTTTGTGAACAGAATTCCCACTCACCTGAAGAAGGGGCTTAGAGCTCCGAAAGCTTGTGTGGCTTTTGCTACCAAATAAACCTGTTGGACTTTAACCTGGTGTTGTTAAACTTCTTACTGTGTTTACCCCAGTCCAACAACGGCATCTCCACATACAGTAGGTGAGGCCAGCAACATCTCCCAGTTTGCACTCCACTGCTGTATCAGGGAATTCACTGATGTTTTCTGCATGAGGTGAGCTACCTTCAACACCTGTGGACTTGGATAAGCAGGATGCGAGAGCACTAGGCTTCACTTAAAAGGCCGGATTCTCAGGTGCCAAGATGAAAAAACACTGCCCCTGCATTGCCTTGTGTGTTCTTCATTGCCAAATTCCTTGTCCATAAAATGGGACAAGACCTCTCAAGTGCAGAACTGGTTTGCAAGAAAATTATGCAGAATCGTGCCCAATTACCTGGTCACAATTCATTTACACTTCATCTCAATACTGCCCTTCAGTCCGTTGGGTTAACTGGATCCACTGGATGACAAAGTTTGCTTCTTTCAGTCTTGGCTCATGACTCCTGTCGCAAAGCTGGGCACAGCTGCAGAATTGGCATACAAGAATCATATCACCACCAGAATGTCATTGAGGGGACCATTGGATAGTGTGAGCCATACTTCCACTGTTCAGACCATTTAGGATGAACTTTGTAGGACAATCTTGAGCCCTGATGTCCTCTGCATTCTTATCCATAACTTTGAACATCATGAGGGACCATTCTTAACTGCACAGGAAGAGGAGGAGGAGGAGGAACAAGGAGGTGGAGCAACTTGAAGAGAAGGAAGTGGCATTGAACAACAATGGTGTTTGCAGTAAGAACTCTGAGATTTCCCATTGTAGAGCTCTTCATCTGAATCAAGCCTTGTCATAATGGCATTATTATCACCATCCCTTCCCAATCTGTCTGGCCTCTGCAGGCCTGCCCTCACTTCACTATCAATGTAACACCACGATCAGAACAAACACCAAATTCATCAAATAATTCAATTCCATGTGTATTTAGCAGCAATAATTATGAATCACCCTTATGAAAGCTCCATTTGTGTGTGTGTGATTGTTTCCTCATTGTAGATATTCTGAAGGTTCTCCCAATGGATACAGCTCAGCAGGTGGAAACTCTCTCACTTCCATTGGAGACATTTAAGCCATTTGAGCCAGCCAAAGTGGATGATCTCAAGCAGGTCTGGTCCTATAGGGCCTGACTTCAATATCTGACTATTGGCACTAACCAGAGCACCAGGGAGAGCAGGTGCCATGAGAGGGCAGCAAGTACTTCAACCGTGGATCTTTACCTTAGATTGCCAGAGAATTAGTACATAGCTAATTCACCTAACTTACATATCATAGGACACTAAGGGACAATTTAGCTGGCGAATCCACCTAATCCGTACATCTTTGGGCTGTGGGAAGAAACCAGAGCACCTGGAGGAAACCCACACAGACACGGGGAGAATGTGCAGACTCCGCACAGACAGTGACCCAGGGCTGGAATTGAACCATGTCCCTGGCACTGTGAGACTGCAGTGCTAACCACTGTGCCACCGTGCCATCCCATGGCTCCACTTACTTTTATTTATTAGTCTAGTCTCTAGTACATGTATTTTTCCAGTTTTTGGCTGACTTAGATTTGTTTGCCGCACAATACAAACACATTTAAGTGTTCTGTATTTACTTTATTTGGTTTTGTTGTGGTATTGGTAAATGATCAATAGGGTTTTGCTACTACATTTACCCTTAATGTATTTTGAGCTCCTTTGGCTGTAGATAGTCCCATCCACTAATTGTCTGCTCGCTGAAGGCTGGTGGACTGAATGCTGCATAACCAACTGTAGAACTTCAAAGGATACCGATGGTTCAGTTACCCAGCGCCTTGGTACTGCTGTTACAGACTCAGTGCTTTAGGACCATTAGGAACAAAACTCAGCCTTTCAGCTTCTTGGGTTCCACCATTCAATTTGATCATGTACTTCCATTGTCCCAGCTTTTCTCTCATGATGAGTTTTTTGCAGATAAGACTATCTGTCTCCATCTTCAAGGCTTCAATTGCCCTCCAAGAACCAGAGAGAGAATCCCAGTTCGAAGGTCTTGTGGTGCAGTGGGTAGCATCCCTGTCTCTAAGCCCTGGGTTCAAGTTCCACTTGATGGCCAAGGAAGGTGCATTTGTAACACAGTCAAACAGATTGATGATCAATTTGCAAATGCTTCCAAAACACACACAAGGCAAGCAGTAAGAGTGGCAGAGATTCCTGGTCAGCCATGGGATGGAAAAAGTGTTGGAGCCCCTACCACCACTATCCATAACTCCATACTACAACATATTCATAGAAGTGTATATTGCCACAGCAACTGGGACTCCTTGGTGGGGGTTTAATGGATAATGGTCTTGATCAGCTTGGTGCAACCAGAGGGAGGAATAATAAGTATTCGAGATTTTGTCTTTAGGACATTTTGCTCTTTACTAGTGGCTTTCAGAGCTCTGGTTCAGGAATGCTACTGAGATGCTGAAGACTGAATTAGTTTCACTCCCACTTGAGCTACTAGTGGATGGAAAATGATTTCTGGTGACCTGAATAAGCGTAAACCAGTGGGTATTGATTTGATATCCTTCTGTAAGATTTGCCTGAAACCATTCTGCAAGTGTACTTGAGAAGGCGACAAGTTTACCTTAAGGTTTTAGCCACAGGGTCTGTGTACTTTGTGAAATGTTTAGGCCTCCCCTGCTCTGGGTTTCCATTCATCCCCAACCTGTCTCAGGCCCCACAACGCAGCCTTGGGCATCCCAATCTCTGGACTGCCCTCCCTCACCCTGAACAAGCTAGCCTGCTGACAACAACTCATCCCCCACCTCTCAGCTTGCCCACATCGACCTCCAAGATCCTCTTTGCTTCCTTCCTCCAGCCTGTCCAACCAGCAGGCACTTTGTGCTGAGGTTGAAGGACAGCATTTACGTGAGTTGCGTACATTCCCAGGTCACATTCTGCAGAGGACCAATTCAATTTACCACCCACCTGGGCCCTCACGCACACCTTTCCTGCCAGGATTAAAATGTCCCACACTGCTACTTCACAATAAAATACAAGCTGTGCCTACCTGCTCAAGGCCTTGGGCTAAATGGAATTAGGTGGGAAGTCAGGTGTTCCTTGCATGTCAGTGCAGATTCGATTGGCCCAAGGACCTCTTCTGCATGGTATGATTTTTTTTATTCATTCATGGGACATGGGCATCACTGGCTGGTCAGCATTTGTTGCCCATCTCTAGTTGCCCAAGGGTAGTTGAGAGTCAACGACATTGCTGTGGCTCTGGAATCCCATGTAGAGTAAGAAGTCTCGCAACACCAGGTTAAAGTCCAACAGGTTTATTTGGCAGAACAAGGTTTCGGAGCCCCGGCTCCAAGTGAAGAGGATCTCCAAGAAGATTGCGTAAATCGACACAGACATCAAATTTCTACAAAGGTGAGGCTTCGGAAGCTAGTGCTGCCAACTTGTTGGACTTTAACCTAATGTTGCGAGACTTCTTACTGTGCTTACCCCAGCCCAACACCAGCATCTCCACATCATGGTCACATGTAGGCCAGACCAGGTAAGGATAGTAGATTTCCTTCCCTAAAGGACATTAGTAAACCAGATAGGTTTTTACGACAATGATTTCATGGTCATCAGCAGATTCTTAATTCCAGATTTTTTAAAATTGAATTCAAATTCCACCATCTATCATGGCGAGATTAGAACCCGGGTCCCCAGAATATTAACTGAGTTTCTGGATTAATAGTCAAGCGATAATACCACGAGGCCATCGCCTCCCCCATAGAATTCACATTTGAATCATGGACCATAGTGGAGAAGACAACATGGCTGGTATAAAAGAACAATACAGCACAGGAACAGGCCCTTCGGCCCTCCAAGCCTGCGCCACTCATGTGCCCAACTAGACCATTCGTTTGTATCCCTCCATTCCCAGTCTGTTCATGTGGCTATCTAGATAAGTCTTAAACGATCCCAGCGTGTCCGCCTCAATCACCTTGCTTGGCAGTGCATTCCAGGCCCCCACCACCCTCTGTGTAAAATACGTCCCCCTGACATCTGTGTTGAACCTTGCCCCCCTCACCTTGAACCCGTGACCCTATCTATGCCCTTCATAATTTTATACACCTCTATTAGGTCGCCCCTCATCCTCCGTCTTTCCAGGGAGAACAACCCCAGTTTACCCAATCTCTCCTCATAGCTAAGACCCTCCATACCAGGCAACATCCTGGTAAACCTTTTCAGTACTCTCTCCAAAGCCGCCACGTCCTTCTGGTAGTGTGGCAACCAGAACTGGACGCAGTATTCCAGATGTGGCCTAACCATCGTTCTATACAGCTGCAACATCATATGCCAACTTTTATATTCTATGCCCCGTCCAATAAAGGCAAGCATGCCACATGCCTTCTTCACCACCCTCTCCACCTGTGCTGCCACCTTTAAGGATCTGTGGACTTGTACTCCCAGGTCCCTCTGTGTGTCTATACTCCTGATGGTTCTGCCATTTATTGTATAGCTCCCCCTTACATTAGATCTACCGAAATGCATCACTTCGCATTTATCTGGATTAACTTCCATCTGACATTTCTCCGCCCAATGTTCCAGCCTATCTATATCCTGCTGTATTCTCTGACAATGTTCATCACTATCCGCAACTCCAGCAATCTTTGTGTCGTCCGCAAACTTACTGATCACACCAGCTACATCTTCCTCCAAATCATTTATATATATCACAAACAGCAGAGGTCCCAGTACAGAGCCCTGCGGAACACCACTAGTTGCTCCACTTCTCCAGCTTCCACCCTCAACACGTAAAAGAAGCCATCCCCTACGGACAAGCCCTCCAAATACACAGGATCTGCTCGGATGAGGAGGATCGCAACTGACACCTCCAGACGCTGAAAGATGCCCTCATAAGAACAGGATATGGCGCTCGACTCATCGATCAACAGTTCCGACGCGCCACAGCGAAAAACCGCACCGACCTCCTCAGAAGACAAACACGGGACACGGTGGACAGAGTACCCTTCGTCGTCCAGTACTTCCCCAGAGCGGAGAAGCTACGGCATCTCCTCCGGAGCCTTCAACATGTCATTGATGAAGACGAACATCTCGCCAAGGCCATCCCCACACCCCCACTTCTTGCCTTCAAACAACCGCACAACCTCAAACAGACCATTGTCCGCAGCAAACTACCCAGCCTTCAGGAGAACAGTGACCAGGACACCACACAACCCTGCCACAGCAACCTCTGCAAGACGTGCCGGATCATCGACACGGATGCCATCACCTCACGTGAGAACACCATCTACCAGGTACACGGTACATACTCTTGCAACTCGGCCAATGTTGTCTACCTGATACGCTGCAGGAAAGGATGTCCCGAGGCATGGTACATTGGGGAAACCATGCAGACGCTACGACAACGGATGAATGAACACCGCTCGACAATCACCAGGCAAGACTGTTCTCTTCCTGTGGGGGAGCACTTCAGCAGTCACGGGCATTCAGCCTTGGATCTTCAGGTAAGCGTTCTCCAAGGCGGCCTTCACGACACACGACAGCGCAGAGTCGCTGAACAGAAACTGATAGCCAAGTTCTGCACACATGAGGACGGCCTAAACCAGGATGTTGGATTTATGTCACATTATCAGTCACCCCCACAGCTTTCCCCCTGATCTTGCATAATCTCACGAGCTGTTCTGTCTGGAGACAATACACATCTCTTTAACCTGTGTTTAATGTTCCCTCCACCCACATTATCTGTACCTTTTAAGACCTGGCTGGCTGTAGAGATTTGCATTCTAATTAGTATTCTATAACTTGATTTCTGTGTCTGTGCACTGTTGGAGAACAGAGACCACTCCATCTGACGAAGGAGCAGCACGCTCCGAAAGCTTATGGTATTTGCTACCAAATAAACCTGTTGGACTTTAACCTGGTGTTGTGAGACTTCTTACTGTGCTTACCCCAGTCCAACGCCGGCATCTCCACATCATGAACACCACTAGTCACAGACCTCCAACCGGAAAAAGACCCCTCCACTGTTACCCTCTGTCTTCTATGGCTAACACAGTAAGAAGTTTAACAACACCAGGTTAAAGTCCAACAGGTTTATTTGGTAGCAAAAGCCACACAAGCTTTCGGAGCTCTAAGCCCCTTCTTCAGGTGAGTGGGAATTCTGTTCACAAACTTCTATGGCTAAACCAGTTCTCCACCCATCTATCTGGCTCACCTTTTATCCCGTGAGATTTCACCATTTGCACCAGCCTGCCATGAGGGACCTTGTCAAACACTTTACTAAAATCCATATAGACGACATCCACGGCCCTTCCCTCGTCAATCATTTTTGTCACCTCCTCAAAAAACTCAACCAAATTTGTGAGGCATGACCTCCCTCGTACAAAACCATGCTGTCTATCGCTAATGAGATTATTCAGTTCTAAATGCACATATACCCTATCTCTAAGAATCTTCTCCAACAATTTCCCTACCACGGACGTCAAGCTCACAGGCCTATAATTACCCGGGTTATCCTTGCTACCCTTCTTAAATAACGGGACCACATTTGCTATCCTCCAATCCTCTGGGACCTCACCTGTGTCCAGCGAAGAGACCAAGATTTCTGTTAGCGGCCCAACAATTTCATCTCTTGCCTCCCTGAGGAGTCTAGGATAGATGCCATCTGGCCCTGGGGATTTGTCTGTCTTAATGTTTCCTAAAAAACTTAACATTTCCTCCCTTGTAATTGAGATTTTTTCTAACGGGTCAACACATCTCTCTAAGACACTACCAGTCAACATGTCCCTCTCTGTGAATACTGATGCAAAGTATTCGTTAAGGATCTCACCTACTTCCTTTGGTTCTGAGCATAATTCCCCTCCTTTGTCCCTGAGAGGTCCGATTCTTTCCCTAACAACCCTCTTGTTCCTAAATTATGTATAAAATCCCTTAGAATTCTCCTTAATCCTGTCTGCCAAGGACATTTCGTGACCCCTTTTTGCCCTTCTAACTCCCTGTTTGAGTTCTTTTCTACTTTCTCTGTATTCCTCCAGTGCTCCATCTGTTTTTACCTGCCTGGACCTTATGTATGCCTCTTTTTTCTTTTTGATTGTACCCACAATTTCACTAGTTATCCACGGCTCCCGAATCCTACCTTTCCTATCCTTCCTCTTTACAGGCACATGCCTGTCCTGCAGTCCTATCAACTGCTCCTTAAAAGACTCCCACATGCCAGATGTGGATTTACTCTCGAACAGCCTCTCCCAATCAACAGCCACCAAATCCTGACTAATCCAGCTGTAGTTAGCCTTCCCCTAATTCAGCACCTTACCCATTGGACAACTCTCATCTTTTTCCATTACTATCCTAAAGTTTACAGAATTGTGGTCACTATTTGCCACATGTTCCCCGACTGAAACTTTGATGACCTGACCGGGCTCATTCCCCAGTACGAGGTCAAGTATAGCCCCCTCTCTAGTTGGACTGTCAACATATTGTTCCAAAGAACCTTCCTGTACGCATTTTATAAATTCTTCCCCGTCCAGGCCCCCAGCCCTAAGCGATTTCCAGTCTATACAAGGGAAATTAAAGTCTCCCACTACAACAACCCTATTTTTTCTGCACCTGTCCAGAATCTCCTTACATATCCATTCCTCAACTTCCCGTGGGCTGTTGGGAGGCCTGTAGTATACCCCCAGCATAGTGACTGTGCCCTTCCTGTTTCTGAGCTCCACCCACAGTGACTCGTTACCTGACCCTTCCAAATTGTCCACCCTCTGTACTGCTGTAATATGCTCCCTAACCAGCATTGCTACTCCCCCACCTCTCCTAGCCCCTTCTCTGTCTCACCTTAAACACTAATACCCCGGAATATTCAGCTGCCAGTCCTGTCCTTTTAACCAAGTCTCCGTCACTGCAACCACATCCAGGTTCCGCGCAAGCATTAAGGCTCTAAGCTCGTCTGTCTTGCCCATGATGCTCCTTGCATTGAAGCAGATGCACTCCAGACATCCAGGGCCACTGAGGTCACCCTCCCCCAGAATGCTCTTCCTCTTAGATAGCCTTGTCTTGGCCCCAACCTCGGCCCCAGCCTCTATGCTTATTGACCTATTGTTCTGATCCCCACCCCCCTGCCACATTAGTTTATCAAAGATATATTGCCACACTTGGTGCTTTCTTTGCATATTTGTGAATCAACCTCTCTCCCGTAATCCCTGCTCCATCTCTCCATTCTTGCCCCATCCCTCCATCCTTATTCCATCTCACTCTATTGCAAACTTCACCAATGTCCATGGAGCTTATTCACCAGGACTGGCTTTGCACTGTTACAACTGGATTATTTTCACTGTCATTCTACATCCCACCACTGCAGTCGCAAACTCTTTCTGGGTTTTTGGTAGCTTCCGGAGAATGAAGAAGTTGCAAATGGCTACAGTTTTACTCATTTCTAAGCACAAACCCATCTCCCTCACAAAAGGCACTTTAAGGATATGTCTTACACTTTGCCACTTTCATCTGCAGAAATGTCCAAAGGGCAGAGCAGAGGCCTATGCTGGCAATGTTCTGGGAGCTGGGTTCATTTCACTGCTGTTATTTTTCTGCAAAACCACCAAAGTTACAGCAGGAGCGCGCAAATGGCACTGAGATGACTCATGGATTGAGGGATACCAGGCCTCAGTTCATTCACTATCAGCAATTCCCAATGGCAGACTATCAGCATATTTGAACAATTAAAGCTGACTTTGTGGCTCTGTTTCTTCCCTTTCTGCTGACCTGATTAACATACAAGCACAAAAAGCAAGCGAGGATGACCTAGCAGGCTTTTGTCCTGTTACCCAGGCCCATGATCCTCCTTCCTTGGCATGAAATCTCTCTCTCTCCCTCTGCACTGACTGTTCCTTTCTCTTTCTTCTCGTGTCTCAGTTGATTGAGCATTCACTATGCGAGGTGGCAGTCTATTGCATTAGCTAATAACTCATGGCAAAGCACTTAATTCTTGAGTTACATTTTGCTCTCAGCCTTTGCCATGACCCTTAGTTCTTTTGTCCTAATTTTCCCGTTGAGAAGAGATTCCGTTCTCTTCACATTCCTTCACAGCTCATTAAAATTTGGTCCTGAAATTACAGTCGCAGCTCTTCTCTGAGCAGTTTTGAGCTCAACGAGTTTCCGAATGGATGCCCATTTCCTACGGATCTTACCAGCCCTCAAGGATTGAACCCAGAGGATTTGTTCCCAATGTATGTATTGTGCTAAAAATGTAGATGCACGTGTAAACACCAGACAATAATAATGTCCACGGTGCTTTAGAGAGAGACACAGTCAAAAAGAAATTGATGCTGAGACATTGGAAGAAATATTTAATGTAAAACAGGAATTAAAAAGAAAATTAGCTTTCATCAAGGGGATGAGATATAAAGGAGTGGAATGCTACAGTTACACCACATTCTGCTTAGATCCCATGTCGGTTGGGGGTGGGTGGGGGTGGTGCAGAGTAACTTCATTGGAGTTCTGGACACCACCTTGGGAAGGATATATTGATCTTTAAGGACATACAATGGGTTTAGTTCAGATGGTTGGTTTGTGATGCAAAATTATGCCAACAGCAGGGGTTCAATTCCCATACCGACTGAGGTTAATTATGAAGGCCCCTCCTTCTCAGTCTTGCCTCTCACCTGAGGTGTGGTGATCCTCAGGTTAAAATACCACCAGTTAGTTCTCCCCCTCAAAAGGGGAGAGCAGCCGATGGTCATCTGGGACTACGGCAACTTTACCTAATTAGTGCAATGGATGGGCTTTTACAACAATCAATTATAGTTTTTCATGGTGACCAGTACTGAATGCTAGCTTTCAATTCCAGATTTATTCATTGAATTTCAATTCCACCAGCTGCTGTGCTGGGATTTGAACCTATGGACATTAGCATGGGCCTCTGCATCACTAGTTCATCAGCTTGACTACTATGGCACCATCTCCTGTTAAAATGGTTAAGGTATGAGGACAAGTTACAGAAACTAGGTTTGTATTCCTGTGAGCATGGGAGATTAAGGAATGGCTTCACTGTGGTGTTTATGAGAATTAAGACCATACGATATAGAATCAGAATTAGGCCATTCAGCAGCATGTTGGCACAGTGGTTAGCACCACTGCCTCACAGTGCCGGGCACCCAGGTTTGATTCCTGGCTTGGGTCACTATCTGCGTGGAGTTTGCACATTCTCCCCGTGTCTGCGTGGGTTTCCTCCGTATGCTCCAGTTTCCTCCAACAGTTCAAAGAGGTGCAGGTTAGGCTGATTGCCCCTTATTGTCAGGGGGATTAGCAAGGCAAATACATGGGGTTATGGGGATAGGGCCTGGGTGGGATTGTGGTCAGTGCAGACTTGATGGGCCAAGTGGCCTCCTTCTGCACTGTAGTGATTCTATGATGATTCTATGATGAATTAGGCCAATAAGCAGTAAACAGTTTGATAGGGTAGATTGGGGGAGTCCAGAAAAAAGGGACACTGCCTTGAATTCCAAGGCTGATATGAAGAAACATTCCTTCACACAAAGGACAGCGGACATGTTCTAACTCTCTCCTTTTAAAGTCTGAGTATCGCTGGTAACAGGCAGTGGTCTGCCCAGCTGGAACTCATTACCTGAGCCTTTTATAAGGCAGGCCCAGGACTGGGCCTGCTGAACTGTCGTCCCAGGCAGAGACTCGTGTATGTATACCATAGTAGTAGATTTACTATGTTTCTTTCCAGTCAGGCTTCCTGAGTCATTACAGGATGGATTCTCTGCTCTCGATGGAGATAGCAGTGGGGTTGGGAAAATGAAAAAAAAAAACAGGATTTTTGACTGCAAATTCCAATGTGAGGTTTTTATAGTGAGGTCAACTGAAAATTTCAAAAATGGGATTAATAGATTTTTATTCAGTAAGGGCAGTAAGGGTTACAGAACAAAGATGAGCAGATGGAGTTACGACATATTTCGGTTATGATCTAATTTGGAGTAACTGGCTTGAAAGGCTGGACAACTTACTGCTGTTCCTGTTTGACAGAACAACATTTCTGCCGAGGGTTGGCATTAAGAAACTGAAACAGTTTTATCCCGACTAGTCCTTGAGAATATTTGGTTGCTCCAGACTATCCTCAGTACAGAATTTACAGATGACAGAACCAGTGACTCCATTGAAAGTCTTTTGTTCTGTAGTTTAATACTATTCTTTTTCCAAAGTGCACTTTATACAGTCAGTTCCTTGGTAAATGATAATTCACCCATAAATATTTCACACGGGTTTCTTGATTTATGACCGAGTGCCTCATATACTGATGACATATTGGAGAGCACTGTTTAAACTCTCCTTCAGATTTTATTAACAATGTGCTGCTTGACAAGCTTAATGTGTCCCACATGCATTAAACCTCATTCTTAGTAATTATCTTGGAAATGGGGTTCTTAACAAAGAGTTCCCCCCCCCCACCCCCATTCCAAATATTTCCCTATATTAACTATTGCACCATTATCGTTAAACTGTTCTAGTCCTCTGAGAATGAAAGATTATATTAGAAAAAAGTGATGCTTGAAACTGTTCAAAATCTCTGCATATTTGTAAAGAACCATTTCACAAACACTAAAGCCATTCCCCCCCACCCCCACTGCAGAGACGACCATTATCTAATTCACACACAACAGTCTCTGTGAGTGTGACCATGTAAATGACTTCTTCTCTTTTTCGACTTGTCTGCAAATTTTAATAGGGTAAACCACACCATTCTCCTCCAATGCCTGGACTCTGTATGCAAGTGGGTGGACCTGCATTTACCTTGTTCCATTCTCTACTTTGCAATTGTGACACAGCAATACCTGCTGTGGCTGCCCTGCCAACTCCCATGTGGTTATCTTTTGCATCGCCCAAGGGCCTATCCTTGTCCTAATCCTATTTCTCATCAGCATGCTGTTACAATCACTGTACAAACAGACAACTTTAAAAAGAGAGATTTGAAATCAGAGCAGCTAACCTAAAAGGATTTTGCACAAAAAGATGAAAAGATTTAAGGCTTTTTCTGTAACAAAGTAAGTGGAGGCAACATTGATTAAACATTACCTAGTAAGCAACTAATACTCTAAAATAAAGACATTGACTAATATCTTAACACAACCACTAACCCTTTGATGCATATAAATATTATAACACAAACTCTACAGGATGACAGTCTATAGAATAGAGTCAACAGCCAATTCCAGCTTCCAGTACATTCATATTTCCTCATTTTGCTGAGTTGTAACATCAGTCTTCAGAGAATTTCCAAACTGATTACCAGCAATATAATGTGCTCCAACAATTTTTCCCACTGCTTCACCCAGGCAAATTATCCATCATCTTTAGATTGCCACAGGAGGTGTTTCTTCAGCCAGAGACCGTCCTTCCTTCCACATTCTGCCTGGTAGCTCACAGAGAACTTGCAGCTTTTTCTCTCTGCTGACCACACCAGCAGGAGCCTTTGTTTTTCTCTCACTTTTCCTGTCCAAAATGTCAGAGTTCAAAAGTCTATCCACAGTTAACCTAGCTGCCTCTTCCTATTCTACAGGTATTAAAATTTTTCACCTTGCTCTCAGCAGGTCTCAACTTGGGCCTCCTTGTCCCTATCATAACCAAGCCACCCAAGCTTGTTGTTGGGCAGAATGAGAAGCCAATCACATTTTGCACCTTGCTGCTGTATATTCGAGATGATTGATTTATCTCATAACAGTGCAGAGATTACTCCAGTTCTACAAATTTTTAAAACATCATATAACTTACAGAATTTCCAACACTCTTGGTCGTTGTTAGATCCCAAATCCTTTCTGGAACATTTCCCAGTCTTATTTCAGTCCCTATCACGCCAGCTCCACTGATAGGCTTAACCAATCAACTAGCTTACAAGGAGCAGGTATTAGACCAGCCTAATCAAACACAGAAGAAACAAATCATTGAAAACTAAGGGCAGAATTCTCCCATCAGGAGTCTTGGTCTCATGGTAGAGGGCGAATGTGAAGTGCTTCCCACTGCAGAGGCTGATGGGAAAACAAGCCAAATCTTCTGGCTTCATCTTCATTTCTTATGCAACCAATTGCTTGGCACTGTATTCTGTGGCAGGGCAGGCCTGATGGCACATAGGTCAGCAACCTATCTGGGATCCATATTGAAATGGGGCCCAATATTGCTGACGGAAAATTGAGGAAATAAGATGGACCTCCTGATGGATCTCCAGGTATATTCTGAGGCTCAAAGATAGACCTTCTCCAAGATAATCTGTAGATGCTCCCACGACATGCTACTATATGTGTATAAGGTTTAAACTCAAGGCCTTCCCAGCCCACAAAAAAGCCACACAAAAATAATAAGTGGTTGAGAAGGCTCTGCACATTGGAATTTGCAGTCAAGAATCCTGTTTTTTTTCATTTTCTCAGCTCCATTCCCATCTCCATCGAGAGCAGTGAATCCATTCTGTAATGACTCAGGAAAGGAACATAGTTTATTACAGATTGCAAAATAAATCTACTATTATGGTGCACATACACTAGTCCCTGGCTGGGACTACAGTTCAGCAGGTCCAGCCCTGGGCCTGCTTTATAAAAGGCTTAGGTAATGAGTTCCAGCTGGGCAGACCACTGCCTGTTACCAGAGATACTCAGACTCAACAAGCCCCTCAGGAAGATTAATTAATGATTCCCCATGGTCCTCATGGGGGTTATCACACATCCCAAGTTAAAGATGAAGATAAAAGGACAGGAAAGAAGTAGATTTCAAAGAGCATCTTAAAGGAGGGGAGACAGGTGAAGTGAACGAGAGGTTTTGGAGGCAATTCTAAGACTTTGGGCTTTCGGAGCTGCAGCAAAGGCCACCAATGCTGAAGTAATGAAAATGGTGGGTGTTAAAGAGGTTAGAGTTGCAGGAGAACAGATATTTCAGAGGTTATAGGACTGCATGAGGCTACAGAGTTAAGGAGAGGTGGGCCATTGATAAATTTGGAACAGGAATGTGAATTTTAAAATTGCTTAAAATGCATTTATTAGTGTCATAAGTAGGTTTACATTAACACTGCAATGGAGTTACTGTGAAAATCCCCTAGTCGCCACACTCTGGTGCCTGCTCGGGTACACTGAGGGAGAGTTTAGCATGGCCAATGCACCTAAGCAACCCATCTTTCAGACTGTGGGGGGGGGGGGAACCGGAGGACACGCAGACACGGGAGAATGTGTAGACTTCGGCAACTCCACATCAAGACTTCGTACAGACAGTGACCCAAGCTGGAAATCAAACTCAGGTCCCTGGCGCTGTGAGGCAGCAGTGCTAACCACTGTGCCACCATGGCATTGATGCGAGTTCGCTCATATTAAACTCTACATCTGGATGACAATATTGGCCTAATTAATTTACTGGAGTTTTTTCAGAGCAGGTGACAGAGTTCATGATGAAGTGGACCAATTTGTGTGGATGGCAGCAGAGTCTGAAATTTCCAGCATTGACAACCTTGCTCTTTCTTCTTCATGCTTCTGACCTTGAAAAGTGTATTCAGTTTCTTGCTGCTTTTCTTCCTCATGCATCTCCTCAGGGTATGCCCTCGATCGACATTATTGACGTTTGGTCAGGTGACTCTCTTGAAGTGACATTTCCACAGAAGTAATTGTCCAGGTAACAGTATGATGCAGATGCAAATTGATTATTTCAGTCTGGACTCAATTGTTTATAACTCCAAACCTCATTCATCCAAATCTTTTTTTTTAACATGGCTTAATGATTAGAATTTTTTTATTCATTCAAAGGATGTGGGCTTCACAGCATTTATTGCCCACCTTTAATTACCCTTAAGAAGGTGATGATGTGCTGTCTTCTTGAACCTTTGTGGTCCCTAAGGTGTGGGTACACAAACAGTGCTCTGAGGGAGAGAGTCCCAAGATTCTGACACAAAGAAAGCGAAGAAATGGCGATATATTTCCAAGTCAGGATGGTGAGTGACTCGGACAGGAAGCTCCAGGTGGTGGTATTCTCAGGTAACTGCTCCCCTTGTCCTTCTAGATGGAAGCAGTCATGAGTTTGGAAGGTGCTGCCTAACGAGCCACATGTATCACATAGTCATGACGTGTGGTGAATAAATATTCCACTGTATCAATAACGGAATTTCTTCATCACAAATAGGGGATAAAGTAAGATTAAAAATTGACATAATCCCAAAATAATAACATCAGGAAGCATCTTTACAGGAGCTCTAATGTCCCTTCGGGAAGGAAATCTGCTGTCTTTACCTGGTCTGGCCTACATGTGACTCCAGATCCACAGCAATGTGGTTAACTCTCAACTAGTCCAACAGGTTTATTTGAAATCATAGGCTTTCGGAGCACTGCTCCTTCATCAGGCGAAATGGAGAGAGGCACACATGAACAAAATATATAGGCAGTGTGACGATAGACCGACTCTCACAGGTACCGCCTGTATCTTCTGAGGCTGCGCACCTCTCTCCATTTCACCTGACGAAGGAGCAGCACTCCGAAAGCTTGTGATTTCAAATAAACCTGTTGGACAATAACCTGGTGTTGTGTGACCTCTCATCTTGTCCACCTCAGTCCAACACCAGCATTTCCATAATATGTCCTCTGAAATGGCTGAGCAGGACACAGATCAAAGGGGATTAGGGACAAGCCTTGCCAATGACATCAGTGACCCATGAGAGATTTTTTTCTTTTTAAAGATTTTTAAAGAAACCCAATGATTTTTCTTTGGTGCACTACTTTGCATGAATGAGCTCCAATATCTAGTGTTTCACAGAAAAATATATAATACTCACTTGCCAATTTTAATTGTTTCTTTTTGGACTGAAAACCCAATGAACTGAATTAGGATTCAATACTTAATGAAAATATATTTTAATCTGTTTGAGATTATTTGATAGCAATTTGAAGTATAATTTGGCACGGTACACTAGATAATGAAAATGTACATTGTAACCAGGTTCCCTCTCTTTTACTTACCATTGCAGTCAGTGATAAGAAGACAGCAATAGGCACCAGTCATGGGTTAAAGGTCAAGGTTAGTAGCAGAGATGCAACTATGTTAGAAATGTAATTCAGAAATGCTAAAATGAGTTAATAATGTTTCTATCAAATGTGATGGCGAATTATTGTAATGTTAATTACTGAGAACATGAGTTTTTGTGAAAGTTTGTGCTCAAGATGTGAACTAGGGGATGATCAGAGCATCGGAACAGAAGGAGGCTGTTCAGCCCCTTGAGATGGTTCCTCCATTCAAATGGCTGACCTGCACTCTATTTATTCCATTTATGCCTTAGTTCCATGTCCCTTGAGACTATCAAAATCAATCCTGATAAGATGGCGCAGGAGCATGGCGTCTTCCTGCTAGTTGTCCCCAGCATACCCTCTAATTCAATCTTTTACTCTCATTCTATGCTTTTATGAATCTACTCTAACTCTAATAAACTCTCTAACAATGCTCTACTTATCTTTCTCTACATCCTAGCTATGAGTGTGACATTACATTATGCACTCTCTCCTTTCCTTCTCCCCTATATAATCTATGACCGGTACGCTTTGTAGAGCACAAAAAACAATATTTTTCAGTATATACCAATACATGTGACAATAACAAATCAAATCAAAATCTTTAGTCCAACTAAATCTGACAAAAGCTCGTTAACTTTGTGTCTCTCCCCAGATGCTGTCTGACCTCTGAGAACATCCAGCACCTTTAATTTTATTCCAGCAAATATATATTGATCTCAGTCGAGAAAGATCCAGTTGTCCTCCCCCAGCACCCACAACCCTTTGGGGGAGATGGTTCCAAATATCCATGAAAAGGGATCACAATCCCTGGTGTACCTCAGGGATCTGTTTTGGGGCCACTGCTGTTTGTAATATTTATTAATGATCTGGATGAGGGTATAGTTGGGTGGATTAGCAAATTTGCTGATGACACCAAAGTCGGTGGTGTGGTAGACAGTGAGGAAGGGTGTCGTAGTTTGCAGGAAGACTTAGACAGGTTGCAAAGTTGGGCCGAGAGGTGGCGGATGGAGTTTAATGCGGAGAAGTGTGAGGTAATTCACTTTGGTAGGAATAACAGATGTGTTGAGTATAGGGCTAACGGGAGGACTTTGAATAGTGTGGAGGAGCAGAGGGATCTAGGTGTATGTGTGCATAGATCCCTGAAAGTTGGGAATCAAGTAGATAAGGTTGTTAAGAAGGCATATGGTGTCTTGGCGTTTATTGGTAGGGGGATTGAATTTAGGAGTCGTAGCGTTATGTTGCAACTGTACACAACTCTGGTGCGGCCGCACTTGGAGTACTGTGTGCAGTTCTGGTCCCCACATTACAGGAAGGATGTGAAGGCTTTGGAGAGGGTGCAGAGGAGGTTTACCAGGATGTTGCCTGGTATGGAGGGGAGATCCTATGAGGAGAGGCTGAGGGATTTGGGATTGTTTTCGCTGGAAAGGCGGCGGCTAAGAGGGGATCTTATTGAAACATATAAGATGATTAGAGGTTTAGATAGGGTGGATAGTGATAGCCTTTTTCCTCTGATGGAGAAATCCAGCACGAGGGGGCATGGCTTTAAATTGAGGGGGGGTAGTTATAGAACAGATGTCAGGGGTAGGTTCTTTACCCAGAGGGTGGTGAGGGATTGGAATGCCCTGCCAGCATCAGTAGTAAATGCGCCTAGTTTGGGGGCGTTTAAGAGATCCGTAGATAGGTTCATGGACGAAAAGAAATTGGTTTAGGTTGGAGGGTCACAGTTTTTTTTTTAACTGGTCGGTGCAACATCGTGGGCCGAAGGGCCTGTTCTGCGCTGTAATGTTCTATGTTCTATGTTCTAATTCACTCTTAAGTTATGACAGGTAGCAGTACTCAAGAATGTCAAAGGAATATTTAGCTGGTGAGCTAAATCCCCAATGGGCAGGATTTTCCACGCCCCCTCCCACAGCAAGTTTCACGGAGGCAAGGGTGGCCTACCATGGGCAGGTATAATAACTTCAATGAGGACATTGAGGTTGGCCTCTTGGAATATGAACTCCCTGACTGAGCTCATTATTGCTTGTCCAATCAGGGAGTCTTTTCTGTATATATAACTGGGAGTGCCAGGTCCCCTGGCACTCCGGATGCTGACTCAGAGCTTGTAACGCTCTATGAACGATGATAGAGCATGTAAATAAAAGGGAAGCTGGTGAAGGGACACCAGCCTCCGCTGACTTATTTCAGTCGGCAACAGGATCTTCTGGTCCAGTCGCTGCCAACTGAGTTTCCCACTCTATGCACCCCACTGCCACCAGGAAACTCACGGCATGGGTTCACCATCCGCGGCACTGGCCAGAAATCTCCAACCAAAGTCAACAGACCTGCTGCTGGTCCGTCAAGTTTTCCGTCTCACCCGCGACGGTTCCCAAAAGACAGAATGGTCAGCCCCATGGGGAAATATAAAGGGCAGAATTTTCCTGTACTGCCTGCCAGGAAATCATAGTGGGCAGGACAGACAATTCGGTGGACCATGCCAAATAAGCACATCTAGAAAATCCCACCCAAATTATGTGGCGGGCTGTAAAACAGGCTGACATAGAACATAGAAGCAGGAGTAGGCCATTCAGCCTTTTGAGCCTGCTCTGCCATTCATTTTGATCATGGCTGATCATCAAATTCAGTATTCTGAACCCCCCTTCCCCCCATATCCCTTGATCCTTTTAGTCCTGAGAACGATATCTAATTTCTTCTTGAAATCAGACGTTTTATAGAATATAGAACAGTACAGCACAGAACAGGCCCTTCGGCCCGCGATGTTGCGCCAAGCTTTGTCCAAAACCAAGATCAAGCTATCTCACTCCCTATCATCCTGGTGTGTTCCATGTGCCTATCCAATAACCGCTTGAAAGTTCCTAAAGTGTCCGACTCCACTATCACAGCAGGCAGTCCATTCCACACCCCAACCACTCTCTGAATAAAGAACCTTGAACATCCCTTCTATATCTCCCACCATGAACCTTATAGTTATGCCCCCTAGTAACAGCTGCATCCACCTGAGGAAATAGTCTCTGAACGTCCACTCTATCTATCCCCCTCATCATCTTATAAACCTCTATTAAGTCGCCTCTCAACCTCCTCCGCTCTAAAAAGAAAAGCCCTAGATCCCTCAGCCTTTCCTCATAAGACCTACCCTCCAAACCAGGCAGCATCCTGGCAAATCTCCTTTGCACTCTTTCCAGTGCTTCCACATCCTTCTTATAGTGAGGTGACCAGAACTGCACACAATATTCCAAATGTGGTCTCACCAAGGTCCTGTACAGTTGCAGCATAACCCCACGGCTCTTAAACTCCAACCCCCTGTTAATAAACGCTAAGACACTATAGGCCTTCTTCACAGCTCTATCCACTTGAGTGGCAACCTTCAGAGATCTGTGGATATGAACCCCAGGATCTCTCTGTTCCTCCACATTCCTCAGAACCCTGCCGTTGACCCTGTAATCCGCATTCAAATTTGTCCTACCGAAATGAATCACCTCGCACTTATCAGGGTTAAACTCCATCTGCCATTTTTCGGCCCACCTCTGCAGCCTATCAATGTCTCTTTGCAGCCTACAACAGCCCTCCACCTCATCCACTACTCCACCAATCTTGGTGTCATCAGCAAATTTACTGATCCACCCTACAGCCCCCTCCTCCAAGTCATATAGAAAAATCACAAATAGCAGAGGACCCAGCACTGATCCCTGTGGTACGCCGCTGGTAATTGGTCTCCAGTCTGAAAATTTTCCATCCACCACCACCCTCTGTCTTCTATGAGATAAGATGTGGAGATGCCGGCGTTGGACTGGGGTGAACACAGTAAGAAGTCTCACAACACCAGGTTAAAGTCCAACAGGTTTATTTGGTAGCAAATACCATAAGCTTTCGGAGCGTGCTGCTCCTTCGTCAGATGGAGTGGTCTCTGTTCTCCAACAGTGCACAGACACAGAAATCAAGTTACAGAATACTAATTAGAATGCAAATCTCTACAGCCAGCCAGGTCTTAAAAGGTACAGATAACATGGTTGGAGGGAACATTAAACACAGGTTAAAGAGATGTGTATTGTCTCCAGACAGAACAGCTGGTGAGATTATGCAAGACCAGGGGCAAGCTGTGGGGGTTACTGATAATGTGACATAAATCCATGTTGAAGTACTTCCAGTACTTCCCCGGAGCGGAGAAGCTACGGCATCTCCTCCGGAGCCTTCAACATGTCATCAATGAAAATTAACATCTCGCCAAGGCCATCCCCACACCCCCACTTCTTGCCTTCAAACAACCGCACAACCTCAAACAGACCATTGTCCGCAGCAAACTACCCAGCCTTCAGGAGAACAGTGACCATGACACCACACAACCCTGCCACAGCAACCTCTGCAAGACGTGCCGGATCATCGACATGGATACCATCATCTCACGTGAGAACACCATCCACCAGGTACACGGTACATACTCTTGCAACTCAGCCAACGTTGTCTACCTGATACGCTGCAGGAAAGGATGTCCCGAGGCATGGTACATTGGGGAAACCATGCAGACGCTACGACAACGGATGAATGAACACTGCTCGACAATCACCAGGCAAGACTGTTCTCTTCCTGTGGGGGAGCACTTCAGCAGTCACGGGCATTCAGCCTTGGATCTTCGGGTAAGCGTTCTCCAAGGCGGCCTTCACGACACACGACAGCGCAGAGTCGCTGAGCAGAAACTGATAGCCAAGTTCCGCACACATGAAGACGGCCTAAACCGGGATGTTGGATTTATGTCACATTATCAGTAACCCCCACAGCTTTCCCCCTGGTCTTGCATAATCTCACCAGCTGTTCTGTCTGGAGACAATACACATCTCTTTAACCTATGTTTATTGTTCCCTCCAACCACATTATCTGTACCTTTTAAGACCTGGCTGGCTGTAAAGATTTGCATTCTAATTAGTATTCTGTAACTTGATTTCTGTGTCTGTGCACTGTTGGAGAACATATAACCACTCCATCTGATGAAGGAGCAGCATGCTCCGAAAGCTTATGGTATTTGCTACCAAATAAACCTGTTGGACTTTAACCTGGTGTTGTGAGACTTCTTACTGTTCTATGAGATAGCCAGTTACTTATCCAATCGGCCAAATTTCCCTCTCTCCCACAGCTCTTACTTTCTTCATGAGCCGACCATGGGGGACCTTATCAAACGCCTTACTAAAATCCATGTATATGACATCAACTGCTCTACCTTCATCTCCACACTTAGTTACCTCCTCAAAAAATTCAATCAAATTTGTGAGGCAAGACTTACCCTTCATGAATCCGTGTTGACTATCCCGGATTAAGCTGCATCTTTCTAAATGGTCATAAATCCTATCCTCAGGACCTTTTTCATTAACTTACCGACCACCGAAGTAAGACTAACCGGCCTATAATTACCAGGGTCATTCCTATTTCCTTTCTTGAACAGAGGAACAACATTCGCCACTTTCCAGTCCTCCGGCACTATCCCCGTGGATAGTGAGGACCCAAAGATCAAAGCCAAAGGCTCTGCAATCTCATCTCTTGCCTCCCAAAGAATCCTAGGATATATCCCATCTGGCCCAGGGGACTTATCGACCTTCAGGTTTTTCAAAATTGCTAATACACCTTCCCTCAGAACATCTACCTCCTCCATCCTATCAGCCTGTATCACACCCTCATCCTCAAAAACATGGCCCCTCTCCTTGGTGAACACTGAAGAAAAGTATTCATTCATCGCCTCTCCTATCTCTTCTGACTCCATGCACAAGTTCCCACGACTGTCCCTGACCGGCCCTAACCTCACCAACCTCAACAACTTTCTGTGGTAGTGAATTCCACACATTCACTCTCTGGGTGAAGAAATTTCTCCTCACCTCAGTCCTAAAAGCTTTACCCTTTATCCTCAAACAAAGACCTCTAGATCTGGACCCCCCCCCTTCCTCCAACCCCCCCACCCCACCGCCACCCCCCCGCCCCGCCCCCCCCCCCCCCCCCCGCCCCCACCACACACCCCCGCCCACCACCATTGGGAATATTCTTTCTGAATCTCCCCTGTCTAACCCTGTTAGAATTTTATAAGTTTCTATGAGATCCCCTCTAACGCTTCTAAACTCCAGTGAATATAATCCTACCTGACTTAATCTCTTCTCATATGACAGACCTGCCATCCCAAGAATCAGCCTGGTAAACTTTCACTGTACTCCCTCTAAAGCAAGGACATCCTTCCTCAGATAAGGACACCAAACCTGCATACAATACTCCAGGTCTGGCCTCACTAATGCCCTATACAGTTGCAGCAAAACATCCCTATACTCAAATCCTCTCGCTATGAAGGCCAACATACCATTTGCCTTCTTTTACTTCCTGCTGTACTTTCAGCGACTGATGCATGAGGACACCAAGGTCTCGCTGAGTATCCACCTCTCTCAATTTACACCCATTCAAGTAATAATCTGTCTTCCTATTATTGTTACCAAAGTGTATAACCTCACATTTACCCACATTATACTGCATCTATCATGCATATGTCCACAGACTCAGCCTGTCCAAATCACAATGAAGCATCTCTGCATCCTCCTCACAGCTCACCCTCCCATCCAACTTTGTATCATCTGCATATTTGGAGGTAATACATTCAGTTGCCTTCTCCAGATCATTAATCTATAATGTGAACTGTTGGGGTCCTGGCACAGTTGCCTGCGGAACCCCACTAGTTACTGACTGCCAATCAGAAAAAGACCCATTTATGCCAACTCTTTGCTTCCTATCTGCTAACCAGCTTTCTATCCATCTCAAGACATTATCTGTAACCCCATGTGCTTCAACTTTCCATAGCAGTCTATTATGAGGCCTTGTTGAAAGCCTTCTGAAAGTCTAAGTAAACCACATCCACTGGTTCTCCTGAGTCAACTCTACTAGTTACATCCTCAAAGAATTCCAATAGATTCATCAAGCATGATTTCCTTTGTGTAAATCCATGCTGAATTTGATTATACCACTGCCTTCCAAATGCTGAGTTATGAAATCCTTGACAATTGTCTCTCGCAACTCCCCTAGTACAAATGTTAGGCTCACTAGTCGATAGTTCCCTATTTCCTCTCTACTTCCCTTTTTGAATCGCAGGCTTACATTAGCTACTCTCCAATCTATAGGAACCAGTTCAGAGTCCAAAGAACTTTAGAAAATAGCCACCAATGGATCTATTATTTCCAACCACTTCCTTAAGTACTCTGGGATGAAGATTATCAGGACCTGAAGATTTATCTACCTTCAATCCCATCAATTTCCCCAAAAGAATTTCTCTACTAATACTGATTTCCTTCAGCTTCTCACTAAAACTTGTTTCCCTCAGAACTTCGGGTACATTCTTCATGTCTTCCTTTGTGAAGACTGAAGCAAAGTGCAAATTTGATTCCTTAGCCATTTCTTTATTTCCTGTTATGAATTTGCCCATTTCTGAATAGGCCTACATTCTTTTTGTCAATCTTTTTCTCTTTACATATCAATAGAAACCATTACAGTCAGTTTTTATGTTCCCTGTTAGCTTACTTTTATACTTTATTTTTCCCTTCTTAATCAATCCCTTGGTCCTCCTTTGCTGAATGTTAAACTGCTCCCAATCCTCAGGCAGATTGCTTTTCCTTGTCAATTTGTAAGCTTCTTCCTTAAATTTGATACTATCCCTAATTTCCCTTGTGAGCCACAGTTTGGCCACAATTCCCTTACCACTCTTGCGCCAAACAGGAATAAACAACTTCTGGAGTTTACCTATACATTCTTTAAATGCCTGCCATTGCCTGTCCACTGTCTTTCCTTTCAGTAATGTTTCCCAGTCCATCATGGCCAATTCATGCCTCATACCTTCATAGTTATCTTTATTGAGATTGAGGACCCTGGTCTCAGAATCAACTACATCACTGTCCACATTGACAAAGAATTCTACCATATTATGGTCATTCGTCCCCAAGCGTTCTCTCCCAACTAATCATTTCTCATTGCACAATACCCAGTCTGATATAGCCTGCTCCCTTATTGGTTCCTCAACGTATTGCTCCAGAAGACAATCCCGTATGCACTCCAGAAATTCTTTCTCGATTGTACTGTGACTAATTTGACAATCTATATGCAGATTAAAGTCGCCCATAATCACAGATGTTCCTTTAACACATGCATCTGATTTCCTGTCTAATGCTTTTTCCACCATTACCACGACAGTTTGGAGGTCTGTATCCCACCTCCACCAATGTTTTTTGCCCTTGTTCTTAACTTGACCCATATAGATTCCACATCATCTATGCTGATATCTTTCCTCAGTATGGTATCAATATCACCTTTGATCAATAATGCAACTCCACCACCTTAATGTTTAGTTCTCATCCTTGGTCACCTTGGAGCCACATCTCTGGAATGCCAACTATATCATATCCCTTTACATCTATCTATGCAACTAATTCATCCATTTTGTTTTGAATGCTCTGAGCATTCAGGTACAAAATCTTAAGATAATCACTTTTAACATTTCTTTTCCTTTTTTTTACTCAGTCCTTATCTGACTTTGGCCCTCGAATTCTCTGCCTGGCACTTTCCTTAATCATCTTACTGTCTTTTCTGCTTGTTCTTAATTCCCCGTCCTCTGAATCCTTGCAAAGGTTCCCTGCCATATTACTTTAAACCCCCCCCAATGGTTTGTTATCACCCCTTTTAAACTAACACGCAAAGACAAAATTTCCCCCACTTGGTGCAGTAGTTTTTGACCACTTAGCAGCAGCATAGAAGAAGGCCAACAAAACAATGGAGTCTGCGTTGGCTATCTGGAGCAGTGAGAGTTACGCCCCTGCATTTTCCCCATAGCCGTGCCCATCTGCACCGTTGCAAAAAATGGGGGTCACTGGAATTGGTGTTTTCCATTCTAGAACGATTCAAAAATGGAGTCAGCAAGATCACTGCCCCATTAAACCTAATAAGCAACCCTCTTTCATTTGAATGGGGCCTATCATTGAGCAGGCAAAGACTGCTTCAGGTGATACACAGTTTTTTACACAAATCAAGACTCTATGTTCACTCTGCACCAATTTCACTGGCAGCAGAGGTGAAGAGGGGCTGAAAAGCCATGTTAATTTTTTTTTTGCTGGGCCTCAGGAGGAGCGGAGGACAAAAATAATCTGACGTGCTGACACTTTGGGCTCTCCCTCCCAACCTTTCCGTGATCCTGACTGTAACCTCCAAGATATCTTGCCACCAGCTGAGCATCTTCTGAGGTTTCGAACATTGAGCAGGTCTAAATCGGATCTTTGCAATTGTCAGCTCAGTAGTTCCATGCAATTGAGGCCTGGACCAATAAAGGACCACGGCCTTGTCAGGGCTGGCGGGCTCCACCAGTCAACCTCTCAAAAAGATGAAATTAGTCCCAGTTTTTGCAATCTTCTATATCATTGCTCCCTGAGCCAATGGTGAGGCCAATGGAGTGCCACCCCTTGGAATCAAGATCTGAGAGCTGGCCCTTTCCCGATGTCCAGTCCCTCTCTCAGACACCTCGTGCACATGATTGCGGGAGCCCTCTCCCCTGTGCTGCAGGTGACAAGCTGGCCGCATGGGTCTTAGCTGCCGTGCATTCCAAGTAGTGACTGGCCAGCAGACAGTTGATTTGGTTTGATTTACTATTGTCATATGTAATGGTATACAGTGAAAAGTATTGTTTCTTGCGTGCTATACAGACAAAGCATACCGTTCAGAGAGAAGGAAAAGAGAGGGTGCAGAATATAGTGTTACAGTCATAGCTAGGGTGTAGAAAAAGATCAACTTAATATGAAGTAGGTCCATTCAAAAGTCTGATGGCAGCAAGAAAGAAGCTGTTCTTGAGTCGGTTGGTGCATGACCTCAGACTTGTGTATCTTTTTCTCGACGGAAGAAGGTGAAAGAGAGAATGTCCCGGGTGCATGGGGTCCTTGATTATGCTGGCTGCTTTGCCGAGGCAGCGGGAAGTGTAGACAGAGTCAATGGATGGGAGGCTGGTTTGCATGATGAACTGGGCTTCGTTTAAGACTCTTTGTAGTTTCTTGCGGTCTTGGGCAGAGCAGCAACCATACCAAGTTGTGATACAACCAGAAAGAATGCTTTCTATGGTGCATCTGTAAAAGTCGGTGAGAGTCAGAGTGGACTTGCTGAATTTCCTTAGCCTCCTGAGAAAGTAGAGGTGTTGGTGGGCTTTCTTAACTATAGCATCAGCGTGGAGGGACCAGGACAGGTTGTTGGTGATCTGGACACCTCGAGGCATGAAGCTCTCAACCTTTTCCACTTCATCCCCGTTGGTGTAGCCAGTGGCATGTCCTCCACTATGCTTCCCAAAGTCAATGACTATCTCTTTCGTTTTACTGACATTGAGGGAGAGATTATTGTCGTCGCACTAGTTCACCAGATTCTCTATCTCTTTCCTGCTCCGTCTCATCATTGTTGAGATCCAACCCACTACGGTGGTGTCATCAGCAAACTTGAAAATTGATTTGGAGAGGAATTTGGCCGCACAGTCATAGGTGTATAAGGAGTATAGTAAGGGACTGAGGCCACAACTTTGTGGGGCACCAGTGTTGAGGATCGTGGAGGAGGTGTTGGTGCCTATCCTTACTGATTGTGGTCTGTGGGTTAGGAAGTCGAGGATACAGTCGCAGAGGGAGGAGCCATGCCCTGGGCAATGGCGTTTGTAGATGGGTTTTGTAGGAATAATGCTGCTGAAGGCTGAGCTATAGTCAATAAATAGGAGTCTGACATAAATGACCTTTTTATCCAGGTGTTGAAGGGTTGCGTACAGGGCCAGCGAGATGGTGTCTGCTGCGAACCTGTTATGGTGATAGGTGAACTATTGTGGATCCAGGCAATCTGGGAGGCCAGAATTGATTCGTGCCATGACTTTCGAAGCACTTCATAATGATGGATGTCTGGGCTGTAGTAAGGCACACTACCTGGCTTTTCTTTGGTACAGGGATGATGGTCATGTTCTTGAAACAGGCAGGGAGCTCAGATTGTTGTAAAGAGAGGTTAAAAATGTCTGCGAATACCCCCGCCAGCTGGTCCGTGCAAAATCTGAGTGCTCGTCCATGCATCCCATTCGGGCCAGTCGTTTTCCATGAGTTAACTTTCAAGAAGGCTGATCTGACTTCTGCGATGGGTTAATTCCAGCGTTGGAGGACTGAGGCCTGTAAGTGATCACAATTTGGCCACTTTAAGGTTTTCAATAGGCAGTGGGTGGGAAGGTTACAGGCTAGCCTTTCTTGACCAGCACTTCATTCTGGCAGAGCAGGGTTCCGGTATGTCACCACCCGGTGTAACCGTGTGGTTTTCCTGACTCCAAACTCGCCACCAGTGAGAGCAGAGGATTTCACCCCTAGTGGCAGAGCACTCCTCAATCTCATGTCTTGATCATGCTTAGGGTATCACCTCCTTATGTGGCTCAGTTCGAACAGATATCAGTCTTGTGATACACATTGGGCATTGTATATCATCTATCATAAATATCATTGAATCCCGACAATACAGAGGAGGCCATTCGGCCCATCAAAACTGCACTGACAACAATCCCACCCCATACCCCATCCCCATAACCCCACACATTTACCCCGCTAATTCTTCTTGTGACAGTAGGGGATTTTAATTTTCCACATAGAGATTGGGACTCGCATACTGTTAAAGGTTTAGACGGGGTAGAGTTTGTAAAATGTGTTCAGGAGAATTTTCTACATCAGTATATAGAGATGCCAACTAGAGAGGATGCGATATTGGATCTCCTATTGGGAAATGAGTTAGGGCAGGTGATGGATGTGAGTGTGAGGGAACACTTTGGATCCAGTGATCATAATGCCATTAGTTTCAACCTGATCGTGGATAAGGATAGATCTGGTCCTCGGGTTGAAGTTCTGAACTGGAAAAAGGCCAAATTTGATGACATGAGAAGGGATCTGGGAAGTGTGGATTGGCACAGGCTGTTCTCTGGTAAGGATGTAAATGGAAAGTGGGAGGCCTTCAAAGGAGAAATTTTGAGAGTGCAGAGTTTGTATGTTCCTGTCAGGATTCAAGGCAAAGTAAATAGGAATAAGGAACCTTGATTCTCGAGGGAGATTGTAACACTGATTAAGAGGAAGAGAGAGTTGTATGAAATGTACAGGCAGCAAGGAACACATCAGATGCTCGAGGAGTATAAAAAGTGCAAGAAGCTACTTAAGAGGGAAATCAGGAGGGCTAAAAGGAGACATGAGGTTGCTTTGGCAGATAGAGTGAAGGAAAATCCAAAGAGCTTCTATAGGTATGTTAGGAGCAAAAGGATAGTGAGGGATAAAATTGGTTCTCTTGAAGACCAGAGTGGTAGACTGTGTATGGAACCAAAAGAGATGGGGGAGATACTAAATGGTTTTTTTGCATCCGTATTTACTGAGGAAACGGGCATGGAGTCTACGGAAATAGGGCAAACTGGTAGGGAGGCCATGGAACCTTTACAGATTAAAGGGGAGGAGGTGCTCGCTGTCTTGAGGCAAATCAGAGTGGATAAATCCCCAGGACCGGACAGGGTATTCCCATGGACCTTGAGGGAAGCTAGTGCTGAACTTGCAGGGGCCCTGGCAGACATATTTAAAATGTCAGTATTCACAGGGGAGGTGCCGGATGATTGGAGGGTGGCTCATTGTTCCGTTGTTTAAAAAAAGTTCCAAAAGAAATCCGGGAAATTATAGGCCAGTAAGTTTGACGTCGGTGGTGGGCAAGTTATTGGAAGGTGTGATAAGGGATAGGATCTACAAATATTTGGATAGACAGGGACTTATTAGGGAGAGTCAACATGGCTTTGTGTGTGGTAGGTCATGTTTGACCAATCTATTAGAGTTTTTCGAGGAGGTTGCCAGGAAAGTGGATGAAGGGAAGGCGGTGGATGTTGTCTACCTGGATTTCAGCAAGGCCTTTGACAAGGTCCCTCATGGGAGGTTAGTTGGGAAGGTTCAGTCGCTAGGTATACATGGGGAGGTAGTAAATTGGATAAGACACTGGCTCAATGGAAGAACAGTAAGAAGTCTCACAACACCAGGTTAAAGTCCAACAGGTTTATTTGGTAGCAAATACCATAAGCTTTCGGAGCAATGCTCCTTCGTCAGATGGAGTGGTCTCTGTTCTCCCCGAGACTTTAACCTGGTGTTGTGAGACTTCTTACTGTGCTTACCCCAGTCCAACGCCGGCATCTCCACATCAATGGAAGAACGCAGTTGGTCTGCGTCCTGAGCGCAAGTTAATGGATCTTTCAATGGAAGAAGGCAGAGAGTGGTTGTGGAGGATTGGTTCTCTGAGTGGAGGCCTGTGACTAGTGGTGTGCCGCAGGGATCGGTGTTGGGTCCATTGTTGTTTGTCATCTATATCAATGATCTGGATGATAATGTGGTCAATTGGATCAGCAAGTTTGCTGATGATACAAAGATTGGAGGTGTAGTGGACAGTGAGGAAGGTTTTCAAAGCTTGCAGAGGGATTTGGACCAACTAGAAAAATGGGCTGAAAAGTGGCAAATGGAATTTAACGCAGACAAGTGTGAGATATTGCACTTTGGAAGGACAAACCAAAGAAGAACGTACAGGGTAAATGGTAGGACTCTGAAGAGTGCAGTTGAACAGAGGGATCTGGGAATACAGGTACAGAATTCCCTAAAAGTGACGTCACAGGTGGATAGGGTCGTAAAGAGTGCCTTTGGTACATTGGCCTTTATAAATCGGAGTATCGAGTATAAAAGTTGGAGTGTTATGGTAAGGTTATATAAGGCATTGGTGAGGCCAAATTTGGAGTACTGTGTACAGTTTTGGTCACCTAGTTACAGGAAGGATGTAAATAAGATTGAAAGAGTGCAGAGAAGGTTCACAAGGATGTTGCCGTGACTTGAGAAGCTGAGTTACAGAGAGAGATTGAATAGGTTGGGACTTTATTCTCTGGAGCGTAGAAGATTGAGGGGAGATTTGATAGAAGTGTATAAGATTTTGATGGGTACAGATAGAGTGAATGCAAGCAGGCTTTTTCCGCTGAGGCTAGGGGAGAAAAAAACCAGAGGGCATGGGTTAAGGGTGAAAGGAGAAAAGTTTAAAGGGAATATTAGGGGGGCTTCTTCACGCAGAGAGTGGTGGGAGTGTGGAATGAGCTGCTGGATAAAGTGGTAAATGCGGGGTCGCTTTTAACATTTAAGAAAAACTTGGACGGGTTCATGGAGGAGAGGGGTGTGGAGGGATATGGTCCAAGTGCAGGTCAGTGGGACTAGGCATAAAATGGTTCGGCACAGACAAGAAGGGCCAAAAGGCCTGTTTCTGAGCTGTAATTTTCTATGGTTCTATGGTTCTAACCTACTCATCTTGGGATACTGCGGGGCAATTTAGCATGGCCAATCAACCTAATCTGCAAACCTTTGGACTGTGGGAGGAAACCAGAGCACCCAGCAGCAACCCACGCAGACACGGGGAGAATGTGCAAACTCCACACAGACAGTGACCCAAGCCAGGAATCGAACCCAGATCCCTGGAGCTGTAAGGCAGCAGTGCTAACCGCTGTGCCACCGTGCCGCCCAATAAAATAAATAAATAATAAAGAACAGTACAGCACAGGAAACAGGCCCTTCGGCCCTCCAAGCCTGCGCCGCTCTCTGGTTCAACTCGACCATTCGTTTGTATCCCTCCATTCCCAGACTGCTCATGTGACTATCCAGGTAAGTCTTAAACGATGCTAGCGTGTCTGCCTCCACCACCCTACTTGGCATCGCATTCCAGACCCCTACCACTCTCTGTGTAAAAAACGTCCCTCTGATATCTGAGTTATACCTCGCCCCTCTCACCTTGAGCCTGTGACCCCTCGTGATCGTCACCTCCGACCTGGGAAAAAGCTTCCCACTGTTCACCCCTTCATAATCTTGTATACCTCTATTAGATCTCCCTTCATTCTCCGTCTTTCCAGGGAGAACAACCCCAGTTTACCCAATCTCTCCTCATAGCTAAGACCCTCCATACCAGGCAGCATCCTGGTAAACCTTCTCTGCACTCTCTTTAAAGTCTCCACATCCTTCTGGTAGCGCGGTGACCAGAACTGGACGCAGTACTCCAAATGTGGCCTAACCAGCGTTCTATACAGCTGCAACATCAGACTCCAGCTTTTATACTCTATACCCCGTCCTATAAAGGCAAGCATAACATATGCCTTCTTCACCACCTTCTCCACCTGTGCTGCCACCTTCAAGGATTTGTGGACTTGCACACCTAGGTCCCTCTGTGTTTCTATACTCTTGATGGCTCTGCCATTTATTGTATAACTCCCCCCTACATTAGTCCTTCCAAAATGCATCACTTCGCATTTATCTGGATTAAATTCCATCTGCCATTTCTCCGCCCAATTTTCCAGCCTATCTATATCCTGCTGTATTGTCCGAAAATGTTCATTGACAATATATGAATGTAAGTGGCTGTCATAACATTCAGCTCTTAATAATCCTCTAATATCTCTGGCTATTTTAAAGCCAGAAACTGTTATAAAGATGTGTTATCAGTAGCAGCAGGCTTTCAGTTATTCACAATAGACTTGCCAGCATTCGTGTTTGTGTATATTTATCAAAGATATATGTGAATACTTAAAAGCATCTGTGATTTTGCTACAGGTTAAATGAACTTGGCTCTTTGAAATGAGTCTCCCATAAATTGTTTTATGATGTGTGCCAGAATTGCACTTTTTCTTTCGGATCAGAAGGTTGTCAAGGTTTATGCATCAAGTGCTGACTCCCCAAGGGACTGTGAGGAGCCAGTGCTTCTGAAAATTCCTGCCTTTTGGATGAGTCAATTAAATTAATGCCCTGTCTCTGTCTGTTGTGACTGGTCTCTCAGAGTCTCAGTGCAGTGAGATGTGACATATCACTGGGCTATAATCGTTGAATATCCTCATAAAGTATGGCTCATATTTGGTGATATATGACACCGACTTTTGCAATTTTGTTTTTTCCATATTTGACTTGCATTTTACTCTCCACCAGTGCAGTATTTTCCCCTTGACCTACTGCTATATGTACTTCAGATTGACATGCATATCATGTTTGACACTTATTTTGATGCAGGTTATATAGGGTTCCCTGGAGAGTTGCCAGGAATTAGAAAACTGCTCTCCAGGGCACTTCTGCAAGAGCTCCAGGAGACATTTTCCCACTTGTGAAAATATTGGAGAGGGATTTTAAAAATGGAGGTGTGACCAATTATGTGAGTCAACCAGTCAGGTAAGAAAGAGATTATTTACTTCTGTATTGGCAGTGGGTGGTCAGACATTTCAGGCTAATAGTGTGGGTATGGGTGTGTATGTAGTGTGTGAGTATGAGTGTGTGTGTGTGTGTGTGCATGTGTGGGTATGAGTGCATATGGGTGTGGGTGTGTAAGTGTATGTGTGTGTGTGTATGGGTGCCTGTGTGTGTGTCTGAGTATGGGTGCATGTGTGTGCGTGTGTGCATGTGCGTGTGTGTGTGTGTGGGTATGGGTGCTTGTGTGTGTGCACATGTGTGTGGTTGAAGTATAGAAAGTGACGGAGTTGTTGGTGGGGGTGGCAGAATGCAGAATTGGTGACCTTAAGGTGGCATCATGCCCACGGCACAATATTCTGCACAAGTTAACGCATGGAAGAGAATTCCCAAACCAATTTGTTCCGCCATAGGGACCAAGATGTCAGGAAGCCAGCAGGCAAACATGAGACATGTTCTATTTAAACTTACACAGTTTACCCCATAAAGGTTTTGGCCGGCTATAATTAGCTGTTCATCTCTTTAAAAACAAAAGGGAAACACTCTGATTTTCGATTTCCCCACTCTTAAAATTGAAGTAGCAGAATCCAAATGCGCCTGTGCCGGGAAGAGAGGAGATTGCTTATTCCTGTATACCTTGTAGCTACTAGTTGTAGAATGTTGCTGGCAGAGCCTGGGGCTAGTCTCTTTCTCAGGCCTGCTATGTGAAAACAAAGAAACAGTTATTTGCAAAGCTAAAGGAGAGAAGCATATGTGACATTGAAGAGAGACCAGTGTTACAGTCATTATAGTACAAGATTTAGCAAGATTGTCGCCAAATGGAATTTTCAGTGAGTGCTAAACTGTTCTGCTCAAAGTATACCCTACCTGGAGAAAAGGCAGGCGGGTGACATGACAATCCTGAGGACGATGACTGAGCTTCATAGGGTAGATATAGAGAAGGTTGTTGCATTTATTGGGGAGACCAAAACTCGAGGCCATAACTGTAACCCCCACCTCCATTCACCACCCCTACAGAACTTAACAGCCAATGGAGTGCTTACTGTCGTCACTGTTGTAATGTAGGAAATACAGCAGCCGTGTGGGGCGGCACATTGGCACAGTGGTTAGCACTTCTGCCTCACAGCGCCAATCACCCGGGTTCAATTCATGTCACTGTTGTATGAAGTTTGCACGTTCTCCTTGTGTCTGCGTGGGTTTCCTCTGAGTGCTCTGGATTCTTCCCACACTCCAAAGATGCGTGGCTTGAGTGGATTGGCCATGCTAAATAGCCTCTTAGTGTCAGGGGGATTAAGTATGTGGGGTTACGGCAATTGGACCTAAGTGGGATTGTCGTTGGTGCAGACTCAATGGGCCGAGTGGCCTCCTTATGGGATTCTATGATTCTATTCTATGATTCAATTTATGCGGAGAAAGCTCTCACAGTTAGCCGTAATAATGACCAGATCATATGTTTATCTGTTATTAACTATGGACCAGGACACCAGGGATAATCCCCTGGTTCTTCTTTGAAATAGTGCCATGAGATCTTTCACATCCACCAGAGAGGGCAGACAGGACCACCAAGAGCATTGCTCCCAAATGTCAGCCTTGATTTACGCACACAAGTCCCAGAGTGAAACCTGAACCCAGAAACAAGAGTCCTGCCAACTGAGCTACAAGTGACCTGAGGATGTGGAGCTCTCTGCCACATGTTATTGTTAGGGCAAATCACATTGATATATTGAAGGGGAAACTGGAGAAAGGAATAGAAGGATATGCTGATGGAATTGGATAGAACAACCTGGGAGGGCTTTTTGTAGACATAAGGAGCATAGACCAATTGAGCTGAATGACATCTTTCTATTTTATGCATCCTGCTTATTTTTGCTTCATACAAATTTTGACTTCAATGTTTAATTTTCTGACTTATTTTGTTCTCTCCTCTACATTTCCTTGCCTTTATACAGTTAATTTCCTTTCCAGTTAATTCAGTTTATTGGCTTCTATCAAGCCATATTGTTGACTAGTAGAGTGTAGACATTTTTACCCTGGAACTGAAATATCTTCAACAGTTAATGAACTGTGAATGCAGTGTTTCAAATCAATAGAAAACACATGTTAGAGGTGCAAAACAGCTCAATCAGACTCTGAAACAGAAATGCGGGTTAACACTTGAAGGAGAAGTGTTATTTGTTCATAGCTCTTTGAAAGTGGAGTCACAGGTGGAAATGGGATGAAGAAGGCATTTGGCATGCTTGAATTCATTGGTCGGAACATTGAATACAGGAGTTGGGATGTCTTGCTGAAGTTGTACAAGACATTGGTAAGGCCACACTCGGAATACCGTGTACAGTCCTGGTTACCATATTATAGAAAGGATATAATTAAACTAGAAAAAATACAGAAAAGATTTACTAGGATGCTACTGGGACTTGATCGTTTGAGTTATAAGGAGAGGCTGAATAGACTGGGACTTCTTTCCCTGGAGCGTAGGGGACTTAGGGGTGATCTTATAGAGGTCTATAAAATAATGAGGGGCATAGATAAGGTAGATAGTCAACATCTTTTCCCGTACGTAGGGGAGTCTAAAACTAGAGGGCATAGGTTTAAGTTGAGATGGGAGAGAAACAAAAGGTTCCAGAGGGGCAATATTTTCACACAGAGGGTGGCGAGTGTCTGGAACGAGCTGCCAGAGGCAATAGTAGAGGCGGGTACAATTTTGACTTTTAAAAAGCATTTAGACAGTTACATGGATAAGATTGGTATTTAAAGATATGGGCCAAACATGGGCAATTGGGACTAACTTAATGGTAAAAACTGAGTGGCATGGACAAGTTGGTCTGAAGGGCCTGTTTCCATGCTGTAAACTGTTATGACTCGATGACTCTGAGAAAGAGCTTGCAGGGCTATGGGGTAAAGGTAGGTAAAGTCGAATCAATTAGATAGTTCTTTCAATGAGCTGGCCTCAGAGCAATGGGCTGAATGGCCCCTTTCTATGCTGTGACATTCAATTATTCCAACTTTTGATCAGAAGTGGAGTTGTCAGGCTGTATAATCTTCTTTATTTTTGGTTCAGATAAAGACTTTTCGATGTTGTGTTTCCATTTACTAGCTTGGTTCAGTATCAGTACGTTTGCCACTGAGTAAGAACGTTAAGGGTACAAATCCCACATCTGGACATCAATCCATCATCTCGACCAACATTTCATGAAAGCAATGGGTGTCATGCTGGAAGTTCAGTCCTTCCTCTCAACGTTTAAATTGAAAACCTGAAAAATGGTACACAGCACATTGAAGAATGACAGGGGGCTCTGCTTGTGACCTGGCTAACCTTCAGCCCTCAAACCAACACCACCAAAATTGGTGATCATTCAACTCAATGCTGTTTGTGGAACCTTGCTGTGGCCAAATTGACTGCCATGTTTGTCAAAACATTCTTTTGTAAGTAATCAATTATCTGTGAAGCACTTTGAGATATTCTGAGGATTTGAATGATATGGAAATTTAGTTTTATAATATAGAAACTTACCTTTGTTTCCATGTGCTAAACAAATGTCCAATATTTTTATTTCAGTTTCCACTTCAGTCATTATCTTTTTACTTCTACAACTAAATCCTTTTTGGATGTTTTGAGATTTTCAAACATTGCAGAGTTTATTAAGTTAATGTTAAAGCAAGTCTAATTCAGAGAGCTAAAGATCCTGTTGTGAATATCTAATTTCATAATTCATATGTTTTGGAATATAAGTTTGAGAAAGTAACATTCTAACTGTAGATAAATGAAGACAAATGTTTGTGAAACTGCTAATAACTTCGATGTCAATGCAATTCAAACAAGCTTGAAGTTAATTACACTTAAAAGCAACTTTATTTATCTTATAAGGTCAGAGGGAGAGGCGTAAAACTTAAACAATAGATGACCTATCTTTAAACTTTAGATAGAACATAGAACATAACAGCGCAGTACAGGCCCTTCGGCCCTCGATGTTGCGCCGACCAGTGAAACCAATCTAAAGCCCATCTAACCTACACTATTCCAATATCATCCATATGTTTATCCAATGACCATTTAAATGCCCTTAATGTTGGCGAGTCCACTACTGCTGCAGGCAGGGCATTCCACGCCCTTACCACTCTCTGAGTGAAGAACCTACCTCTGACATCTGTCCTATATCTATCACCCCTCAATTTAAAGCTATGTCCCCTCATGCTAGCTATCACCATCTGAGGAAAAAGGCTTTCACTATCCACCCTATCTAATCCTCTGATCATCTTGTATGTCTCTATTAAGTCACCTCTTAACCTTCTTCTCTCTAACGAAAACAACCTCAAGTCCCTCAGCCTTTCCTCATAAGACCTTCCCACCATAGCAGGCAACATCCTAGTAAATCTCCTCTGCACTCTTTCCAATGCATCCACATTGAGCCAGTCAAAGGGGATATTTTTGGTTTTCAGCTGGAGGAAATCCAGAAATAGTGTTGTAAATATGGTGATTCTTTCTGGATCTGAGGAGAAAGAGCAATTGCATCCATTATCAATGCAAACTATCTGTATGTGTTACAGAATCAAAGAGTAGCATTGAAGATAAAATAACTTGTTTATATTTCTGTTTGAGAACATCCCAAAGCATGCCATATTGTTCTTGAGATAGTGTTAAGGATCAGATCAGAAACTTCAGGATATATTATGAAGTTAGCCTAGACCCCCACAACGTTTTTTGATTTTTATCATTAGGGTGAGCAGAAAGTGTTTTGCAGCAGGTATGATTCAACTGACCCACTTTTATTAAAATAAACTTCACTTAAAAACATATCCAGAATATAACAAAATGAATTAGCATAACTTTGACCAATTAAAATACTTAAACATGACAAAGTATAATTCTTAACAATGATCCATCTCTATAGTTCCAATGTTAGCAATATTCTCATAGACATAAATCCCTCTTAGAATCAGCATAAAACAAATATGTTCATGTGGGTGCTATGTTTCCAGCCTTTTAAACCTTCTGGACACATACAGAAAGACACTTGTCTTTTGATTCTCATACAGAAACTTCCAGAGAAAGAGCCACCCCCAAACAGCAGAATCTCAGAGAAAGAGACTCATTTCCTGGCAGATCCCAGTTTAAAAATCGAGAGAGAAAAAGAAACCCAGAGAAAGTGAATGTTCTGTAAAGGTCCCAAGCAGCAAACTGAGCTTGATTTGTCTGTGTAAGCCTCGCTTGACCCAGTCACATGAGTTTTCTGTCAATCAACCTAATCAAGGTCTACTCTGCAAAACCCCAGGATGAAAAGACTAAAATAACAGGATTTGATTTGATTTATTATTGTGACATGTATTAACATATATTGAAAAGTATTGTTTCTTGCGTGACAAAAAACACAGACAAAACATACCGTTCAGAGAGAAGGAAACGAGAGAGTGCAGAATGTAGTGTTACAGTCATATCTAGGGTGTAGAGAAAGATCAACTTAATGCAAGGTAAGTCCATTCAAAAGTCTGACAGCAGCAGGGAAGAACTGTTCTTGAGTCGGTTGGTACGTGACTTCAGACTTTTGTATCTTTTTTCCGAAGGAAGAAGGTGGAAGAGAGAATGTCCGGGATGCGTGGGGTCCTTAATTATGCTGGCTGCTTTGCCGAGGCACTGGGAAGTGTAGACAGAGTCAATGGATGGGAGGCTGGATTACGTGATGGATTGGGCTACATTCACAACCTTTTACCAAGCTGTGATACAACCAGAAAGAATGCTTTCTATAGTGCATCTATAAAAGTTGGAACAGCATTATGCCAGATTAAAACAAACATTCTAGCAATTAGGCTCAATAACAAGCTACAGTAACAAAAGGGCTGCTGGATGCAGACAGAACAGTACCAATAATAAAACAAACTGCTAAAACAGACCTTGCGCAAGAAACATGACCCAAATGCATTTCTCAAAGGCATGGTATCATCACAATAGGCTGTTGAGTTGGGTGGCTCTTTTGTTGAATGGATCTGCGTTTTGCTCAGCACCTGATTTTAAAGTGTCAACGTTATTTTCTGACATTTCAGATCTCCTTTTTGGTTTTGAGAAATTCCATCTCATGCTCTCAGTTGAAAACCGGAGTAGAGTTTTTCTTTAACATTTGAAATTGGATGCATTACCACAGAAATCTTACTGCCGATTATGGTCCCGCCGATGATGTACCCTGGCCGTGGGTTTCCCGGTGGTGAGGGAAATGGGAAACCCCATTGACAAAGATGGAACCATAAGATCCCACCGCCTTCCGCCACTGCGATACACACCACAGGAGAGGAGGAAAATCCTGCCCTACATCTCTGAAAACAGGTCAGCTTGATCGTTAAGCATGCAATACTCACCATAGGGACATAACAACACTTTAGCCATTCAACCCCTTCAACCTGCTGGGCCATCCAGTTAGATAAAGTTAATCTGCAGCTCAATTAATTCACCTGCCTTTAATCGATTTTTCTTTAAAACCCTTAACTAACAGAAGTCCGAGGAGAGCTCCAATTGTCCAGCTAACTTATTGCCTTTAAAGGATCCAGAATTCTGCTGCTTATTGTCTGAAAAAGGTCTCCTGATGTCACTCCTGAACAATCCAACTTGAATTTTAAGGTTATGCTCCCCTATCCTGGAACAAGTAGAATTGATGTCTCTCTGTCTACCCATTTCATTTCAAAACTTCAATGTGATCAGCATGTCTGGGGATTGCGAACAAAGCATATGCAATTTGTCCTTGTTATTTAATCCTTCAAGCCTTTACTTCTGATGGAAAAGTGCTTTGTCCCCTCAAAGGCCAATACATAGGGGCGGCACAGTTACACAGTGGTTAGCACTGCTGCCTCACAGCGCCAGGGACTCGGTTTCAATTCCAGCCTCAGGTCACTGTCTGTGTGGAGTTTGCACGTTCTCCCCGTGTCTGCATGGGTTTCCTCCGGATGCTCCAGTTTCCTTCCACAGTCTGATGATGTGCACGTTAGGTTGATTGGCCATGCTAAAATTGCCCCTTAGTGTCGGGGAGTTTAGCAGGGTAAATAGGTGGCGTTACGGGGATAGGACAGGGGAGGGGACCTGGGTGGGATTGTTGTCGATGCTGGCTCAATGGGCTGAATGGCCTCTTTAGTAGGGATTCTATGATTGTATGATGACATCTTTCTTGACGTCTGGCACCCAGAACTGAACGCAGTTCCTCCAAATGGAGTCTGATCGAGGTTCTATGAACTGAAGATTAACTTCCTCACTTGAATTTCAGTTCCCTTGAGGTAAAGTTTGCAGTCCATTAGCCTTTTTCATTACTTTGTGTACTCAGAGCTGCACCCTGTAGTTCATTCCATTAAATATTAATGAATACAAGTTAAATTTTTGGACAAAAATGCAGCATTCACTTTATAGAATCAGTCGAGCTCTTCAGAACCCAGACTCATGGGCCCGGTGTGCTTTTGTTTAGATACAAAAAGAAGTTCTGTAGACTGAGCCAACTTTAACTGGGGCACTGTCTAATCAGACTGAACACTGTGATTCCTAAGTGCACTGAACACTTGCAGACCAATTTACCAAGAAATGGCTTTCTCTGATGTGGTAAACCACAGTTAAGCTTATTGCCTGTGTGTGTGTGTGACATGCCTGGGCATGCCCCTACCGGCCCTGCCTGAGACTCCTCCCCCCCGGTCCAGGTATAAAGGTGACTGCTCCCCACCCCCTGCCTCAGTCTCTGGACCAGTTCATCAGCATGGGTGCGAATAAAAGCCTATTTGTTCTTGCATACAAACTAGTCTTTGCTTGATTGATAGTGCATCAATTTTATTTGCAAAAAGTTTTGGGATGGAGCAGATACTGAAACCCGAAAGATTAGAATTGGATCCTCAACCCTTAGGAGCCTCTAACAGTTTCGATCACTGGCTGCGATGTTTCAAAACTTTCGTCACCGCCTCCGCCTCCGTCGTCCGGACCGAAACCGACAAGCTACACGTGCTCCACACCCGGGTAAGCGATCAAGTATTCTCGATGATCAGAGACGCTGAAACTTACGAGGATGCGATCGAACTTTTAAAAGGCCAGTACAACAAACAGACGAATGTGATCTACGCCAGACATCTTCTGGCTACTCGCAGACAACAGCCAGGAGAATCGGGCGACCAATTCCTGCATGCGTTGCGAGCACTTGGCAGGGCCTGCAACTGCAAGGCCGTAACAGCCGCCCAAAACATTAAGGACTTAATCAGAGATGCCTATGTCACGGGTATCAGGTCAAACTATATCCGACAACGACTGCTGGAACAGGGTGGGCTGGATCTACAAAAGACTGTAGCGCTTGCCGACTCATTAGAGGTGGCCTTCCGTAATCTCGAGGCCGACACCCCTGACCATGGGGGCACATCGTAGACGCCGCAGTCGCCGCCACCTCTGTACTCGGGGGGGCCGCAGGCCTATGCCACGCCACGTCCCACCAATGACCCGACCGCTGCGACAGTCTCTGGAGGCCCGAAGTGCTACTTCTGTGGCCTGAGGAAGCACCTCCAACAACGCTGCCCGGTGAAGGATGCGATCTGCTCCGGGTGTGGAAAGAAGGGCCATTACGCGAAGGTATGCAGGGCGAAGTCGACCTCCAAGCCCAGTAGCGCCGCGTGTGACCCGCGGGGGCCGCCATCTTGAGCGCCGGTAGCCGCGTGTAAGCCGTGCGGGCCGCCATCTTGGACGCCTCCCTCACTGTTTGAAAATCTCACCCCCCGACTGCAAGCCCATCGCCACCAAGAGCAGACAGTACAGTGCTGGAGACAGGGCTTTTATCAGGTCCGAAGTACAACGGCTCCTAGGGGAGGGGATCATCGAGGCCAGTACCAGCCCCTGGAGAGCCCAAGTAGTAGTTGTTAAGACTGGGGAGAAACATCGCATGGTCATTGACTACAGTCAGACCATTAACCGCTACACGCAGCTGGACGCGTACCCCCTTCCCCGCATATCTGACATGGTTAATCAGATTGCGCAATATCGGGTGTTCTCCACCATCGACTTAAAATCTGCATACCACCAGCTCCCTATCCGCCCGGAAGACCGCCAATATACTGCCTTCGAGGCGGATGGCCGCCTCTATCACTTCCTTAGGGTCCCCTTCGGCGTCACCAGTGCGGTCTCGGTTTTACAGCGTGAGATGGACCGAATGGTAGACCAGAACGGGCTGCGGGCCACCTTCCTGGATAACGTCACCATCTGCGGCCATGATCAGCAGGACCACGACGCCAACCTCCACAAATTCCTCCACACTGCCACATTCCTAAATCTGACCTATAATAAGGAGAAGTGCATATTCCGCACATGCCGCCTTGCCTTCCTTGGTTGTGTTGTGGAAAACGGGGTCATCGGTCCCGATCCCGACCGCATGCGTCCCCTCCTGGAACTTCCCCTCCCCACCAGCCTCAAAGCACTGAGGCGATGCCTGGGCTTCTTCTCGTATTACGCCCAGTGGGTCCCCAATTATGCGGATAAAGCCCGTCCGCTCATCAAATCCACCTCTTTTCCCCTGACGGCAGAGGCCCGCCTGGCCTTCGACCGCATCAAAGCAGACATCGCGAAGGCCACGATGCACGCTGCAGACGAATCCATCCCATTCCAGGTGGAGAGCGATGCGTCTGACTTCGCCCAAGCCGCCACTCTTAACCAGGGGGGCAGACCCGTGGTCTTCTTCTCATGAACCCTCCAAGGCCCTGAAATTCGACACTCCTCTGTCAAGAAGGAGGCCCAAGCCATAGTGGAAGCTGTACGGCACTGGCGCCACTACTTAGTGGTAAAACGATTCACCCTACTCACGGACCAAGGGTCAGTTGAATTCATGTTTCACAACACGCAGCGGGGAAGATCAAAAATGATAAAATATTGAGGTGAAGAATCGAGCTTTCTACCTACAATTACGACATCTTATACCGGCCCGGGAAGCTCAATGAGCCCCCAGACGCCCTGTCCTGGGGAATATGTGCCAGCGCACAAATAGACCAATGGCAGACTCTCTACAACGACCTCTGCCACCCGGGGGTCACCAGGCTTTTTCACTTCATTAAAGCCCGTAACCTGCCCTACTCCATTGAGGAAGTCAGGTCTATAGCCAGATACTGCCAGGTCTGCGCAGAGTGCAAGCCGCACTTCTATCGGCCAGACAGAGCACACCTCTTAAAGGCCACCCACCCTTTCGAACGCCTAAGCGTCGACTTCAAAGGCCCCCTCCCCTCTTCTGACCCCAACATATACTTCCTCAACGTCATTGACGAATATTCACGTTTCCCCTTCGCTATTCCCTGCCCGGATATGACCTTGGCCACGGTCGTCGGGGCCCTGCACAGCCTCTTCACCCTGTTCGGTTTCCCTAGCTATATCCATAGCGACCGGGGATCCTCCTTTATGAGGGATGAGCTGCGACAGTACCTGCTCTCAAAAGGCATAGCCTCGATTAGGACCACCAGCTACAACCCCAGGGGGAACGGACAGGTAGAGAGTGAGAACGCGACAGTCTGGAAGGCTGTTTTACTAGCTCTGAGGTCTAAAGGTCTTCCAGCCACCCGCTGGCAAGGGGTCCTCCCTGATGCACTACACTCGATTAGATCACTCCTTTGCACAGCTACCAATGCTACCCCTCACGAAAGAATGTTTGTTTTCCCCAGGAAGTCCTCCTCGGGGACCTCACTACCGTCGTGGCTGACGTCCCCAGGCCCTGTCCTGCTCCGGAAGCACGTGAGGGCCCATAAGTTGGACCCCCTGGTCGAAAGGGTCCAACACCCCCAACCCCCGTATACAGCATGCCTGAGCCCCAGGAGCCGCCACCACGCACCCGACAATCGGAAGGGACTACAGACGACTCGAGCGACTACGGCCTGGCGCCTGAACCAACACCGCGGCCACCAGAACCGACACCACAACCGGCACTATGACGATCACAGCGGCAGATCAAGCCCCCAGAGAGACTGAATTTGTAAATTTGTAATTCTATAAATATCGTTCCACCCACCTAACCCCCGCCGGATTCTTTTTTAAAAGCAGGAGGTGAATGTGGTAAACCACTGTTAAGCTTATTGCCTGTGTGTATATGTGACATGCCTGGGCATGCCCCTGCTGTCCCTGCCTGAGACTCCTCCCCCCCGGTCCAGGTATAAAGGTGACTGCTCCCCACCCCCTGCCTCAGTCTCTGGACCAGTTCATCAGCATGGGTGTGCTCCAAGTCTTTTGCGAATAAAAGCCTATTTGTTCTTGCATACAAACTAGTCTTTGCTTGATTGATAGTGCATCATCTGGCGAGATGTGTAGCTTCTGTTTCTCAGAAGGTAAACAGCCAACAAAGCCTCCAAAATGGCAGACAGATGTTTCCTTGTTGGAGAAGCTGGAACTACGGGTCACTTTAAAAATGAGGAATTGCTCATTTAAGAAACGTGAGGAGAATCTTTCTTCCTCAAAAGAGCAGTGGAAGCGGAGTCTTTGAATATTTTTAGGGTTGAGCTAGTTAGATTCTTGATTAACGTGGGAGTGGGGCGGGGGGGGGGGGGGTGAAACATTATCAGAGTAGGAGTTAGGCAGGAATGTGCGGTTGATGTTACAATCAGGTTACCCATGATTGAATGGCTCGAGGGGCCGAATGGCCTGCTCCTGCTCCTTATACATATGTTTGTATGTCATGCTAGAATGGATGAGACAAACGGCTAGATGGCCTTTGCCATCCGTGATTATCTTGCGAACAGAAGGTGGAATCATGACTGAGTACTGTTTATTTTTCACATGGACGTTTACTATGAGCAGGTTTTGTGGGGTGAGATTGATGAGACAGGAGTATGTAATGGGCTCATAGTGACAGTAACCTGTTTTAAACTGCACATGATTCTCAACGATCTTTTCCATTGAGTTCAATCTTGTCTTCCAACCTACAAACCTGTTGTATTCTGTGTACATATCTGTTGTCCTTCGATCTTCGTGCTTTTTGTGAGTTTTTTGAGACATTGAGAAAAGTTGTGTTGCATGCTTGGTTTTGAAAATATATTGTGGTGAGAAGCAGCAATCAGCAGAATCTTCAGCCTTGCTGATCAAGGAAACGAAGACACAGTTGCAAACCATTCAGTCCTTCTTCCCTGGCCTCTTAAAGTTGTATTCCACAGAGACACTTGAGGACTCCAACGCTTCTCACGAACAGTGAAGGCCTATGTTGTTCAATCATTTCACTTTGTTGCTCAGGAGTCACATGATCTTTTACTGCATTATATCCTTGCTGCTCTTAATATTGATGACCCTTGTTGCACATACAATCGGACCATATTTGTCGCCAGATACCAACAACAAGCATTAGCATTTTATTGGGACCTTTCTGCCATTGTTTGGCGAATTGATTGGTGAAACTTGAAAGGGGAAGAAAATATCATGCATGAGTGTTAAACCAGGCAGGATGGGGAGTGGGGGGAAAAGAGAAATGAGGGGCCTTTAAAAAGGAGATCTCTCCCTGACCTTGGCTGAAACATTCACTTGTAACCCCACTCAAATCACTCAAACTGACCCAGAGACTTCCGGGATCAGTGTCACACAGGCTGTCCGAGAAAATACAGCACCAAAGGTGAGCAGTAAGTTTTAACCAGGCATTACCAGGTGGTGCTCCTCAGGGATCAGTGCTGAGACCTTTGCTGTTTATAATATGTATAAATGATTTGGAGGAAAATGTAACTGGATTGATTAGTAAGTTTGCGGATGACACAAAGGTTGGTAGATTTGCGGATAGTGATGAGGACCATCAGAGGATACAGCAGGATATAGATCAGTTGGAGACTTGGGCGGAGAGATGGCAGATGGAGTTTAATCCGGACAAATGTGAGGTAATGCATTTTGGAAGGTCTAATACAGATAAGAAATATACAGTAAATGGCAGAACCCTTAAGAGTATTGATAGGCAGAGGGATCTGTGTGTACAGGTACACAGGTCACTGAAAATGGCAATGCAGGTGGAGAAGGTAGTCAAGAAGGCATATGGCATGCTTGCCTTCATCGGCCAGGGCATTGAGTTTAAAAATTGGCAAGTCATGTTGACGCTTTATAGAACCTTAGTTAGGCCGCATTTGGAATATAGTGCTCAATTCTGGTCGCCAGACTACCAGAAGGATGTGGAGGCTTTGGAAAGGGTACAGAAAAGATTTACCAGGATGTTGCCTGGTATGGAGGGCATTAGCTATGAGGAGAGGTTGGAGAAACTTGGTTTGTTCTCACTGGAGCGACGGAGGTTGAGGGGAGACCTGATAGAAGTCTACAAGATTATGAGAGGCATGGGCAGAATGGATAGTCAGAAGTTTTTTCCCAGGGTGAAAGAGTCAATTACTAGGGGGCATAGGTTTAAGGTGCGAGGGGCAAGGTTTAAAGGAGATGTACGAGGCAGATTTTTTACACAGAGAGTAGTGGGTGCCTGGAACTCGTTGCCGGGGGAGGTAGTGGAAGCAGATACGATAGTGGGTTTTAAGGGGATATGGTAGCGACTTCTAAGGGGCGTCTTGACAAGTACATGAATAGGATGGGAATAGAGGGATATGGTCCCCAGAATAGTAGGGGGTTTTAGTTAAGTCAGGCAACATGGTCGGTGCAGGCTTGGAGGGCCGAAGGGCCTGTTCCTGTGCTGTAATTTCCGTTGTTTTTTGCTCTTTGCAAGAAGCAATATCAAATAAACAGTACAGAAACAAAAAATATACATAGTTATAGTTCAAAAATGTTAAATTGCAGCTATCAGAAGCAGCTTGAACACAATTCACATTGTGGAGATGTGACGGCTGACCTGTTGATTTTAAACAAAATGCTAACTCCTGTAATAAATGAAATAAGTAGCATCTAAATCAAAGGTACTGTTAAACACAGTTAAAGCGCAGACTGAAACCACCAAAACAAAATAGTTAAAAAACATCAATTCTAACTGCAACATTTAATCAAAATACAGAACTTAAGCATTATTTACATTGACATGGTGAATGGTTCGCCACTTAGTCTCTTATCGAGGTCCACAATTTTTTTTTAGCTCTTTCTTCAAAGCCTCGTCTCCTTGAGTCTGGGGTTGGTGGGTGAAACATGCTGGAAAGTAAGAGAGAATATTTAAGCTTGAAATTACTCAGGGACTTCCAAAACAGGTGACAAGAAATCTCCAAGCCTCCATCGTGCTGAGAGAAACTGCACTTTCTGTGCTGCTGGCGATAAAACAGCCTTTCATTCAATTTGTCAGACCCCCAGATGCTGTCGGTCAAGAACCTGACCAATAATCAATTTGTCCTTTGGTTGTGTGTCTCATTCCACACTCCCTCTGGTATCTCAATACTGCCTGGCAGTTTCACCTGTAAGTGTAAAATCTGAGATATATCCTGATTGGATTTCTCTGACCTTGGCCGCGGATGGAATTATCCAGTCCTGCTACAGTGAATGGAGTGCCAAATTCTCCAATCTCATTGGCAGCGGCAGCAGGACGTGCAAGACCGGACAATCCCGGTGTCCAGCATGTAAAATTGCAAAATTATACTGACTCAGATTAACTACAGAATCAACATGAGGTTATTCAATAGTTCGATCTCAGTGAATGAAAAATTATTAGTGATGGAGACAAGTTTAACCATCATAATGATGTCTTTTTTTAAAAACCAACATCGATTATCAAATGTTTTGAAAATTAGTTGGATGAATCATTAACTTGCCATCAACTGCAGTTACAACTGCTCACTGGCCTCTTGGTGGTCTGTATGACTTGCTAACTCTGCTGGGGTAGTGCTGGGGGTGCAGGCATATCCAACACTCTGTATGCTTAGTTCTGATGGTTCATCACCTTGCCTGAATCCAGGGTGAAAAATAATTTGTATCATTCATATATCAGATTGCCATTCCAATTTACTCAATCATTTGTTTCCAATTCAACTGGTCAGTCACAGAAAGAGATGTTCAGTGTAACATTAAATTAACAGTTGTATCTCGCCTATTTTTTGACAGTCGCACAACTTCTTCCTGTATCTTGTGGTTCATAGCCTCCAGCTGCACTCCCGTGGAATGAGAGGCTGTATTGTCCTTCATCAAATCTTACCCTGCAGTTAGTCTTCCTTCCATTATTGCTCTCGGCCACACTGCTCCCTAATTCTTCCAGAACATTTTTGAAACCATAACTGTCCAGCTTTGATTTGGGATCTTGCAAACCATTTGCATTGGAAAGCAAGAAGAAGATATTGATCCTTGTGGCTTCATGCTTCCTTGAGTATCCTCCTGTCCTCACCACAGTTGTGTGCAGGGGGGCCATCACTACTACTATTGCTGTCTATAATCTTGGTTGCCTTGAACCTGGGGCTCCTTTGTACTTTCCATCTGCTCGCTTCATGGAAATCTTTGGAGCCAGAAGCGTTACAGTGTAATAGTGTTATATTTAGATTTACCATTCTACTCATTCAGGCCAAAGAAAATAAACTCAGTTTCAATAAAAGACAAAGTGCTAAGATTCACAAGAAAAGCTAAAGATTCCTCACATTTTTGAAATCTACCTATGACCAAGAGGATCTGAGTTTGGCTTGAATTACTCTGGGCGAGTTTTACGGCCTTGCTTGGGCGAGATTGTAAAATCCTGCCCGAGGCCAATGGAGATTTCAGTTCTGGCTCGCCCTGATTCCCGTGGTAGGGTTTTGGCCTCTTTCTCTTCTTCCTGAGTGTAGTCCACTGATTTGCCATTTGATGTGATTCAAATATCGTACACCTCAACTGGTGAAAGTTGAGTGGCCAGCATTTTTGATACGCAGACATAATTCGACAGACATCCAAAAAATCGGAAATAAAACATGGATGCTGGGAATCGGACATAAAAAGCAAAAAAATGGTGGAGAAGAGGAGTCACAGTTTCTGTGCAGAAAACTGTTTCAGAGTGAGTGACCTTCCATTAGATGATGATGATGTGATGCATTCCAAATTCTCAAACGTTGAATGAAGTGAAAAACAATCAAGCACTGGAAGTGCTCAGCTGGCCCCATTCAGTCTATTCCAGTCGGTCAGCCCACCCCCACATGAATCACACTGATTTTCCCACTCCAGCAGCATCTGGGGTAAGGAATCAGCTCTTAGCCCTGACAAGTGGGAGCAGCATTTAAATGCTCCCTGTAGCACCCAACTTTATTGCAGCCAGCACCATGGCTTCAATGAAGAGAAGATGAATGACCTCCTCTGAGCTGGAAGGTTGAATACCCACCTATCTGCTCCTGGAATCGCTTCCATCCCTAACCTCTGGCATCTGACCTTAAACCTTCACACACCCGAACTACCAGCATCTCCCTTAACTGCCACCCTCCATGCACCCCTCCCCCATCCATCAGCAATCCCCATCGCTACCCTTCATGGGCTAATTGCAGTGCTCACACATGTCAAGCCCCCCATAGCCGCCAGGCCACCATCTCACAATGTCCTCTTTGTGTCCCCCAAAGTTAGCCTGCAACAAGAGGGAACATAAGAAGATGGGTGGGGTATATCTGAGCTACATATCCTCACCCTCTTTAAAGTGAGGATGCTGGTAATTGTGGGGGTTGTCCCTGAGTAAGCAGTAGCCGACAGCGATGTTGGATTGCCATGAGAAAGTAAGAGTCCAATGAACCATTACTCTAATGACCTATCTCTATCATTTTCCACACCCTTCATATTCCCAAAAGCTGACCCCATGTCATTTCTCTTCCAGGATCTCCATTAGATGAGGTTGGGCCATTCGGGGTTACACACCCTTGTCCAACCCCTCATAACACCCCAGACCATAGCTCTGGGAGGACACCAAATTCTTGGCACTGCTTTCACTAGTACCTTCCACCAGTGCAGAGACACTCATAAGAACATAAGAAATAGGAGCAGGAGTAGGCCATCTAGCCCCTCGAGCCTGCCCCGCCATTCAATAAGATCATGGCTGATCTGACGTGGATCAGTACCACTTACCCGCCTGATCCCCATAACCCTTAATTCCCTTACCGATCAGGAATCCATCCATCCGCGCTTTAAACATATTCAGCGAGGTAGCCTCCACCACCTCAGTGGGCAGAGAATTCCAGAGATTCACCACCCTCTGGGAGAAGAAGTTCCTCCTCAACTCTGTCTTAAACCGACCCCCCTTTATTTTGAGGCTGTGTCCTCTAGTTTTAACTTCCTTACTAAGTGGAAAGAATCTCTCCGCCTCCACCCTATCCAGCCCCCGCATTATCTTATAAGTCTCCATAAGATCCCCCCTCATCCTTCTAAACTCCAACGAGTACAAACCCAATCTCCTCAGCCTCTCCTCATAATCCAAACCCCTCATCTCCGGTATCAACCTGGTGAACCTTCTCTGCACTCCCTCCAATGCCAATATATCCTTCCTCATATAAGGGGACCAATACTGCACACAGTATTCCAGCTGCGGCCTCACCAATGCCCTGTACAGGTGCATCAAGACATCCCTGCTTTTATATTCTATCCCCTTCGCAATATAGGCCAACATCCCATTTGCCTTCTTGATCACCTGTTGTACCTGCAGACTGGGCTTTTGCGTCTCATGCACAAGGACCCCCAGGTCCCTTTGCACGGTAGCATGTTTTAATTTGTTTCCATTGAGATAGTAGTCCCATTTGTTATTATTTCCTCCAAAGTGTATAACCTCGCATTTCTCAACGTTATACTCCATTTGCCATATCCTCGCCCACTCACTCAGCCTGTCCAAATCTCTCTGCAGATCTTCTCCGTCCTCCACATGATTCACTTTTCCACTTATCTTTGTGTCGTCTGCAAACTTCGTTACCCTACACTCCGTCCCCTCCTCCAGATCATCTATATAAATGGTAAATAGTTGCGGCCCGAGTACCGATCCCTGCGGCACGCCACTAGTTACCTTCCTCCAACCGGAAAAATACCCATTTATTCCGACTCTTTGCTTCCTGTCGGATAGCCAGTCCCCAATCCACTTTAACACACTACCCCCAACTCCGTGTGCCCTAATCTTCTTCAGTAGCCTTTTATGGGGCACCTTATCAAACGCCTTTTGGAAATCCAAAAACACCGCATCCACCGGTTCTCCTCCATCAACCACCCTAGTCACATCTTCATAAAAATCCAACATGTTCGTCAAGCACGACTTTCCCCTCATGAATCCATGCTGCGTCTGATTGATCGAACCATTTCTATCCAGATGCCCTGCTATCTCCTCTTTAATAATGGATTCCAGCATTTTCCCTACTACAGACGTTAAGCTGACCGGCCTATAGTTACCCGCCTTTTGTCTCCTTCCTTTTTTAAACAGCGGCGTAACATTAGCCGTTTTCCAATCAACCGGCACTACCCCAGAATGCAACGAGTTTTGATAAATAATCACTAACGCATCCACTATTACCTCTGACATTTCTTTCAATACCCTGGGATGCATTCCATCCGGACCCGGGGACTTATCCACCTTCAGTCCCATTAGTCTACCCAGCACTGCCTCTCTGGTAACATTAATTGTATTAAGTATTTCTCCTGCTGCCAACCCTCTATCGTTAATATTTGGCAAACTATTTGTGTCCTCCACCGTGAAGACCGACACAAAAAACTTATTTAAAGACTCAGCCATATCCTCATTTCCCACTATTAACTCCCCCCTCTCGTCCTCCAAGGGTCCAACATTCACTCTAGCCACTCTATTCCTTTTTATATATTTATAAAAACTTTTACTATCATTTTTTATATTAATTGCTAGCCTAGCTTCATAGTCTATCCTTCCTTTCTTTATCGCTTTCTTAGTCTCTCTTTGTTGTTTCTTAAATTTTTCCCAATCACTTGTTTCTCCACTATTTTTGGCCACTCTGTACGCAGCTGTTTTTATTTTAATACTCTCCTTTATTTCCTTCGTTATCCACGGCTGGTTCTCCCTTTTCTTACAATCCTTGTTTTTTGCTGGAATATATTTTTGCTGAGAACTGAAAAGGATCTCCTTAAAAATCCTCCACTGTTCCTCAGCTATCCTACCTGCCAGCCTGCTCTCCCAGTCTACCTTAGCCAATTCATCCCTCATCCTATCATATTTCCCTCTGTTCAAACAGAGGACACTGGTTTGGGACCAAACTTTCTCCTCTTCCATCTGAATCAGAAATTCGACCATATTGTGGTCACTAGACCCAAGAGGGTCCTTCACAATAAGATCCTTAATTCTACCTACCTCGTTACACAATACCAGATCCAAAATAGCTCGTTCCCTCGTCGGTTCCGTAACATGCTGTTCAAGGAAACTATCCCGACAGCATTCTAAGAACTCTTCCTCCATTCCACCCTTACCGACTTGAGTCTGCCAGTCAATGTGCATGTTGAAGTCCCCCATGATTATTGCCGTTCCGTTTTTACACGCATCCCTTATCTGCTTGTTTATAGCCCTCCCTACCTCAACATTATTATTTGGGGGCCTATATACCACACCTACTAGTGTCTTTCTCCCTCTACTATTCCTCATCTCTACCCATAATGATTCCACGTTTTGTTCCTCAGAGCCTATGTCATCCCTCAGTACTACCCTGATATTATCTCTTATTAATAGCGCAACCCCACCACCTTTTCCTTCCTGTCTATTCTTCCTAAACGCCTGATACCCCTGGATATTCATCTCCCAGTCCTGGTCACCTTTCAGCCACGTTTCTGTAATGGCCACTAGATCGTACCCACTCGTGCTGATTTGCACCATCAACTCATTTACCTTGTTCCGAATGCTTCGTGCATTCAGGCAAAGTGTCCTTATTCCAGCTTTTATCTGGACCCGCTTTGATGAGTCGCGAACACCCTCTCCCTCTACTCCCTTATCTAAATTACCGCCTTCATTCACTTGCACCCTCTCCTCTACCATTAATTTTGTAATTCCCCTTACCCCTGCATCCTCCACCCCATCAATTAGTTCCTTGATCCTAGTCAACTCTTCTAGCTCCCCTCCCCCCAACCTATCTAGTTTAAATTCTCCCCAGTAACCTTAGCCAACCTACCGGCCAGGATATTGGTCCCCGTGTGATTCAAGTTCCACCCGTTTTTTGTATACAGATCACCCCTGCCCCTAAAGAGGTCCCAATGGTCCAGGAACCTGAATCCCTGCCCCCTGCACCAGTCCCTCAGCCACACATTCATCTTCCACCTCACTCCATTCCTGCCCTCACCTTCCCGTGGCACAGGCAGTAATCCTGAGATTACTACCTTTGCTTTCCTCTTTCTCAGCTGTCTCCCTAATTCCCTGTACTCCCTTTTCATGACCCCTTCTCCCTTCCTACCCACATCAGCGGTACCAATATGTACCGCTACCTCAGGCTCCTCTCCCTCCCACCTCAGGATTTCCGGGACGCGACTAGCGACATCCTGGATCCCGGCCCCAGGGAGGCAGACCACCATGCGAGAATCCCGCCTACCTCCGCAGAAACGCCTGTCTGTCCCCTTCACCATCGAGTCCCCGATTAATACCGCCTTCCTCCTCTTTTCCTTAGCCCTCTGAGTTACAGGGCTGGACTCCACTGCGGAGACACGGCCACTGCTGCTTCCCCCAGGCGGGCTGTCCCCCCCAGCAGTACTCAAGCAGGAGTACTTGTTGTGCAGGGGCAAATCCACTGGGGTGCTCTCAACCACCCTAGCCTTACCCTTCCTGGCCATCACCCACTTGGCCTCCTCCCGTTGCCCTGGTGTGACCACCTGATGATAGCTCTTGTCTATCACCTCCTCATTCTCCCTCATCAGCCTAAGATCCTCGAGCTGCAGTTCCAGCTCCCTAACACGGTCCCTCAGGAACCGCAGCTCGACACACCCCTCACAGATGTGGATGTCCGGGAGGCCAGATGCCTCCAGGACCTCCCACATCCTACACTGGGAACAACACACTGGTTTCACACTCATACTGGACACTTTATGTCAAGTAAGACAGTGAAAAGTTAATAAGAGTGTAAGGAAACAAAAACTCACCCCTGCTCGTCCAAGCCCTGTGAGCCAAAGCCCTGACAGCTCACTCAACTTCCCACTCACTCTGCTGCCCGCTACGATGCTGCCCGCTGTATACTTTGGTGCGCTTTTAAACCCTCCAAAAACTTCCCCAGGCCTCTCCTGGCCCGACTTCCGGTTTTGAAAAAAACCTCCGATTTTAAACCCAAAATTAACCGAAAAAATAAATAATTAATTAAAGTCAGAAAACCCACTCTCTTACCCTCAGCCTGCTCCTGGGAACAAATCCCTGATATTAACAACTGATATTAAACCCAAACAACTGAGATTAAACCCAAACAACTGAGATTAAACCCAAACAACTGATATTAAACCCAGAACAACTGAGATTAAACCCAGAACAACTGATATTAAACCCAAACAACTGAGATTAAACCCTAAACAACTGATATTAAACCCAGAACAACTGAGATTAAACCCAAACAACTGAGATTAAACCTAAACAACTGATATTAAACCCAAACAACTGATATTAAACACTCACCTCGGTGGGACATATTAGCAGACAGGCTTCTGGGGCACTCTCTGGTGAGCAGGACTAGCAGGGTAAATACGTGAGGTTATGGGCTTGGGCCTGGGTGGGATGATGGTCAGTGCATGCTCAATGGGCTGAATGGCCTCTTTCTGCACTGTAGCTGTTCTATGATTTTGGATTGCAGCGACCATGGCTTGCAGCATAGACATAAACATTGGGAATGAAGTGAGCGGAGCACAACGTTCACTGCCCCATCCCAGTTCCATTAAAAAGTTTTTTAAAATGTTTGTTTATTAGTGTCACATGTAGGCTTACATTAACACCGCAATGAAGTTACTGTGAAAATCCCCGAGCCACCACACTCCGGCGCCTGTTCGCGTACACTGGCGGAAAATTTAGCATGGCCAAAGCATCTAATCGGCACGTCTTTCAGACTGTGGGAGGAAATCGGAGCACCCAGATGAAACCCGCGCAGACGCAGGGAGAACATGCAAACTCCACACAGACAGTCACCCGAGGCTGGGTCCCTGACGCTGTGAGGCAGCAATGCCAACCACTGTGCCACTATGCTGCCCGTTTCCATGATCATAGTGTGGCCACAAATGGTTTCCCTGCAGACCTGGTCTCCCTCTGTAAATTCTTGAGGCTGAGGAGTGTTCTGAAGAAAGCACATGTCGTCGGCAGACATCTCTTTTTAAAGACATGGTCCCCGTAAAAGGAAATTTGCAGCAATGCAATGCAGGCTGCTGGATTATTGTTTTTGTTTGTCATTCAGGGGAAAAACCATAACACAACAGAGGAAGGGGTAGGGCTTTCAGCTTTTGTGATGTTGTTCCGGATATCCAGTGTTGCGATGTCGATACCAGGAAGAAGGCCATGCTTCCCATGGTTTGCCAGGAATCTCCATGAGGGAATAGGGGCAGGTGGGGCGGGGGTGGGGGGCGGGGGGAGTGCGGCAGATTGTGATTCCTCAGAGTGTCTCAGCATGCAGTGCTGCAAATGAGTTCAATAGCCTCAGTTGGGCAGGGCAAGGTCAGTAAATGTCTCTGCTCATTGCTCACCAACTGTGGTGAACCATCGTTGGTTCCCACTGGATAGTGCTGAGCCAGGGGCTGGCCAGTACTACAAGGATGTACATATGTTACTGTTGGGTTGTGCTATTGTTGCTGTTGGGGTTAGGGTGGGGTTGTTACACCTTTGTACTGTAGTGTTGTGGCACATCCCAGTCGGGCTCCGCCTCCTGGGAGAGGTATAAGAGTCCCTGCTCTGGCCGGGACACCTTCAGTCTGGGATAGTGTATATAAGTTCTGGTAGCTTCGTTACAGTGAATAAAAGCCTTTCATTTACTGAGCTTCAAGCCTCGTGTTTGAATAGCGCATCACCAACCCACATCACTCATACTGCATCTCCATCATTTACCCAGCAGCACTCAGGACCCACCTCAAACATCCTCATTATGTATCTCACCTGCACAAACACACTCTCTCACTGCCTCCACATACCTCCAGGCTATTCAGCTCTGGCAGGCATATTATAGAAACATAGAAAAACTACAGCACAAAATAGGCCCTTCGGCCCCACAAGTTGTGCCGAACATATCCCTACCTTTTAGGCCTACCTATAACCTTCCATCCTATTAAGTCCCATGTACTCATCCAGGAGTCTCTTAAAAGACCCTATTGAGTTCGCCTCCACCACCACTGACGGCAGCCGATTCCACTCACCCACCATCCTCTGTGTGAAAAATTTCCCCCTAACATTTCCCCTGTACCTACCCCCCAGCAACTTAAACCTGTGTCCTCTCGTAGCAGCCATTTCCACACTGGGAAAAAGCCTCTGAGAGTCCACCCGATCTATGCCTCTCAACATCTTATATACCTCTATTAGGTCTCCTCTCATCCTACGTCTCTCCAAGGAGAAAAGACCGAGCTCCCTCAATCTATCCTCATAAGGCATGCCACTCAATCTCGGGAACATCCTTGTAAATCTCCTCTGCACCCTTTCAATCTTTTCCACATCCTGTAATGCGGCGACTAGAACTGAGCACAGTACTCCAAGTGGGGTCTGACGAGGGTCTTATATAGCTGCATCATTATCCCCAGACTCCTATATTCAATCCCTCGATTGATAAAGGCCAGCACACCATACGCCTTCTTAACCACCTTCTCCACCTGCAGGGCCGATTTTAGAGTCCTATGGACCCGGACCCCAAGGTCCTTCTATTCCTCTGCAGTACTAAGTGTCTTTCCCTTTATATTGTACTCCTTCATCCCATTTGACCTGCCAAAATGGACCACTACGCATTTATCTGGGTTGAAGTCCATCTGCCACTTCTCCGCCCAGTCTTGCATCCTATCTATGTCCCTCTGTAACTTCTGACATCCCTCCAGACGACCCACAACCCCACCAACCTTCGTGTCGTTGACCAACTTACCAACCCATCCCTCCACTTCCTCATCCAGGTCATTTGTGAAAATGACAAACAGCAAGGGTCCCAGAACAGATCCCTGGGGCACATCACTGGTGACCGATCTCCATTTAGAAAAAGACCCATCTATACCCATTCTCTGCCTCCTTTGGGCAAGCCAGTTCTGGATCCACAGGGCAGCAGCCCCTTGGATCCCATGCCCTTTCACTTTTTCTAGAAGCTTTGCATGGGGGACCTTATCAAATGCCTTGCTAAAGTCCATATAAACCACATCTACCGCTTTCCCTTTGTCAATGTGTTTAGTCACATATTTGAAGAACTCCACCAGGCTCATAAGGCATGATCTGCCTTTGACACATTGACATTTTGTCACTGACATTCTGCTCTCTGACTTAGAGGGCAGACAACAGGCAAGGAAGGCTTTTAAAGTTTAAAATTTTATTGTATTAGTGTCACAAGTGGGCTTACTTTAACACTGCAATGTAGTTACTGTGAAAATCCCCTAGTTGCCACACTCCGGAATCTGTTCGGGGACACTGAGGGAGAATTTAGCATGGCCAATGCACCTAACCAGCACATCTTTCAGACTGTGGGAAGAAACCAGAGCACCCGGAGGAAACCCACGCAGACACGGGGGGGGCGGGGGCGGGGTGGAACGCGCAGACTCCGCACAGTGACCCAAGCCGGGAATCGAACCCGGGTCCCTGGTTCTGTGAGGCAGCAGTGCTAATCACTGTGCCACTGTGCCACCCTACAGATCACTGGCAGAGGACCATCAAGAGACCGTTCCCTCTGCATCCTGGGAAAAATGGTCTTCAGCAAGCTGGGGGCCTGTGCAGCAGGTGCTGTTGAGGCCATCCTAGGTGATGGTTAGTTTCTGCCTTCTGCAACTTCTTCATTCAATCTTTACCCTCATATTAAAATGAAATGGGAAACTGTCTATGGAATGGCTGTAAACGTCATGCTTTCCTCTTCAACTCCTAGTTCCCACACTGCTCATTTTCCTGCACTGTCACGGAGCCACAAACTGCTGGCTTCTCGGCCACCAAAGGATGAGTGGGGGAAGAGTATTTTGAGGAAGACGCACTTTCACTTTATCTCATAGCTCATAGCTTAGAGACTGGCAGTGTTAGAGGTTAGTGTCGAGTCAGGATTGGCATGTGGTAAGTCACCAGGCATGTGAGGTTACAGCTAGGTCAGAAAAAGAGAGGATGACAGGCAGAGGGGAGAGTGAGGGTGGTAAGTCTGGAGAGCGACATGGAAGACTAGAATGCAGACACAAAAGAGGGTGGATGGGAATCAAACTGAATAAACAGGGGGGTATGTATGCAGACTCCAGACTATGAAGGGCAATGGTGACGCAAGAGGGTGGGTTGCACAGAGGCTCACAGAGGGATTGGATGGGAGGGGAAGGCAGACTGTGTCGTGCACAGTTACTGAAAGACATCAGACTCCCTGGTTGGGAATAAGAACAGTAAGAAGTTTAACAACACCAGGTTAAAGTCCAACAGGTTTATTTGGTAGCAAAAGCCACACAAGCTTTCGGAGCTCTAAGCCCCTTCTTCAGGTGAGTGGGAATTCTGTTCACAAACAGAGCTTATAAAGACACAGACTCAATTTACATGAATAATGGTTGGAATGCGAATACTTACAACTAATCAAGTCTTTAAGAAACAAAACAATGTGAGTGGAGAGAGCATCAAGACAGGCTAAAAAGATGTGTATTGTCTCCAGACAAGACAGCCAGTGAAACTCTGCAGGTCCACGCAACTGTGGGAGTTACAAATAGTGTGACATGAACCCAATATCCCGGTTGAGGCCGTCCTCGTGTGTGCGGAACTTGGCTATCAGTTTCTGCTCAGCGACTCTGCGCTGTCGTGTGTCAGGAAGGCCGCCTTGGAGAACGCTTACCCGAATATCAGAGGCTGAATGCCCGTGACTGCTGAAGTGCTCCCCAACAGGAAGAGAACAGTCTTGCCTGGTGATTGTCGAGCGGTGTTCATTCATCCGTTGTCGCAGCGTCTGCATAGTTTCCCCAATGTACCATGCCTCGGGACATCCTTTCTTGCAGCGTATCAGGTAGACAACGTTGGCCGAGTTGCAAGAGTATGTACCGTGTACCTGGTGGATGGTGTTCTCACGTGAGATGATGGCATCTGTGTCGATGATCCGGCACGTCTTGCAGAGGTTGCTGTGGCAGGGTTGTGTGGTGTCATGGTCACTGTTCTCCTGAAGGCTGGGTAGTTTGCTGCGGACAATGGTCTGTTTGAGGTTGTGCGGTTGTTTGAAGGCAAGAAGTGGAGGTGTGGGGATGGCCTTGGCGAGATGTTCGTCTTCATCAATGACATGTTGAAGGCTCCGGAGGAGATGCCGTAGCTTCTCCGCTCCGGGGAAGTACTGGACAACGAAGGGTACTCTGTCCACTGTGTCCCGTGTTTGTCTTCTGAGGAGGTCGGTGCGGTTTTTCGCTGTGGCGCGTTGGAACTGTTGATCGATGAGTCGAGCGCCACATCCTGTTCTTATGAGGGCATCTTTCAGCGTCTGGAGGTGTCTGTTGCGATCCTCCTCATCCGAGCAGATCCTGTGTATACGGAGGGCTTGTCCGTAGGGGATGGCTCCGCATCATGGGAATAAGAAGTCAGAGTGAAAGACCAAAGGTAGTCTTGGGGCTTTCACACTTCCGAGTCAGGGTGGGAGACCAAAGGTAGTCCTGGGGCTTTGCAGGCCATGCTACTGGACTATGGATGGCACGCATGTGATAATCCCGCTCTGGGGAGGGCCATGGCCTGTGTGCTCAATGAGGATAAGGCAGAGCTTGATGTACACAATATGGCTCTAGATTTACAATCATTGGTCATGGGGGTTGATGGGGTTGATATTGGGCTGCAGATGTGATACAAGGGTCCGGAAACTCAAATGAGTCGGGTAGAAATCACACGTATGTGAGGCTCACAAAGGGTGGTGATCACTGAGTGGGAGCATATCTCACCCTCACAATAAAAGATCATATGGATGCATTTGCACAACACTTTCAAATGACCAAATCATTCTCATTAACAGAAAATGTCTTTACAAATGTACAAGATATATATATCCATGATCCAGACTTACTTTTTCTCACTCAACAGCTATGCCTGGGTGTATCCCGATGTCCACAACAGAGATGGAAGCAGCCTCCTGTCTGAGACTAACTGGGTAGATGTCCTCTAGAGGGCCGAGGCCTGATAAAGGTCTCCTGCTCAGGGGCAGATCCACCCTCCCTGGGTTGACCAGCTGGAGTTGATGGGGTCACAGGCAGAGGGGATTTGGAGTGACTACACACCCTTGGAGTAAAGTAAAGTAAAGCAAAGCTTATTTATTAGTCACAAATAAGGCTTACATTAACACTGCGGTGAAGTTACTGTGAAATTCCCCTAGTTGCCACACTCCGGCGCCTAACCAGCATGTCTTTCAGACTGTGGGAGGAAACCGAAGCACCCGAAGGAAACCCACGCAGACACGGGGACAATGTGCAAACTCCACACTGACAGTGACCCAAGCTGGGAATCAAACCCAGATCCCTGGTGCTGTGAGACAGCAATGCTAACCACTGTGCCACCGTGCCACCTGGGTGCTCCTGAGTGTCCTGGGCAGTGGCTCCTGGGTGCCTGGCAGATACTCATCCTCCCTGTGGGTGCCTAAAGCAGGAGTGCAGTTGAGGTGACACCGCACCCCCCCACCCCCCACCCCCCCCACCCCAATGTCTGGGCACTGATGGATCCCACCAATGCCAGGAGAGATGGAGTGAAGGCCCAAGTGCAAATCCAATATAACCTGCGGGACCAAGGTCTCAAGACAGACACCACCATTCCCATAGTGACCTTGAGGTAACTTTCATGTCAGAACCATGACATCAAACAGAGCAAAATGGACTCTTTCATTCTTTTGCCTAGTCTGTTGACTGCCTCTTGAAACACTGCCTTCAACAGCTGTGGAGACTGCCAGTGAGGTTTTCTCCAGAAAGCAATGCCGAGCCTGATCTAGAATGTTGAGCCACTGCGTTGTGTATCTCTGAGCTGGTGGAGGATGCAGAAGAACACAGTGACAGATCGTCGACGGATGACGCCTCAGTATCCTCCTCTGAGGTGGGCTGGGCTTACGTTGGTCCTACTGGTGTGCCGGGACCTTCTGGTATCTGTAAAAGAGAAAAGATAGATTTTGTTGATGAACAGGCTGAATGCAAGATTGCATGTCACTCACTGTGAATGTCAGGATGAGATCAACTCATGGAGGGTTCCTCCACACTGAATTGCTGGGAAGGCTGATCTTGTCTTCCCGTTGGAGTGACCTATATCCTCCCCTACCAACCGGGCAGAGTCATCCTGAAAGGGAGTGAGATCTTGGATGTCCGCTGTCCCTCCTCAGGCCTGGAACCTCTCCCTCTCGTGTGGACAAGCTTGGCCTGCATGAAGGGCTGGAATGTGATGAGAAGGGCTGGATCAGAGGTTGGCTGCTGTGTTTGCCAAGCCCTCCCCAGTAACAGCGGAGGATGGAGTTTTGTGCAGCATGTAGATGTTTAATTATCTGTGAGGCAATTAGGGCTGATGTCTCCCCCGCGAATATTGTGTGAGATCTGTGAACCCTTTGAGTGCATGATGCCATTATGAGAGTGTGAGATTGGAGTGAGCTGAAGGGTGAGTTACCCTGATGGAATGGACATGATCATTCACCCTCTTCCTGCACTGGATGACGTTTCTGGGGTGGGTGCCAGATGAGCTGCCCTCCGTTGTGACTGACTCTCAGGCTACCGAGATGAGACTGCTGGACCTTTTGGATCCTACCCTGGGGTAGAGGACAACCTGGTGTTGGCGTGCTCCTCTTTTCAAAGTCTTGAGGGAAGTGCAGCTAACCTGGGTGCAGCCTTCTTCCTGTGTGCAGCCACATTGATACCTCTTCTGGAGTCAGAGAGAATGAATGTGTGTGTTGGGTGGTGTTTAAATATGGTGCCCCAATCTTCAACCCCATTAGGTTACAGCAGGGTGGGTGAAAGAGTTCCTGACGCACCACATGATTTGGAGAGATACTTGCCTATGCATAATTAATTTGTTTCCGAGCGTGAAGTTGGGCATGATTTTCCATCTCCCTGACCAGCAAAAAAATTACCAGCGAAAGATACAGGGTAGACCATTTAGGACTGAGATGAGGAACAATTTCTTCACTCAAAGTGTAGTGAGCATGTGGAATTCTCTACCACAGAAAGCTGTATGTCACTGAATGTATTTTAAAAAGATTTTTTTTAGATCTTATGACATCAAGGGGTATGGGGAGAAAGCGGAAAATGACAATCACAGAAAGCATTTTTTCTGGTTGTATCACAGCTTGGTATGGCTCCTGCTCTGTCCAAGACTGCAAAAAACTACAAAGGGCCATGAATGAAACCCAGTCCATCACGCAAACCAGCCACTCACCCATTGATACTGTCTACACTTCCCGCTGCCTCGGAAAAGCAGCCAGCATAATCAAGGACCCCAGACATACTCTCTGCCACCTTCCTCGGTTGGGACAAAGATACAAAAGTCTGAAGTCACATACCAACCCGACTCAAGAACAGTTTCTTCCCTGCTGCCATCAGACTTTTGAATGGACCTGCCTCATATAAAGTTAATCTTTGTCTACACCCTAGCTATGACTGTAACATTACATTCTGCACCCTCTCCTTTCCTTCTCTCCGTACCGTATGCTCTGTCTGTATAGCACGCAAGAAACAATACTTTTCACCGTATACTAATAAACGTGACAATAATAAATCAAGTCAAATCAAAAATTGAGAATCATACTGAATGGAGGAGCCTGCTTGAAGGGCCGAATGCTCCTGCTCCTAGTGACTATGTTTCTAGGTTTCAAAAATGAAAAATTCCACCCAGTGTTTGAGTCCGATGGTCTTCAGTTCTGAAGAAGAGTCACATTGAACTGGAAATTTAACTCTTTTTTTGCTGCCAGATCGATTGAGGTTTTGCAGCACTTTTTGTTTTTACTTCAGGTGTCCAACATCTGCCAGTATTTTGTATTTAAAAAAGAATCCAGTAATTTTCATCTACCGCATGTCCAGTTTTGGTCTAACTTGAACAGACCTGTGGGTGTCTGAAGATAGCAAAGAAGGGTACAGATCCTGGGTCATTTTTTTGAGAAGCTCTCTTTTATCCAGATCCACTGTGGTTTTTGTTACGTGCCTGTAGAATTTCAACTTACATTAATAGATTTAACACAATTTGAGTTGACTAGAAACATAGAGACTAGAAGGAGGAGTGAACTATTCAGCCCTTTGAGCCTGCTTCGCCAATCATAATGATCGTGGCTGATTTGATTTGATTTACTATTGTCACATGTATTAGTATACAGTGAAAAATATTGCTTTTTGCATGCTATATAGACAAAGCATACGATACATAGGGAAGGAAAGGAGAGAGTGCAGAATGTAGTGTTACAGTCATAGCTCGAGTGTAGAGAAAGATCAATTTATAGCGAGGTAGGTCCATTCAAATGATGGCAGCAAGGAAGAAGCTGTTTTTGACTTCATTGGTTTGTGATCACAGACTGTTGTATCTTTTTCCCAACAGAAGAAGGTGAAAGAGAGTATGTCTGGCGTGCGTGGGGTCCTTGATTATGCTGGCTGATTTTCTGAGGCAGCAGAAGGTGTAGACAGTGTCAATGATGGGAGGCTAGTTTGAGTGATGGACTGGGCTTCATTCACAATCCTTTGGAGTTTCTTGTGGTCTTGGACGGAGCAGGAGCCATACCAAGCTGTGACACAACCAGAAAGAATGCTTTCTATGGTGCATCGGTAGAAGTTGGTGAGAGTTGTAGCGGACGTGCCAAATTTCCTTAGTCTCCTGTGATCATCAATTTCAATATCCTGATCCCCCTTCCCCCCATACCCCTTGCTTACTTTAGCCCCAAGAGCTATATCTAATTTCTTCTTGAAATCACATAATATTTTGACCTCAACTACTTTCTTTGGAAGAGAATTCCATACATTCACCACCCTCTGGGTGAAGAAATTTCTCCTCACCTCAGTTCTAAAAGCTTTACCCCTTATCCTCAAACTATGACCCCCTAGTTCTGGATCCCTCACCATTGGGAACATTCTTTCTGAATCTACCATGTCTAATCCTGTTAGAATTTTATACGTTTCTATGCGATCCCCTCTCAGTCTTTTAAACTCCAGTGAATATAATCCTAACTGACTTAGTCTCTCCTCATATGACAGACCTGCCATCCCAGGAATCAGCCTGGTAAACCTTCACTGTACTCCTTCTAAAGCAAGGACATCCTTCCGAAGATAAGGACACCAAAACTGCACACAATACTCAAGATGTGGCCTCACCAATGCCCTGTACAATTGCAGTAAAACATCCCTATCCCTAGACTCAAATCCTCTTGCTATAAAGGCTAACATACCACATTGCCTTCTTTACTGCTTGCTGTAACTGTGCTTACTTACAGTGACTGATGCATGAGGACACCAAAGTCTCATTGAGTATCCACCCCTCTCAATTTACACCAATTTAAGAAAGTGTGAATTGTTCTCTTTAGAGCGAAGAAGATTAAGGGAAATTTATAAAGGTGTTCAAAATGATAATGGCTTTTGATTAGGAGGAAAATGGGGAGAAATTGTTTCAGATTGCAGGTTGTCTTATGAGGAAAGGATGGACAGGCTAGATTTGTATCCACTGGACTTTAATTGAGCAAGAGGTGACTTGATTGAAACATATAAAATCCTCAGGAGTCTTGACAAAGGATATTTCCTCTTGTGGGAGAATCTGGAACCAGGGGTCACTATTTAAAAAGAACGGGTCGTTCATTTAAGACAGATAAGGAGAATTTTTTTTTCTGAGCGTCGTGAGTCTCTGGAACTCTTTTCTACAAAAGCAGAGTCTTTGTTTAAAGTTTATTTATTCGTGTCACAAGTAGGCTTATATTAGCACTGCAAGGAAGTTACTGTGAAAATCCCCTAGTCGCAACACTCCAGCATCTGTTTGGGTACACTGAGGGAGAATTTAGCATGGCCACTGTACCTAACCGGCATGTCTTTGGAGTGTGGGAGGAAACCGGAGCACCCAGAGGAAACGCATGCAGACACAGGGAGAATATGCAGACTCTTCACAGACAGTAACCTAAGCCAGGAATCAAATCCGGGTCCCTGGTGCTGTGAGACAGCAATGCTAACCACTGGGCCACCGTGCCGCCCTAATTATTTATTATGTTGTTCTGATTATTGTTAAGGCAGTGCTAGGTAACTTTGTGATAGGCAAGTGGGGTGGAGTGAAAGGTTATCGGGGGCAAGTGGGAATGTGGGATCGAGGTGGAGTCAGATCAGCCATGATGTTACTGAATGGTGGAGCAGGCTCAAAAGGCACCCCCTGCTCCTAATTCGTATGTTCAAGGAGGGGCACTGACAAGAGTACACAAATTTAAGGTAATTGGTAAATGAAACAGAGACTGATGAAAATATTCAGAGCATGACACTGTACTTGGGATGCATTGGCTGTAGGAGGCGAGGAAGCAGATTTAATGATAACTTTCAAAGAGAAATTGGATAAATAATTGAACAGGGAATAAATTCTAGGGCTATTGGGAAAGGGCAGGGGAGTGGAACTAATTGGATAGTTTCTTGAAAGATCCAGCACATGGATAATGGACTGAATGAACTCCTCATGTAGTGTGCCATTCTATGAATCAGAGAAATTCCTGTTTTGCAAAGTGTTAAATCTACTCACTGAGACATAATTCTAATGACTAATCTCATGTGAAGCTACATTACAAGCACATAGACGGACATGAGAACTGTGGGACAGAAAGCCCTGGCCTACAGGCTATGACAGCAAGGCACCATTCATCTGGCTGTTCAATCCAGCTAACTAACAGCGAAGCATTAAAGTTCCTGAGTGTGCTTATTCTATCTGCAAAATAACCGAATGGAAAATATGTTTCACTATTGAATACACGGATAAAGGCATTTATTTCTCCACTAAATTGATTGCCAACCAGTGCTGCTTTCCTGTGCATTGGCCTCTCTCTCTCATCAAGTAAGCATCTGTGGCACTAGTTTTGAATGCATCTCCACATTAACACTCATATCAAATTTTTAATGTCTGGAGTGATGTGTAAGATGCTCGCTTGGATTCAGCTGCTTGGCAAAGAGCAAACAGGCCACAAGGACTCAGATGATAACTGGATCTTACTGAAATACATATTTCATTTCTCGATTACTTCTGTAGAAGCAAGCAGCGCATTTTTCCCAAAATGAAAAGGGAAGCAAGGAAAAAAAATCTTAATTATATCTGTATTGGATATAGATGATTTGAGTCACTGCACTCGAAAGGTGCAGATCCAATTTACTATCTTATGAAATATTTCTGTGCCCTAACTCTTCATAATTTATAAGCAGTATTATCATAGCACCAATCATAGCACAGAAGGAGGTCATTAGATTCAACATTTCAATTTCTCATTTGTATGTGCAAATCCCTTCATGACGTTCCCCCCTCCACCCCCATCTCTGTAACCTCCTCCAGCCCTAAAAACATTCTCATTTGCTTCATGTCTCATTGTGACATCTTGTGCATTCTCAATTTTCTTCGCTCCACCCTCGGTGTCCGTGTCTTCAGCTGTCTTGACCCCAGGTTCTGTAGCCGACCCCCGTCAGACTTCTCCACCTGCCCCTCATTCCCTTCCAGCACTCTTTAAAACCTATCTCTTTGAACAAAGTTTTGGTCAACTTTTTACTCATTTGTGGGACCTGGGCATCGCAGACTAGCAAGCATTTATTGCCCATCCCTAATTGCCCAAGGGCAGTTGAGAGTCAACCACATTGCTTTGGCTTTGGAGTCACATGTAGGCTAGACTAGGTAAGGACAGCAGATTTCCTTCCATAAAGGACATTAGTGAACCAGATGGGTTTTTCCGACAATCAACTATGGTTTCATGGTCATCAGTAGATTTTTAATTCCTGATATTGTTTTTTATTGAATTCAAATTCAATAAAATCTGCTATGGCGGGATTCGAACCCGGGTCCCCAGAACATAAGCTGAGTTTCTGGATTAATAGTCTTGCGATAATACCACAAGGCCATCGCCTCCCTACTACATTAGTTATTCTAATACCAAAAGAGAAAACACTGGAAAATCTCAGCAGGTCTGGCAGCATCTGTAAGGAGAGAAAAGAGCTGGCGTTTTGAGTCCAGATGACCCTTTGTCAAAGCTAAAAGGCAGAGAAAGTGGGAGATATTTATACTGCAGGGGGAGGGAATGAAAGATGAGTCATAGCCACAGAAACCAGGGGAAAAGACTGCTAATAGCTGTCCACAGAGAGAAAAAAGGATGTGAATGGCCAAATGGCAGAGAAGCTGTAAGCTATGATAGATGAAGATATGCTCACCATCCAAGGTCCAAAACATTCATTCCAGGTTAAGCAGCGTTTCACTTGCACCTCTTTCAATTTGGTCTATTGCATTCGCTGCTCCCAATGTGGTCTCCTCTATATCAGAGAGACCAAGCATAGACTGGGTGATCGCTTTGCTGAGCACCTTCGGTCTGTGCACAATCAGGACCCTGACCTTGCATGGTTGCTTGCCATTTTAACACACAATCCTGCTCCCATGCCCACATGTCTGTCCTTGGCTTGCTGCAATGTTCCAGTGAAGCTCAATGCAAACTGGAGGAACAGCATCTCATCTTCTGGCTCGGCACTTTATAGCCTTCCGGTCTCAACATTGAATTCAACAACTTCAGAAGATTTGCTCTACCCCACCTTGGCCCCCTTTGTTTTCATTCTATTTTATGTAATTTTTCACTGTTCTCTACCTTTTATTTCTTTATTGTCTTTCTTCATTTTTATTCCCCCCCCACTCTTTCCCCTTACTTCATCCCCTTCCCTTACCTTTTCTACCCCCCCCCCGCTTCCCCTTTTCTACATTCTACCTCTGTCCCATTCCCCTCCCCCCCCCAACATCTCCATCTGTCACAGCTTACAGCTTCTCTGCCGTTTGGCCATTCACAACCTTTATTCTCTCTGTGGACAGCTATTAGCAGTCTTTTCTGCTGATTTCTCTAATGCTGGGAGGAGTTTGCCCACCATGGGAATCATAGAACCATAGAACCATAGAAAATTACAGCTCAGAAACAGGCCTTTTGGCCCTTCTTGTCTGTGCCAAACCATTTTATGCCTAGTCCCACTGACCTGCGCTTGGACCATATCCCTCCACACCCCTCTCATCCATGAACCCGTCCAAGTTTTTCTTAAATGTTAAAAGTGACCCCGCATTTACCACTTTATCCGGCAGCTCATTCCACACTCCCACCACTCTCTGCGTGAAGAAGCCCCCCCTAATATTCCCCTTAAACTTTTCTCCTTTCACCCTTAACCCATGCCCTCTGGTTTTTTTCTCCCCTAGCCTCAGCGGAAAAAGCCTGCTTGCATTCACTCTATCTGTACCCATCAAAATCTTATACACCTCTATCAAATCTCCCCTCAATCTTCTACGCTCCAGGGAATAAAGTCCCAACCTATTCAATCTCTCTCTGTAACTCAGCTTCTCAAGTCCCGGCAACATCCTTGTGAACCTTCTCTGCACTCTTTCAACCTTATTTACATCCTTCCTGTAACTAGGTGACCAAAACTGTACACAATACTCCAAATTCGGCCTCACCAATGCCTTATATAACCTTACCATAACACTCCAACTTTTATACTCGATACTCCGATTTATAAAGGCCAATGTACCAAAGGCACTCTTTACGACCCTATCCACCTGTGACGTCACTTTTAGGGAATTCTGTACCTGTATTCCAAGATCCCTCTGTTCAACTGCACTCTTCAGAGTCCTACCATTTACCCTGTACGTTCTTCTTTGGTTTGTCCTTCCAAAGTGCAATATCTCACACTTGTCTGCGTTAAATTCCATTTGCCATTTTTCAGCCCATTTTTCTAGTTGGTCCAAATCCCTCTGCAAGCTTTGAAAACCTTCCTCACTGTCCACTACACCTCCAATCTTTGTATCAGCAGCAAACTTGCTGATCCAATTTTCCACATTATCATCCAGATCATTGATATAGATGACAAACAACAATGGACCCAACACCGATCCCTGCGGCACACCACTAGTCACAGGCCTCCACTCAGAGAAGCAATCCTCCACAACCACTCTCTGGCTTCTTCCATTGAGCCAGTGTCTTATCCAATTTACTACCTCCCCATGTATACCTAGACTGAACCTTCCTAACTAACCTCCCATGAGGGACCTTGTCAAAGGTCAATCGTAGTGGGTGGGGAGGTTAGAGTGGACCATGCAAAGGTCCGTTAACCTCAGGCGGGATTTTCTGGTTTTGGGGCGAGCGTGGCTGGAAAATCCCACCCGCTGTCTCCTTAAGTGGCTTGGCACCAAATGTCATTTGGTGACTCTCCTATGGAGTGTGCCACATAAATGCCAAAAGTTGCTGTTCTGTGTGAGATAGAGTCTATTATTGAATGTACAGATGCTATTATCTGTGACATTATGTAAACTAAGAAACTCATCTAATAATTCAAAACGATGCCTTCAAAACCTTATTTCATAATATTGGTTCACCAGAAAGTGTTGCATTCAACCACCTCAATATTAGCACCCAGATGAATGTCGCTCAATTGTAGCTGCCATGCGAAAGCTCGCCAGCAATCTACTGATCACATACTGGAAGGCACTCTTGCAAATGAGATGACCTACATGCTTCTTATTGTGAAAAGAGGAATTTCAAAACTGTGCTGCAGGTCACTGAGTACCAACTCTGCACAAATCTGTCTGTGGTACGTCTCCAGTAGGCTGTGGGAGGCATTAAGCAATCTCTGATAATGCAGACAAGCTCCACATTTGTAGAATTTCATTATTAAAAATCAGAAATTGGCATCCCTAATCTTGAGGAAATAGTTCATAACAAGCAATATCGTTTTCTAAGCATTTGCAGCTTGATTCTAAGTGGCGCTCACTTATTTTTAGCATACCTCAGTCATTTTTATTCACCAACACCAATCTGGCAGAGCTGACTGCACCTTGGAATTCCCCCTTCGGGGGGGCGGGGGCAGGGGGGGGGAGCGGGGTGGTGGGGGCAGCGTAGTGATATCAAAGATTTACATCAAACCTTTGCCTTCAGGTGCTGGAAATTGCATGCTCACATTTAATTTCAACTATTTTACCTTCAGTAAGATAAATGACCCAAGAGAAAATAATTTAATCCAAAATGTTTTCAATATTTCTGATGTAGTATTATTTCCATTCTGTCATGTACAGTTGCATCATTTACATAATGGTGGGCTACTGTTGATCTGGGGTTTTGTCGATTATAGAGAAGGAGCAGATTGCGGGGGTTACAGGTTCGCCAGTCAGTAAAAATTGCAACACCGTTTAACAAGGCCATGAAAAATTCAAAGCATTGGGCTCATTTTTACAGAAATCAGTTTCGAAAGCAGAGAAGTTATGTGAAGCTTGTACAGAGCACACATACTGCAGTCTGCAGTTCTGGCCCCATGATATAGAAAACATACAGACTGCATTGGATAAAGTGCAAGCAAATAATTGCACAGTTGATACGTGAATTGAAGAGGCATCTCAGAAAAGAGAAGTCTGAGGGGGTCACATAAGATTGTGAAATAGTTCAAGAAGGCAGATACAGAGAAGATATTTCCACTGACAGGGAAGTCAAAATCTATGGGCTAAATTTCGTGGGGAAGGTGCATGTATTTTATATTCATTCGTGGGACATGGGGGTCGCTGGCTGGCCAGCATTTATTGCCCATACTTAGTTGCCCGAAGGCAGTTGAGAGTCAACCACACTGCTGTGGCTCTGGAGTCACATGTATACATGTGGCACTCTGGAGTTACATGTATCCTACAGTGCAGATGGAGGCTATTTGGCCCATTGAGTCTGCACTGATAACAATGCCGCCCAGGCTCTATTCCTGTAACTCCACATATTTACTCTGCTGGTCCCCCTGACACTAAGGGGCAATATAGCATGGCCAATCAACCTAATCTGCTCATCTTTGGACTGTGGAAGGAAACTGGAGCACCCAGAGGAAACTTACGCAGACATGGGGAAAATGTGCAAACTCCACACAGTCACATGAGGCCGGAATTGAACCTGGGTCCCTGGCACTGAGGCAGCAGTGCTAAACACTGTGCGACGGTCTTGCCCACAATGTAGGCCAGACCAGGTAAGGATGACAGATTTCCTTCACTAAAGGACACCAGTGAACCAGATGAGCTTTTCCGACAATCAATATTGGTTTCATGGTCATCAGTCAATTCTTAATTCCAGATTTCTTTTATTGAATTCAAATTCCACCATCTACCATGGTGGGATTTGAACCCAGGTCTCCAGAACATTAGCTGAGTTTCTGGATTAATAGTCTAGTGATAATACGACTCAGCCACCCCACCCCCCCCCCCCCCCCCCCACAACCCCGAGAGCTACCAACCAATCTGAATTGGCCGGCCACTCTGGCCATCCCAGCAGTAAGAAGTCTAACAACACCAGGTTAACGTCCAACAGGTTTATTTGGTAGCAAATGCCACTCGCTTTCGGAGCGCTGCCCCTTCGTCAGGTGGAGTGGGAGATGTGCTCACAAACAGGGCAGACAGACACACAAACTCAATTTACAGAATAATGATTGGAATGCTAATCAAGCTAATCAATGCTAATACAGCTAATCAAGTCTTAAAGGTACAGACAATGTGAGTGGAGAGAGGGTTAAGCACAGGTTAAAGAGATGTGTATTGTCTCCAGACAGGACAGCTAGTGAGATTTTGCAAGTCCAGGCAAGTTGTGGGGGTTACAGGTAGTGTGACATGAACCCATGATCCCGGTTGAGGCCGTCCTCATGTGTGCGGAACTTGGCTATCAGTTTCTGCTCAGTGACCCTGCAGTGTCGTGTGTTGTGAAGGCCGCCTTGGAGAACGCTTACCCAAAGATCAGAGGCCGAATGCCCGTGACTGCTGAAGTGCTCCCCAACAGGAAGAGAACAGTGTTGCCTGGTGATTGTCAAGCGGTGTTCATTCATCCGTTGTCGTAGCGTCTGCATGGTTTCCCCAATGTACCATGCCTCCAGACATCCTTTCCTGCAGCGTATCAGGTAGAAAACGTTGGCCGAGTTGCAAGTGTATGTACCGTGTACCTGGTGGATGGTGTTCTCACGTGAGATGATGGCATCCATGTCGATGATCCGGCATGTCTTGCAGAGGTTGCTGTGGCAGGGTTGTGTGGTGTCGTGGTCACTGTTCCCCTGAAGGCTGGGTAGTTTGCTGCGGACAATGGTCTGTTTGAGGTTGTGCGGCTGTTTGAAGGCAAGAAGTGGGGGTGTGGGGATGGCCTTGGCGAGATGTTCGTCTTCATCGATGACATGTTCAAGGCTCCGGGGGAGATGTCATAGCTTCTCCGCTCCGGGGAAGTACTGGACGACGAAGGGTACTCTGTCCACCGTGTCCCGTGTTTGTCTTCTGAGGAGGTCGGTGCACATATACAGAATCTGCTCGGATGAGGAGGATCGCAACAGACACCTCCAGACGCTGAAAGATGCCCTCATAAGAACAGGATATGGCACTCGACTCATCGATCGACAGTTCCGACGCGCCACAGCGAAAAACCGCACCGACTTCCTCAGAAGACAAACACGAGACACGGTGGACAGAGTACCCTTCGTCGTCCAGTACTTCCCCGGAGCGGAGAAGCTACGGCATCTCCTCCAGAGCCTTCAACATGTCATCGATGAAGACGAACATCTCGCCAAGGTCATCCCCATACCCCCACTTCTTGCCTTCAAACAGCCGCACAACCTCAAACAGACCATTGTCCGCAGCAAACTACCCAGCCTTCAGGAGAACAGTGCCCACGACACCACACAACCCTGCCACAGCAACCTCTGCAAGACGTGCCGGATCATCGACACGGATACTATCGTCTCACACGAGACCACCATCCACCAGGTACACAGTACATACACTTGCAACTCGGCCAACGTTGTCTACAGGGTACTGGTGAGGCCGCACCTAGAGTACCGTGTACAATTTTGGTCCCTTTATTTATGAAAGGATATATTAGCTTTGGAGGGGGTACAGAGAAGGTTCCCCAGGTTGATTCCGGAGATGAGGGGGTTAACTTATGAGGAGAGATTGAGTAGACTGGGCCTGTACTCATTGGAGTTTAGAAGGTTGAGGGGAGATCTTATAGAGACATATAAGATAATGAAGGGGCTAGACAGGGTAGGAGAAGCGAGGTTATTTCCACTTACAATGGAAACAAGAACTAGGGGGCATAGCCTCAAAATACAGGGGAGTCAATTTAGAACAGAGTTGAGGAGGAACTTCTTCTCCCAGAGGGTAGTGAATCTTTGGAATTCTCTGCCCAATGAAGCAGTAGAGGCTACCTCGTTAAATGTGTTTAAGTCACAGATAGATTTTTAACCATTAAGGGAATTAAGGGTTATGTGGAGCGGGCGGGTAAGTGGAACTGAACCCACTATCAGATCAGCCATGATCTTATTGAATGGCGGAGCAGACTTAAGGGGCTAGATGGCCTACTCCTGCTCCTATTTCTTATGTTCTTATGTACCTGATACACTGCAGGAAAGGATGTCCGGAGGCATGGTACATTGGGGAAACCACGCAGACGCTACGATAACGGATGAATGAACACCGCTTGACAATCACCAGGCAACACTGTTCTCTTCCTGTTGGGGAACACTTTAGCGGTCACGGGTATTCAGCCTCTGATCTTCGGGTAAGCGTTCTCCAAGGCAGCCTTCACGACACACGACAATGCAGAGTCACTGAGCAGAGACTGATAGCCAAGTTCCGCACACATGAGCGCGGCCTCAACCGGGATATTGGGTTCATGTCACACTGTCTGTAACCCCCAAAACTTGCCTGGACTTGCAAAATCTCACTAGCTGTCCTGTCTGGAGACAATACACATCTCTTTAACCTGTGCTTAATGCTCTCTCCACTCACATTGTCTGTACCTTTAAGACTTGATTAGCTGTATTAGCATTGATTAGCTTGATTAGCATTCCAATCATTATTCTGTAAATTGAGTTTGTGTCTCTGCATGCCCTGTTTGTGAGCACATCTCCCACTCCACCTGACGAAGGGGCAGCGCTCCGAAAGCTAGTGGCATTTGCTACCAAATAAACCTGTTGGACGTTAACCTGGTGTTGTTAGACTTCTTACTGTGTTTACCCCAGTCCAACGCCGGCATCTCCACATCATGAATCCCAGCAGTGCCAGACCTGAGTACTATTCAATTTCTTAAGGACGAATGAAAGTTCATATGACCTGAGGCATATCGGCCTCAAGATGAAGACACGTCATGGCATCGAGATCCAGGGAACTGGGGGTGGTGGGGGAGGAGGGGTGGGCAGCGGGGGCGGGGGGTGGGCGGGGGGTGGTTGCGGTTTGGACAGGAAGGTTTCAGGTAGCAGAGGAGGCGAAGGGTGTGGGGGCAGGTTTTGGAGACCAGGAAGGGAGAATTACAGAGAGGTTAACATCATGGCGGGAACATGTGTGAGGGTCTGGTTCCAGATTCACACAGGAAATGATGTGCCCTCCTTCCTTCCTGCCTTTTCCCCAAAGCTAGTTGCAAAATAGCCTTCTCACTTCCAACTTGGAGTCAGACTTGAGACTGGAACGTCTGGCTCTGAGACAAGAGTATTCCCCACTGAGCCACACCGAAAGCGCTGAAGTCAGGTAAATACTTGACAAATCATATGTTCAGACCTACAGTGTGTTGTGGTCAATTTTGGGCCCCACTCCTTAGGAAGGTTTTCAATGACTTAGAGAGGATGCACTCTTTAGGAAATTTATCAGAATGATACTGGGATTAGGGATTATTGTGTGGAAAGGCTAGAGAGGGAAGGATTGTTCTCTCGAAAACAGAGAAGATTAATGGGAGACCTAAATTTGCCAAAATGATTTTATAGAATAACTGATGGGAGGGTTGATAACCAAAAGACACAGTTTGAAGGAAACTGGCAAAAGAATGATAGGGTGGGGATTAAGTATAATAGAGTGTGTTAGATAAAGTCCCATTAAGGGACTGATGCGCTTCTCAAACATGAGGCCAGATGCCCGGTAAATGAAAGGCTTTTATTTACTGTAATGAAGCAGCCAATAATTATATACACTCTCCCAGACTGAAAGGGTCCCGGCCAGAGCAGGGACTTTTATACCTCTCCCAGGAGGCAGAGCCCGACTGGGATGTACCACAACACTGCAGTACAAAGGTGTAACAACCCCACCCTAACCCCAACAGCAACAAGTAGCACAACCCAACAGTAACATATGTACATCGTTGTAGTACTGGCCAGCCTCTGGCTCAGTACTATGCAGTGAACACCAACAATGGTTCACCACGTTCACCCCTCCTTTGAGAACCAAGGCCGGCGGGGTACAAAAACAGAATAAAGTGTCATCAGTCTATAAGTTCAGACGGTCAGGGGGACCGCACCGTCGTTGTGACCTCCTCAATACCGGCGGTGACACTGGAGTAGGCACTTGCGGTGGCGTTCTCCCCAAGGCGGCGTCCAGCTGTTCTTCCATGGACTCACAGGCCGGTTGACCCTGAGGTGACGGTAGTCCATGGGGTCCTGACACGCCCTGCAGTGGCGACCATCTTCTGGGCTCAGGCAAGCTGTACACGGGAGTAAAAGGGTTAAGCAATGGTCCCGATGCTGCCCGCGCCGTGTCCGGGGAAGAAACAAGAGTTAAAGGGTTTGTAACAGGGGGTATGGGAGCGACAGGGGTTGCTACGTCCCCTGCTGGCGCCAGGTCTCAGATCGAGACCGTGTCCTCTCGCCCGTCAGGGTATGCCACATAGGCATACTGAGGGTTGGCGTGGAGGAGATGGTCCTGTTCGACCAACGGGTCGGACTTGCAGGCCCTTACATGTCGCCGCAGGAGGACGGGTCCTGAGTACGTCAACCAAGACGGTAATGAGGTCCCCGAGGAAGACTTTCGAGGGAATGAGAACATCCTCTCATGGGGAGTAGCATTGGTTGCCGTACACAGGAGGGAGCGAATAGAATGGAGCGCATCAGGGAGCACCTCTTGCCAACGGGAGACTGGAAGACCTTTTGACTTCAACGCCAGTAAGACAGCCTTCCAGACTGTAGCATTCTCACGTTCCACCTGTCCGTTACCCCTAGGGTTGTAGCTCGTGGTCCTACTAGAGGCAATCCCGTATGAGAGCAGGAATTGCCTCAAGTCATCGCTCATGAACGACGAGCCCCTGTCGCTATGGATGTAGCCGGGGTACCCGAACAGGGTAAAGAGATCACGGAATGCCTTGATAACCGTGGCAGCAGATGTATCAGAGCAGGGAACAACAAAAGGGAACTGAGAGTACTCGTCAATGATATTGAGGAAGTACACATTCCGATCTGTTGAGGGAAGGGGGCCCTCAAAATCGACACTCAGTCTCTCGAAGGGACGAGTGGCCTTGACTAAATGTGCCCGGTCAGGTTGGTAAAAGTGCGGTTTGCATTCCGCGCAAACCCGACAGCTTCTTGTTACTGACCTGACGTCCTCCACCGAGTAAGGCAGGTTGCGGGCTTTTATAAAGTGGTAGAGCCGAGTGACCCCAGGATGGCATAGGTCATTATGGAGGGCCTGCAAACGGTCCTCCTGTATACTGGCGCATGTTCCACGCGAGAGGGCATCCGAGGGCTCATTGAGTTTCCCTGGACGGTACATGATGTCGGAGTTAGGTGGAGAGTTCAATTCTCCACCACAAGATCTTGTCATTCTTGATCTTGCCCCTCTGCGTGTTGTTAAACATGAACGCCACGGACCGCTGGTCCGTGATCAGGGTGAACCGTTTTCCCGCCAAGTAATGGCGCCAGTGCCTGACGGCCTCCACAATGGTCTGGGCCTCCTTTTCCACCGCTGAATGCCGAATTTCGGGGACTTGGAGGGTGTGGGAAAAAAATGCGACGGGCCTGCCCGCCTGGTTAAGTGTGGCGGCCAGGGCGAAATCAGATGCATCGCTCTCCACCTGAAAGGGGATGGACTCGTCAACAGCGTGCATCGTAGCTTTCACGATGTCAGCTTTCAATTTATCGAAGGCCAATCGGGCCTCTGGCGTTAGGGGAGAAATCGTGGACTTAATGAGCGGGCGGGCTTTGTCCGCATAATTGGGAACCCACTGCGCATAATAAGAGAAGAAGCCTAAGCATCTTCTCAGTGCTTTTGCACTAGCAGGCAAGGGAAGTTCAGAAAGGGGGCGCATACGGTCTGGATCAGGGCCAATGACCCCGTTTTCCACCACGTATCCGAGGATGGCTAAACGGCGCGTACGAAACACACACTTCTCCCTGTTGTAGGTCAAGTTCAGGCGAGATGCAGTGCGTAGGAAGTTCAGGAGATTCGTGTCGTGGTCCTGCTGGTCATGGCCGCAGATGGTGACATTATCCAGGTACGGGAAGGTAGCCCACAGCCCGTTCTGGTCCACCATTCGGTCCATAGCACGCTGGAAGACCGAGACCCCATTGGTGACAACAAAGGGAACCCTGAGAAAGTGATACAAGCGACCATCCGCCTCAAAAGCTGTGTATTGTCGGTCCTCTGGGTGAATGGGGAGTTGGTGGTAGGCAGACTTGAGGTCTATGGTGGAGAACACCCGGTACTGCGCAATCTGATTGACCATGTCAGATATGCGCGGGAGGGGATACGCATCCAACTGCGTGTATCGATTAATGGTCTGACTGTAGTCAATGACCATCCGGGGTTTGTTCCCGCTCTTGACAACCACGACCTGCGCTCTCCACGGACTAGCACTGGGTTGTATGATCCTTTCTTTGAGGAGCCGCTGAACATCAGATCTAATGAAGATCCGATCCTCAGCACTGTAACGCCTACTTTTAGTCGCGATGGGCTTGCAGCCTGGCACAAGATTCTGGAACAAGGAGGGTGTGGTGATCTTCAGCGTCGAGAGGCTACAGGCGGGGCGCGTTGGGCAATTTGGAGGCTGCTGCTGTTTTCCCACTGCCAGTGAAGGGAGTGGCCCACCGTACTGTAGGATTACACTCCTCAAATGGACCATGAAGTTTAGTCCAAGAAGTATTGACGCGCAAAGATACGGCAACACTAGGAGCTTGAAACGCTCGTAAACTGTGCCTTGCACCTTCAAAGTTACCACGCAACTCCCTAGCACGGTGACAGACCGGGACCTCGATGCCATAGAGATTGTCTGTTTGGCAGGTTGAATCTGGAGTCCACACCGCTTCACAGTGTCTGGGTGGATAAAGCTCTCAGTGCTCCTGCTGTCAAACAGACAATAAATCACGTGGTCATTTACCTGGATATTCATCATAGATTTGTCAAGTCTATGAGGCTTGGCCTGGTCCAGGATGATCGACGCCACCGTTGGTTCATGAGCGCCACTGCAGGCAGCTGAAATCGATGAGGAGGACCCCTGCTGGTCATTCGCGGTCAGTGTCGACCAACATGGCCGCTCCCATGAGTCGCACGTGGGTGATGGCGCCAAACTCAGCGACCCCTGGTGGTCACACACCTCCGACTCCGTCGACCGTAATGGCGTCGTCCTGGCCTCGGACGTGGACGAACCCCTCGATGACTTCGACGACGAAGACCCGAGCTCTGAAGAATCGCAGGCCGCACTGCCGTTCCTAGGTTTAGATCGGCACACTTTCGAATAGTGCCCTTTCTTACCGCATGCGGTGCACAACACAGCCTTAGCGGGACACCGTTGCCGAGTATGCTTCGCCCCCCCCCCCACAGAAGTCGCACCGCGGGCCGCCCGGAGCTGCTGCCGTCGTCTGGCCCGAGTATGAGCACGCCATTACGCAGCATTTCGAACCCGAGGGACAAGGAGGGATTGGCGACTGCTCCTGCCACGTTGTCTCCACATGGTCCTCCGGATATAATACTAAGCTTTTGGAGGCCATCTCGAGCATCTCCGCTAGCTCGATTGCCTGGGTAAGATTAAGGTTACCCTTCTCCAACAGTTTAAGTCGAATGTACGATGATCCGACCCCGGCCACAAACGCATCTCGGGCGAGGTCGTTCATGCTCTGCTCAGCCGACACAGCTTTGCAGTTACAGCCCCTGGCTAGCTGTAGGAGCTCGTTCGCATATTCCTCCATCGTTTCGCCAGACTGCCGTCGTCGAGTGGCTAGGAGGTAACGAGCATGTATTTCATTGGGTGGTTTGATATAACGCTTCTTCAGAAGCTCGAGGGTCTTAGTATAATCGGTGGCCGCACGGATCGCGAGGTAGACAGTGTCGCTTACCCTCGCATGGAGGACCCGGAGTCTGTCATCATCTGTGGTGACCGCTGCGGAGGCTGCCAGGTAGTCTTCGAAGCACTTCAGCCAGTGGTCGAAGGTGTTAGTAGCGCCCACCGCACGTGGATCTAGCGTAAGGCGTTCCGGCTTCAGGATCTGCTCCATACTCTCTTTTTTTTTCTTCGACGAGAGTTTAACAACAGTAAATAAAATTGATGCGCTACTCAAACATGAGGCCAGATGCTCGGTAAATGAAAGGTTTTTATTTACTGTAATGAAGCAGCCAATAATTATATACACTATCCCAGACTGAAGGGGTCCCGGCCAGAGCAGGGACTCTTATACCTCTCCCAGGAGGCGGAGCCCGACTGGGATGTACCACAACACTACAGTACAAAGGTGTAACAACCCCACCCTAACCCCAACAGCAACAAGTAGCACAACCCAACAGTAACATATGTACATCCTTGTAGTCCTGGCCAGACCCTGGCTCAGTACTATCCAGTGGGAACCAACGATGGCTCACCACAGGGACTTTATGTTTTTTTTCTATATTTCTGTTATAGAAGGGAGTGACATTAACTCCTGTGATGTGATAGTCCAAAGTGAAAGTAAGAAGGAAAAAGACATGGCCAGAGGCTTGTCAAAGTGTTCCCCATAACCTGTAAATACATTGAAATAAATGATAAGAGTGTTTATAGCAAGCAGTCTTTGGGATATCATTGAACTTGTTGTGATCTGAAATGCACAGCCTGAAAGGGTGGTTGAAGCAGATTCAAATAACAATGTTCAAAGCGAAATTGGGTATATACTTGAATAAAAAAAAATTTGTAGAGTGATTGGAAAAGAGCAGGGAACTGGGATTGATTGCATTGCTCTTTGAAAAGGGGTCAGGACAGGCACAATATGTGAGGTGGATCCGACTATGATGTTATATTCTCTGATTTTTTTTTCTCCCTGCATGGACAATGTTGTTACTGCCAAAATACATGTACACTGGAAGTCCTATTATCACAATTCATACTCACACATATTCACTGAGGTCTATCAGATGAAGCGTTCAATCCTGCCTGCTCTCAATGTGAAAGGCCGCATGGTAATATTTAGAAGAGCAGAGGATGTGGCAAATATTTATTGCCGAATAAACATCACTAAAACAAAATATGTCATTCTTGTTTGTAGGAGTTCAATGTGCATAAACTGAATGCCATGTTTCCTACATTCCTGACACTTCAGAAAGCCCTCCATTGGCAGTAAAGTGCTTGGCGACAGCTTGGGGTTGTGAAAAGGGCACTATCTAAATGCTAATTTGTTCTTTATTTCAATGGCCCAGGTCATCAGAACGGATCTGATGAAGGCTCGTTGACGTGCAATGTTTCCTTCTACAGATGTTGCCTGACCTGCTGTGTGTTTGCAGCATTTTCTGTTTTTACTTCTCATTGTGCTTATCCGGAGTGATGCACAATACAGTGTGTCTAATTACATAGACATCGATTGGTATTTGATGGTCAGCATAGACATGGTGGGCTGAAGGGCCGGTTTCTGTGCTGTGTGACTCTATAGAACGTACAGCACAGAAACAGGTTTTTCAATCCCACCGGACCATGCTGCACTCGAGCCGCCTTCTATCCTCTCAGCATATCCTTCTATTACTTTCTTGCTTCTGCCTTTGTGCAGCTTCCCTCTTAAAGTAATCTATTTGCCAGAAACACTATATGTGGGAGTGAGTTCCATATTCTCTGGGTAAAGAGGTTTCTCATGCATTCCCAACTGCAGTTATCATCCTATAGTTATGGTCCTTAGCCTCCCATCCACTGACCCCATCTACATTTCCCGCTGCCAGCATAATCAAGGACCTTCCTCCCCCTCCAGACATACTCTCTTCCACCTTCCATCAGGGAAAAGATACAAAAGTCCGAGGTCACGTACCAACCGACTCAAGAACAGCTTCTTCCCTGCTGCCACCAGAGATTTGAATGGTCCCATCACTTATAAAGCTGATCTTTCTCTACACCCGATCCGAAACTGTGACACTACATTCTGTGCCCACTCCTTTCCTTCTCCCCTATGTACTCCATGGTTTATGTCTGTAGAACGTACAAGAAACAATACTTTTCACTGTATCTTGATACATGTGACAATAACAAATCAAATCAAATCTAATGTTTTTGTCAGTGTAGTGCAGAAGAAACAATATTTTTCACTGCATCCTCATACATGTGGCAATAATAAAGCAATTCAATAGTTTGGGATTCCCCCACCCTCCCAACAAATGAAAACAATTTATCCACACCTAACCTATTAAATCCCTTTACAATTTTCAAAACCAATCTTTGGCCACCTTCTCGAATGAAAAAAAACAGCTTCAATTTTGTTCAGTCTATCTGCACATGTAAATGTAAAATGTTCCACTTATTGTTTAAGTTATCATAAAGGTGTTAAGACTCGTGTAATATTCAGTGTTGATACATCCAAGGAATTATGATTCTGCCATTATTTTTTACATCCAATTTTATCGGAATCAGATTGTTCACTCAAGGAAAAATCACTTAAGCCAATGAGTAGCTTTAAGATTTTGTAGTTCATGCTTGGCTACTGTCAAACAGTCTATATATATAAGAATGTACTTTTCCAAGCAGGTTGCCGACTGAAATTGAATAATCTCAAACCTTCAATATATAATCCCATAAAATAAGTACTTTTTCTTAACTCTCAAGGAAATGAAAATAGTAAGGTGGAAACAAAGTGCATTCTGTCTCTCTACATGGTGTCCTGCTTCATTCTAACAATAACAACAGCTTGCATTTACAAAGCATCTTCGATGCAGCAAACATTCCTCACAGCTTCATGGAGTCAGAGTCAGGCAACATTGGTCTCCAAAACACGTCATGAGTTGTTCTGAGTGAAAGGCCATCAACCTGAAACTGGAGTTCATCATGGAGGCAGGAGTGGGTTCGGAACCGGGTATGCTGGAAATTTCTCTCAACCTGCTGACATGCTGTTCTGTTGCCTTGTTCCTGCTTACGGCCTGTTCTCAGGCTGGGTGGCTTCTGGATTGCAGGTGGGGGAGTGGAGGGTTATGGCTACCATATGAGTGAAAGTCTCACACACCATGGATGGTGCCCCCAGTGTGATTCATAGAATCCGTACATGCAGAAGGAGGCCATCGAGTCTGCACCAACCACAATCTCACCCAGGCCCTATTCCCTTGACCCCATGTATTTACCCTGCTAGTCCCCCGATACTAAGGGGCAATTTACCATGGCCAATCAACCTAACCCGCACATCTTTGGAGCCTGAAATCATTGGAGCCTGTAGTTGAAAGCCTAGTGTCCTATTGGCAGCAGGGGTCAGAGGCGCAGCCTGCAATGCATGGTTCCTCCGGGTTGTGTGTGTGTCCTGTGGAGGGGTTCTCCCTCCTCAATGATGGCCTGACAGCTGCAGCCTTAGTATACCTTCAAATCCTGTTGAGGTGCCCTTGCAGTCCCTGAGATCCTTCAGCAACTCCCATTTCTCTGAATGGGACTGCTGAGACATCAGGGCTTGCGGCCCTCTGACAGAAAGCCTGTGGAGAGAAACTGACCACCATTCCCAAATGGGCAGTGAGCCCAGAGAGGGCCATTTTGGAGGCTGCCTCCTGGTAGATTGCTGAGACCATCTCGCAGCCAGAAAGTGAAAGTTCGGGTCTCCCATTTGGTCTGAATATTAGTAACCCAAAACCTGTGTTTAAAATCCAGTCTGTTAACTTGGTTTTTCTCTCGCCACAGATGCTGGCATTATAACATATCCACCATTTTCAGATTTGCAGCATCAACACTGTTTTGTTTTTACATCACGGTAACAGGACAAGAGACCAAAGCCTTGGTCAAATGTGAAGGAATGCAGTTATAAATATGAAGCTACACAGAATCAAGCTATAAATAAGATTAAAATAGTGATCTCCTCTGATTCATTGAAGAGTGCAGGAGGGCATGTCAGGAGCAGAATCAGGTCATAAATAAGGTGTAAACCTAGTGAAGTTACAACACAGGATTACTTGCCTGTAAGACAGCAAAAGTAGCATGCAGAAGACAGAGCAAGGTGATTCCTGTCCCAACAGATCAGAACTATGTCATTCTACAGTCCTGCCACATCCAATCATAAATGATGGCGGACAATGAAACAACTCTGGAGGAGGAGGTTCCACAAATATCTCCATCATCAATAATGGGGGAGCCCAGGCTGAAACATTCGCAGCAATCTTCAGCCAGAAGTGCTAAGTGGATGATCCATCTCGGCATCCTCTGGAGGTCCCCAGCACCACAGATGTCAGACTTCAGCCAGTTTGATTCTCTCCACACGATATCAACATACGGCTAAAGACACGAACTGCAAAGACTATGGGCCCTGACAATATTCAGCAATAGTACTGAAGAGTTGTGCTCCAGAACTTGCTGTGTCCCTGACCAAGCTGTTCCAGTACAGTTACAATGCTGGCATGTACTCAACAATGTGGAAAATTGCCCAGATGTGTCCTGTGCACAAATCACAGGACAAATCCAACCCAATCAATTCTTGCCCCATGAATCAACTCTTGATTATCAATAAAATTATCGCAGGTTGGGGTGGTGAAGAAGCATTCGGCATGCTTGGTTTCATTGGTCAGAACACTTGTTGAAGTTGTACAAGACCACACTTGAAATGTTGCGTACAGTTCTGGTCATCCTATTATAGAAAGGATATTATTGAACTAGAAAGAGTGCAGGAAAGATTTTCTCGAATGCTACGGAACTTGATGATTTGAGTTATAAGGAGAGGCTGGATAGACTGGGACTTTTCTCCCTGGAGTGTAGGAAGCATAGTTGTGATCTTATAGAGGTCTATGAAATAATGAGGGGCATAGATGAGGTAGATATTCAACATCTTTTTCCAATGGTAGGGGAGTCTAAAACTAGAGGGCATAGGTTTAAGATGGGAGCGAAGAGATACAAAAGGGTCCAGAGGAGCAACTTTTTCACACACAGGGTGGTGAGTGTCTGGAACAAGCTGCCAGAGGGTAGTAGTAGAGGCGGGTACAATTTTGTCTTTTAAGAAGCATTTAGACAGTTACATGGGTAAGATTGGTATAGAGGGATATGGGGCAAACGTGGGCAATTGGAACTAGCTTAGTGGTAAAAACCGGTCGGCATGGGCAAGTTGGGCAAAAAGGTCTGTTTCCATCCTGTAAATCTCTATGACTCTATAAATGATGGAAAGTGTCATAGACAGTGCTATCATACTGAGCAATAACCTGTTCACTGACACTCAGTTTGGGTTCTGCCAGGGCCACTCAGATCCTGACCCCATTGCAGCCTTGGTTCAAGCATGGACAAAAGAACTGAACTCCAGAGGTTTGGTGAGAGTGTCCTTGGCATCAAGGCTGCATTTGTCCAAGCATGGCATCAAGGAGCCCTAGCAAAACTGGAGTCAGTGGAGAGCGGGGGTGGGGGGAGAAACTCTTCACTGGTTGAAGTCATACCTGGCACAAAGGAAAATGGTTATGATTGTTGGAGTTCAATCATCCCAGTCCCAGAACATCACTGCAGGAGTTCCCCAGGGTAGTGTCCTAGGTCCAACCATCTTCAGCTGCTTCATTAATGACCTTCCTTCCATCATAAGGTCAGAAGTGGAGATGTCCGCTAATGACCGCACGATGTCAGCACCATTCACATCTCCTCAGTTACTGAAGCAGCCTGTGTTTATATGCAGTAAGACATGAAAAATGTTCAGGCTTGGGGGTGACAAGTGGCAAATACCATTCACACCACACATGTACCAGGCAATGGTCATCTTCAACAAGAGAGATTCCTACCAATTCCCCTTGACATTCAATGGCATTACAATCACTGAATCCCCCACTATCAACATCCTGGGGATTACTATTGATCAGAAACTGAACTAGACTAGACTACAAGAGCAGGTCAGAGGCTGGAAATTCTGCAATGAGTAACTCACCTCCTGACACTCCAAAGCCTGTCCATCATTTACAAGGCACAAGCCAGGAGTGTGATGGAATACTTTCCGTTTGCCTGGATGAGTGCAGCTCTAACAAAACTCAAGAAGCTCAATATCATACAGGATAACACATTCAATCACCCCACTCTCAAAACACGACAAGAAAGATTAATATACGCTGATACTGAAGTATATTAATAACCAAACACACCGTTTAATCTAAAATTATCTCTTGTTACCAAAATATATCCACATGCCCAGGACCCACTGAGAGACAAACAACATCTACTTTAGTGATTCTATGGGTGGAATTTTCCGGCCTCACCAGCCCCAAAACCGGAAAATCCCACCCGAGGTCAACGGACCTTTCCATGGTCCTCCCCTTGCCCGCTTCAATTCCTGGGTGGGACAGTAAAATTTGATCTTATAAATCAAATCCAGCTCATAGTTACCACACAATACTGTTTAGATGACCAAGTTTGGGAAAACGCCTTTTCCTGGGTTCAGCGAAGGTATGAAACTGCGACTCAAATTCATGTGATCATAGAACATAGGAATTAGGAGCAAGTCGGCAAACTTAGCTCTTTCAGCCTGCTCCGCCATTCAATCAGATCATGGCTGATCTCCATGGTCTGATGTCCACCTCCCCACCTGTTCCCCATATCCCTTTAATCCATTTTTTATTAGAAATATATCTGTCTTCTTCTTGAAACAATTCAACGATTCAGCGTCCTTCACACAAGAGGCAGCGAGTTCCACAAATTCACCACCCTCTGCGGGAAATAGTTCCTCCTCATCTCAGTTTTAAATCTACTGCCTCTCAACCTATACCTGTGACCTCTTGTTCTGATTGCCCCATAAGAGGAAACATTTGGTCTACATTTACTTTATCAATCCCTTTTAAAATGTTATTACCTTGATCAGATTCCTTCTCATCTAATCTTGCATGCCCCGCTGCCACTGCAAATGGAAAATTTGGCGCTCAGACAAATCTCCATTTACAGCAGCGGGACTGGAGTATCCCAGCTGCGGGCAATGTTAGAGAATTTCGGCCTGCGTCTTTTGAAGGAGAGTATCTACAATCTGCTGTGGCTCTAAATGTTAGATGGAGTAGGCCTCTGTGGCTCTGATCATAAATGGAACTGGCCTCTCTGAAGATTAAGCCTGAATGGAAAACAAGCCTCCTCTTTCCCAAGGGGGTGCCAGCAGTTATACTGTTCAGCCACATTCATAGACAGCTGAATCCACAGAATGGTATATGTGTCAAATTTCTTGCCTTTAGAAATTATCATTTGTATAGCCCCGCAATGTTTCTAATGTGGCAATTCACACATCAACTTTTCTAGAGCCTGCTAATCTCATTACTGGGCAAAGCAAATTGCGGTATTCCTCCAGATGCCTGTTAATCTTGCTATTTGTTTGTTAATTTGCTTCAATCTCAAGGTCAACTGTTAACCTCATTAACTTCCTAGTTCCTAACAGGCAGCAGAGACCTGGGAATACCACCACCAAGTCACTCACCATCTTGACTTGGTGATATATTGCTGTTCCTTCATCGTCGTTGGGTCAAAATCCTTGAAGTCTCTCCCTAACAGCACTGTGGGTGTGCCTAGACCACATAGAACTGTCAGGATTCAAAAAGGTAGTGCACCAACAACTTCTCAAGGCAATGAGGAATGGGCCATATATGTTACCCTAGCCAGTGACCTGTGAAAGAATGAAAACGAAGGATAAAAAATTAATAGAAGAGTTAATTTTTTGGACAAAGGTTGAAATGTTTATAAACAGGCCTTGACACATTTGTGTATTTAAGGACAACAATATCCTGTGGCATATTCTTGAATACAAATCAGTCCTGAATAAACAGGAATTGGCCTTTAAATCATTTCAGCAAGACATTGATAAGTTGTTAGATGCTACAATCTATCAATGGATAACATTAAGGGTGACCTAAAATTAATTGTTAATGGAAGCCTGAAAACTGGGTGTTGCAAGGAATTGACCACCTCACTGTTTGCTTGAAGGATGTTGACCAAAATAAACGATGTTGTCCAGTATGAGTGCTCAACATACTTTCTGCTGGTTCAGCTCTTTTATAGTATAAATATTGGAACCACATAGTAGGATTTTTAGATTCATTGGATTCACTCCAGCAGCACTCAAGGTAATGGTATAGCTGCCTCAGTGTAGAGATGATAGTTCTCCCCCTAATTGGGATGGTGGTTTATTGCTAGATTTGGTAGTTTTCTACTTGGGGATTTAAGATAAGTACAACTTTGAATCTTGATTGACATCTTAAATATCTCTCCGTAACATTAACAACATTAATAATTCTCTAAGAGAAACACAGTTATATTTACTTTTCAATGTTACGATTGAATTCCACCAAATGTGAATTCTATGTTTGGGGCTTTAATAAACCCTTAGATAAATTAATAAAATATTATCTCATTTAGTCTTCTGTGTCCAAATTGAAAATCCATCTCTGTACACTCCTTGGTGGAAAGGTAAATTGTTGAGGACAGTTGCCTGGACCGTTATAATATCTGGGCTGTGATAATCTGTCTAAAATGTGTTAAAAAGTCTATCTGGAGAATGGCAATATTCTCTGGTGCTTCCTTTTCTTTGGGGAGAGTTGAATCAGTTCTTCAGACCCATTTAAAGTGATGCCTGTCTTCCTCAATCTGAAGTGAGAGTGATCATCCAAAGAGTCCACCTGATATGGAATAGTCCCAAAAGGGAGCTGCGATTATAATCCACTTCACAAAGACATAGGAGTTTCCGGGTCCTACCCACCATGGGAATCGTTGTGGGCAGGACAATATCATGGACCGTTTAAAACTCGGTTGACCTTGGGATGGGAATTTGGGGGTGCACGACTGGAAAATTATTCCCTAGCTATAAGCAATGTCTTAAAGGAGGAGAACGAGGTAGAGAGGCAGAGAGGTTTAGAGAAGGAACACTAGAAATTAGGGCTTAGGCAGCTGAAGGTGACAACTATCAAAGGGTGAGGAATGGAAAATTGTTTCTGAGTGAAGCTCCATTGTTAACAGGAGAATTCAGTGCTTCCATTTCACACATTGATTAAATTTAATTTAGTGGACGTATTTGATGGATGGAATTTTTTCAGAGAGTCAGGGGGCGGCACGGTAGCACAGTGGTTAGCACTGCTGCTTCACAGCTCCAGGGACCTGGGTTCGATTCCCGGCTTGGGTCACTGTCTGTGTGGAGTTTGCACATTCTCCTCGTGTCTGCGTGGGTTTCCTCCGGGTACTCCGGTTTCCTCCCACAGTCCAAAGTTGTGCGGGTTAGGTTGATTGGCCATGCTAAAAATTGCCCCTTAGTGTCCTGATATGCGTAGGTTAGAGGGATTAGTGGGTAAAATATGTAGGGATATGGGGGTAGGGCCTGGGTGGGATTGTGGTCGGTGCAGACTCGATGGGCTGAACGGCCTATTTCTGCACTGTAGGGTTTCTATGATTCTTTCTATGATTCTCAGTTTCTGACTGAAAACCAGCATGTCGGTCTGATGCTTTCAGACCAGATTTTCCGGCACATTGAGAAAAAAAGAGTGGACATGGTTTAATGGCTTCAGGCTACTGGGGTGGGGCTTGGTTGAGCTGGCAAGGCTGGCTCCACAGAGATCAGGGCACTATCTTTAAATGGAGTGCTGAGCAGCAAAAAAAGTGAATGCCCTCCCAACCCCCTCCCACAGGTATGGAGGACACCTCTCACAAACATTGGGAGGCTCCCCCCATACCGCCCCTACCTCATAGCACAAGCAATAGGGCTAACCTCCCCTTGCCTACCAGAATGCCAACATCACCAACTTGCCCCTTTCGCAGCCATCAGGATTCTCCCCTCGCCTTCCTCCCACCCGCTGCAAACATCACATTTGTAAGGTTTCAATGTTCTATGAGGGGGGATAATATGGAGAGGAGGCCCTTTGAACTGAAACAAATACATTAAAATGTATTTAAATGAGGTTCCCGTCCTTTCTGGATGGGAACCTTGTTACATCACCAGTGAAGGGTGGGGAAAATGGAAATGGGATCTTGCTGCTGAGAATCTCATTTCCCAATCCTCGGGAGATTTTGCCTGTGTCGCCATTTTTTGCTGATGGTGAATGCGGGTGCAAAATCACCCCCGATGTTTTTGACAGAGTGCGACAGTACTGCTTTTTCCCTGAGAAGTATATTTGCTTCAAGTTATTTGGCTGCCTTCTGATACGCAGGGAGCAGAGTTCACTGAAATATTTATCACACATTTTGCTTTGTTCGTCCAGGCATTGTCAGGAGGAACTGTGAATGTTTGGAGTTGATTTTTGACAGCTCTTTCGGGAAAATTGCTTGGGATTCTCCTCTGGTTACACTACTCACAAAATCAATTACTGTTGGTCGGAAATTCTCCTGAAGTAATCCCAGTGATGAAGTGACAATGTGAATGAGGAAATTAACAATTATTTGTTCTGTCTTATTAAGCTCTTGGTGGGTTATGAGGCCACAAAGGCTAATCAATCATAATGTACCTGTTCTCTTATTTAGCCATGCTTGGCATTTTCTTGTAGCTCTCGCTATGTGGAATTAATAGTGTCTGGGACGATTTTTAATATTTGAGCAGATGAGATAAATTGGTTATTTGCCTTGGAAAGACTCACATTCATATAATGCATCTCCGGCTATGGGCAGCATGGTGGCACAATGGTTAACACTGCAGCCTCACAGCTCGAGGGACCTGAGTTCGATTCCCGGCTTCGGGCACTGTCTGTGTGGAGTTTGCACATTCTCCCCGTGTCTGCGTGGGTTTTCTCCGGGTGCTCCGATTTCCTCCCACACTCCAAAGATGGGTGGGTTAGGTGCATTGGCCAAGCTAAATTGCTCCTTAGTGTCCCGGAATGCATAGGTTAGAGGGATTAGTGGGGTAAATATGTGGGATTACGGGGATAGGGCCTGGGTGGGATTGTTGTCAGTGCAGACTCGATGGGCTGAATGGCCTCTTTCTGCACTGTAGGGATTCTATGATTTCTGGCTTCAAGCTATCCCAAAAGCTTTGAAGCCATTATTGTTAAAATGCAGTCACCATTGAAAGGTAGGGAAAATGGCAGCCAATTTGCTCACAGCAAGCTCCCACAATCAGAATGTGATAGTAGGGGCGGCATGGTAGCACAGTGGTTAGCACTGCTGCTTCACAGCTCCAGGGTCCCGGGTTCGATTCCCGGCTCGGGTCACTGTCTGTGTGGAGTTTGCACATTCTCCTCATGTCTGCGTGGGTTTCCTCCGGGTGCTCCGGTTTCCTCCCACAGTCCAAAGATGTGCGGGTTAGGTTGATTGGCCAGGTTAAAAATTGCCCCTTAGAGTTCTGAGATGCGTAAATTAGCGGGATTAGTGGGTAAATATGTGGGGGTAGGGCCTGGGTGGAATTGTGGTCGGTGCAGACTCGATGGGCCGAATGGCCTCCTTCTGCACTGTAGGGTTTCTATGATCTTCTATGATCTAACCAATGCAGTAAGCAAACAGTGCACAACGGCACAGAATCATTTCCCACCCCACTGACCCATCTACAGAATGGACCCAACCCAGCTACCCCACAACCCAATAACCACCCGCCCTGACAAACCGGACTCCTCACTTACCCACTCATTCACCCGTGTACCTATTCACCCACCTAGCCACCCACCCACCTATTCACTAACCCATTGAGCATCTTGACACCTAGCTGAATACAGCAGCTCATGTTTCGAAAAAGGGACTGTGGCCTCTCCTCGCCCATCTTCTCTTACACTTGATGATCTTCTGCAAGGATGTCTGCGCCAAATTATCGCCACTGCAGCCAGGATTAGAAGTCCCGGCTGAAATAAAGCACTATGGTCAGGGTGCAGAAATGTTCACAAGCAATGGCAATGTGCACAGCATTGATCAGAATATATTTCCCATTGCGGGGACGAGCATGATTCAAGACCTTGACTGTCAGATAAACCTCTTCATCCAAAGAGTGATGAGAATGTGGAACTTGCTACCACAGGGAGTGGTTGAAATGAACAGTATTGATGAATTTAAGGGGGAATGAGACAGGGATATGAGAGAGAAGGGAATAGAGGATTACAATGGTAATTTTGGTGGGGAAAGATGGGAGGAGGCTTGATTGGGGTGGCTGAGTTGAAATACCTGTTACTCTGCCTTATATCCAATAAACTTATCTATTCTTTTAATAAGTGGCTTATACTAACATATCATTCTGCTTGGCCAATTGGTGATATGTGATCAAGTGGCCAAGAGAATTTCCCCCTTTTTTCTTTATTCTTATTAATGCTCATCGCCATTCTTTGACATTGAGGTCAGGATTTTATCCAATGGAAAACCTTTCATAAGAATCACCAGTGTGCAGAGTGATGAGCTAAATAGTTTTTACTCCTTTACATTTTCTTATTTAGGAACACAGAAATTGACAAAGAATGGCCAAAGTTCACCTGGCTTGTCTTCCATTGTGCTGTTGCTGTTAGTGTTTCTTCATACCCTTACTGTTTTTTACCCTTTGGGGAAGAGTGGGAGTGAGTGGGGGAAGGATTTCCAAGCTGATTATCAGCCCATTGAACTGCGTTATGAATGTTCCTTCCCTTGCCAACAGGTCCTGACATTCGACTTGAACCCTGAGCTTCTGCTCCAGTGGCAGGGGTGCTACCCACTGTGCCACAAGGTCTCCTTATTCTAGTATGCTAACATGATGTGACCAAATACTGACATTTCAATCATAAATCTCAATCACTTAATCTACAACGTAATACCAAAATAAACACCAGCGGTGGAGATCTTTGTGGACCATAGATCCTAAATCACCTGTTGCTCCCAAATATTCCACTTTTTGCAAGCTTTTTTATTCATTCAAAGCCAACATTTATTGCCCATCACTAATTGGCCTAGAAAAAGTGGCGGGTGAGCTGTCTTCTTGAACCGCTGCAATCCATGCAGTGGAAGTTCTGGTAGGTTATTTATCACATGTCATGTCATGTTCTGTCTAGAGACAATACACATCTCTTTAACCTGTGTTTAATGCTCCCTCCACCCACATTGTCTGTATCTTTAAGACCTGGCTGGTTGTAGGGATTTGCATTCTAATCAGTATTCTGCAACTTGATTTTGTGTCTGTTTGCACTGTTTGAGAGCACATTTCCACTCCATCTGACGAAGGAGCAGTGCTCCGAAAGCTTATGGTATTTGCTACCAAATAAACCTGTTGGACTTTAACCTGGTGTTGTGAGACTTCTTACTGTGTTCACCCCAGTCCAACGCCGGAATCTCCACATCATGTCTCAAATTAGCCATATTACTTACTCCGTGCTACAGTGCATTTGAAAAAATGAATTTTCTTATCCGGTGAGAGAAATGTTCATGCTGTGTTATGGAATACTGTCAGGTACCCAAGTGGATGTCAAGTTAATTTCTGTCAGCCTCTGATATATATCCCCAGCTGAGCGAGATGACCTACCCACATTTACTGATGCAATCTCCTCTGCATTGTGGAGACCAAACACAGACTGGGTGACTGCGCTGTGGAACACCTTCACTCAGTCCGCAAACATGACTCCAAATGTGAGGTGATTCATTTTGGTAGGACAAATTTAAATGTGGATTACAGGGTCAAAGGTAGGGTTCTGAAGACTGTGGAGGAACAGAGAGATCTTGGGGTTCATATCCACAGATCTCTAAAGGTTGCCACTCAAGTGGATAGAGCTGTGAAGAAGGCCTAGAGTGTGTTAGCTTTTATTAACAGGGGGTTGGAGTTTAAGAGCCGTGGGGTTATGCTGCAACTATACAGGACCTTGGTGAGACCACATTTGGAATATTGTGTGCAGTTCTGGTCACCTCACTATAAGAAGGATGTGGAAGCGCTGGAAAGAGTGCAGAGGAGATTTACCAGGATGCTGCCTGGTTTGGAGGGTAGGTCTTATGAGGAAAGGTTGAGGGAGCTAGGGCTGTTCTCTCTGGAGCAGAGGAGGCTGAGGGGAGACTTAATAGAGGTTTATAAAATGATGAAGGGGATAGATAGAGTGAACGTTCAAAGACTATTTCCTCGGGTGAATGGAGCTATTACAAGGGGGCATAACTATAGGGTTCGTGGTGGGAGATACAGGAAGGATATCAGAGGTAGGTTCTTTACGCAGAGAGTGGTTGGGGTGTGGAATGGACTGCCTGCAGTGATAGTGGAGTCAGACACTTTAGGAACACTTAAGCGGTTATTGGATAGGCACATGGAGCACACCAGGATGATAGGGAATGTGATAGCTTGATCTTGGTTTCAGATAAAGCTCGGCACAACATCGTGGGCCGAAGGGCCTGTTCTGTGCTGTACTGTTCTATGTTCTATGTTCTATGTTAATCTTCCTGTTGTGTGCAATCTTAACTCAGCATCTTGCTCTCAGGCCCACTTGTCCGTCCTTGGCCTGCTGCAATGCTCCAGTGAAGACTGACGCAAACTGGAGGGGCAGCATCTCACCTTCTGGTTGGGCACGTTGCAGCCTGGCTGTGCGGAGTCTGCATGTTCTCCCCATGTCTCCGGGTGCTCCGGCTTCCTCCCACAGTCTGAAAGACGTGCTGGTTTGGTGCTTTGGCCATGCTAAATTCTCCCTCAGTGTACCTGAACAGGTGTCGGAGTGTGGTGACTAGGGAATTTTCACAGTAACTTCATTGATGTGTGAGCCTACTTGAGACATTAATAAATAAACTTTAAAACTTTAGCCCTCGGGACTCAACATTAAGTTCAATAGCTTTAGATTGTGACCTTTCTCTTCCATCTTAAACACCTTTTTGTATAAAAGTATCTCACACATGTATTGCCTCAATGCGAACCCCCTGCCCCTCCCACACTCGGCTGTCTGTCTTTTGTTCTTAAAGTTGCTACATTTTGTTGCAATCTTTCTAGCACATTCTCCCTCTCGTGTTCTGATGAAGAGCCTAAAGGCCTCGAAACGTTAACTCTGTTTCTCTCCTTACAGATGCTTCCAGACTTGCTGAGTTTTTCTGGCATCCTCTGTTCTTGTTCTGATCCCAGCATCCACAATATTTTGTTTATTTTATACAATTACTGATGTTTCTCAGACTCTTTTTTTGTGAGCATTGCTCAGCTCATTTTGCCCTGAGGGCATTAAGAGTCAACCACATAGATGTGAACTGAAGCCAGATTAGTCATGAATGACAGTTTCCCTTCCCTGAAGGACATAAGTGAACCGATTGAATTTTTATGATAATCCAGCAACTTTCATTGATTGTTGCCAACAAAGTCCTAGTGAGTGATCTGACAACAGCAATTCCAGGGTTCAACCTCCCTCAAAAACCATCCTCTACACTCCACCCCATCCACATTCTCCATTGGGGGACGTCAAACCTCCTCTACAATTGGAATTTTAAGGACAGCCCAACATGTGACTGTGCTCACCTGGACCAAACAGTTCACCAAATTGTGGAATGAACATGCCCTACAAAAATCTTTCACAGGGTCCAAGGCAGTCCACATGACAATACACAGTGTTGTCACTTGGTTGTCAATAGTCAGACTAAAGGAACATTAATTTTCAGAGCCCTACCATGTACCAGTTTGTGCAGAGCTCTCCTTTGTGAGACAGAAGGGCACACCGACAAGCCACATTCAAAAGACATCAATGCATATAGAAGTGGTTCCGTCTTGAAGGCATTAAAATGAGTCTCCACCTGCCCAACCCCAGTCCCCCATCAGATGGATGTGATGGTGCTGTTATCATTCATTCAGGAAGTCCGACTTACTAAAACAATACACACTTTTAGTCCGGAGCTCAGGTTAGTGATGTTCGGGACCCAGTGTACTGTCCATCACATGGGCTGATCAGGAACTTCTCCTCCTCTTACTGTCTACCTTTAACGTGTGTTGGAAGAATCCAAAGGCTCTCCTTGGCTATCAAGCAAGGGGACTCGAACCCAGAACATCTGTCTCAGGGATGTAGTAGTGTTCAATGATTTAGTTGATTTGTGTTTGATTGTATTAGTCTGTTCACTGATCTACGTTCACTGTGCTTAATTGCAGTCTGTGGTGGAGCTAGAGAGTTTAAATAACTGACGTCATACAAAAAGTTATGGAATCTAGGCTCAGGCCATGTGTGTAGAGATCTTCTAAGTGCTGACATATTTTAAAGTTCTATAAATAAACTTGTGATTCTGTGATGTTTTAGATTTAGAATTGATGTCATCTCTGCATTTGTGTTCCAAGATAAATCAGATAAATAAGATATAAGGCAATGTGAGTGGAGAGAGGGCTAAGCATAGAGTTGTGCTTAGCCCTCTCTCCACAACTCTGTGCTTAGCCCTCTCTTCACTCACATTGTCTGGACCTTTAAGACTTGATTACCTGTAAAGACTCGCATTCCAACCATTATTTTGTAAATTGAGTTTGTCTCTTTATATGCCCTGTTTGTGAACAGAACTCCCACTCACCTGATGAAGAAGCAGCGCTTCGAAAGCGCTGCTTCTTCATCAGGCTTGTGCTACCAAATAAGCATGAGGAATGCACAGACAGTAATGTTTCACTTCATGGCCTTGTATATAAAAAAAGAGTGCATATTTATGAGCACAAGGGAGTAAATTATGTTCTGTGTGTGCTTGAAAAATGAATGCTATTTTGAGTGAGTTCTCCCATTGTTAAAATGACAATTGTTACAGTTTAGATTTTATCTGGAGATTGTTTTTATCGCTTTATTATCCCGCAGTAAAAATCAAGGCGTAGATCAGGAATCTTAAAGCATTTACACAGGACATTCTTTGTAACAATACTTCTATGTGCTGATGACAACTAGTGCTGAAATGTGGCAGGTGAAGCAATAGTCAAGGTGAAAGTTGAATGATGTAAGGCATGTGGACAGGCAGTAACGGTAGGGAAATAGTGAAGAACAAAGAGCAAGGAGAAGGAAAGGGAAAAGAGAGAGGAAGGAGATCAGTACTGGCAAAACTTCAAGTGCAGGAACAGTCGAGGTCAATGAATCGTGGAATGAGTGACTGCAAAATAGACTCTGTCATGACATACACTGCTGTTCATTATCCAGGGACCTTTTGTTGAATTTGATATGTTCGGGACATTGGGAGAGGGCAGGATTGGACTTGGTTCTAACACATCTCACAGCGGAAGCCCGAGTGACAATTCATTATCAAGGCTCATACAAAGTGAATGACTACCCGACTAAGGCACAAAGGGCAAACTGCTGCTGGTAGAACTGCGCTGTGATTAAATGTTTGCATCTCCTGGAGCAATACAAAACACAAACTTTCAAAGTAACCAAACAGAAATTATGAATATTAAAGTAATGGCAATATCTGTTGGAGGTTTACCACTTTGAAGAATACAATATTGGGATAGGAGTTGGGAGGAGGTGCAGAATAGTTTTACACTTTCAATTGTCATAGAGTCCTACAGCACGGAGACAGGCCCTTTGGCCCAAACTGATCCATGCCGACCAAAATGTCCATCCACACGAACCCCATTTCCCTGCAGTTGGCCGGTATCCTTCTAAACCTTTTCTATCAATGTATTTGTCCAAATACCTTTTGAATGTTGGTAATGTACCCACCTCAACCACTTCCGTTGGCAGCTCATTCCATTTGCATACCACCCTCTGTGTAGGCGATTAACAGGGGCAGCACGGTGGCACAGTGGTTAGTACTACTGCCTCACAGCTCCAGAAATCTGGGTTCGATTCCCGGCTTGGGTCACTGTCTGTGTGGAGTTTGTACGTTCTCCCACTGTTTGCATGGGTTTCCTCCGGGTGGTTCAGTTTCCTCTCTCAGTCCAAAGATGTGCGGGTTAGGTGGATTGGCTATGTTAAATTGCCGTTTAATGTCCCAGGATGCATAGGTTCGACGGATTAGTGGGGTAAATATGTGGGGTTACAGGGATAGGGCTTGGGTGGGATTGTGGTCGGTGCAGACTCGATGGGCCGAATGGCCTCCTTCTGCACTGTAGGGTTTCGATGATTCTATGAATTAGATGTTGAATGTGAATATTGGTCATTCCTAGTATTATCCAGTAAAATCATTTGTGAAAGAACAAAGAACAATACAGCACAGGAACAGGCCCTTCAGCCCTCCAAGCCTGCGCCGCTCATGTGCCCAACTAGACCATTCGTTTGTATCCCTCTATTCCCAGTCTGTTCATGTGGTTATCTAGATAAGTCTTAAACGATCCCAGCGTGTCCGCCTCAATCACCTTGCTTGGCAGTGCATTCCAGGCCCCCACCACCCTCTGTGTAAAATACGTCCCCCTGACATCTGTGTTGAACCTTGCCCCCCTCACCTTGAACCCATGACCCCTTGTGTTCGTCACCTTCAACCTGGGAAAAAGCTTCCTACTGTTCACCCTATCTATGCCCTTCAAAATTTTATACACCTCTATTAGGTCGCCCCTCATCCTCCGTCTTTCCAGGGAGAACAACCCCAGTTTACCCAATCTCTCCTCATAGCTAAGACCCTCCAGACCAGGCAACATCCTGGTAAACCTTCTCTGTACTCTCTCCAAAGCCTCCATGTCCTTCTGGTAGTGTGGCAACCAGAACTGGACGCAGTATTCCAAATGTGACCTAATCAACGTTCTAGACAGCTGCAACATCATATGCCAACTTTTATATTCTATGCCCCGTCCAATAAAGGCAAGCATGCCATATGCCTTCTTGACCACCCTCTCCACCTGTGCTGCCACCTTTAAGGATCTGTGGACTTGTACTCCCAGATCCCTCTGTGTGTCTATACTCCTGATGGTTCTGCCATTTATTGTATAGCTCCCCCTTACATTAGATCTACCGAAATGCATCACTTCGCATTTATCTGGATTAAATTCCATCTGCCATTTCTCCGCCCAATGTTCCAGCCTATCTATATCCCGCTGTATTCTCTGACAATGTTCAGCACTATCCGCCACTCCAGCAATCTTTGTGTCGTCCGCAAACTTACTGATCTCACCAGCTACATCTTCCTCCAAATCATTTATATATATCACAAACAGCAGAGGTCCCAGTACAGAGCCCTGCGGAACACCACTAGTCACAGACCTCCAATTAGAAAAAGACCCCTCCACTGCTACCCTCTGTCTTCTATGGCTAAGCCAGTTCTCCACCCATCTGGCTAGCTCACCTTTTATCCCGTGAGATTTAGCCTTTTGCACCAGCCTGCCATGAGGGACCTTGTCAAACGCTTTACTAAAATCCATATAGACAACACCCTTCCCTCGTCAATCATTTTTGTCACCTCCTCAAAAAACTCAACCAAATTTGTGAGGCATGACCCCCCTCGTACTAAACCTGTCTATCGCTAATGAGATTATTCAGTTCTAAATGCGCATATATCCTATCTCTAAGAATCTTCTCCAACAATTTCCCTCAATTTGTTGGTATCTCCAACAAAGATACCATTCACCACCATATGGCAGCTCCAAACCAAGTTAGTCACTATTATAATGAAGGATACACAGTCCGATAAACAACTATTAAATAAATAAACATGGTATCTGTTTAAGCCATTAGTTACTCTATACATATAAATATATGTAGAGGGCTGAACACTGGAAACACTTTGCTGCTCTTCTTTGGATGGTGTCATGCAATGTTTGGCATCCACCAGAATATGCAATGATGATTGTTGATTAATAGCTCAACTGAAATATTATATCTACAATGCAGTGTTATCTTAATAGACCAATCGCTTAATGGTTTCCTACTCAGTCTCCAGTCATCTGTGCTTATTTATCTTTCCCTTCACTGTTGAATGTATTGTTACTCATGGCAATGTTTTTACGTATTCTAAGCCTGATTGATATCTGTGGTTTCTTCAAAGGGGTTATGTGGTTTCATTTCCTCTTTTGCAGAGCTTTTGAAGAAACCAGCTGTCAATCCGGCTTAGAATGTTTTCCTAAAATCAAAGTCTATTTCAAAGGACTGCACTGTGAAATTGAATGCAATCAAAGGTTTCCAGTGGAATAGAGAGGATTTCAAAGGATTTCAGCTTTCTCAGAAGGCTCAGACACTTCAAATAAAAGTTATGTGAATAGGATGGGGATAAGTGACTAGCTGTGGGGAAGACGCCAAACCCCCCGCCCCCCAATAAAGTGACATCCTCTCCCAGTCTGAGGACTTCAAAGGGGTCTACTCACACCTGCAGATCCAGAAAGGAAGGGAAATTCCTGATGCAGAATTGCTGTAAATCAGCAAGAGCAAGAGGGTAGCCAAGGAGAGGGCTGGCCCACTCAAGGACAGGTGAGGGAATCTATGCGTGGAGCCAGAGGAAATGGGTGAGGTATTAAATGACTATTTCACGTCAGTATTCACCAAAGAGAAGAACTTGGTGGATGATGAATCTGGGAAAGTGTGTGTAGATAGTTTGAGTCATGTTGAGATCAAAAAGGAGGAGGTATTGGTGTTCTTGAGAAACATTAATGTAGACAAGTCCCCAGGGCCTGATGGGATATACCCCAGAACACTGAGAGGGGCAAGGGAGAAAATTGCTGGGGTCTTGAGAGAAATCTTTGTATCCTCACTGGCTACAGGGGAGGTCCCAGAGGATTGGAGAATAGACAATGTTGTTCCTTTGTTTAAGAAGGGTAGCAAGAATAATCCAGGTAATTACAGGCCGGTGAGCCTTACGTCAGTGGTAGGGAAATTATTGGAGAGGATTCTTCGAGACAGGATTTACTCCCACTTGGAAAAAAGTGAACATATGAGTGAGAGGCAACATGGTTTTGTGAAGGGGAGGTCATGTCTCACGAACTTGATCGAGTTTTTCGAGGAAGTGACGAAGATGATTGATGAGGGTAGGGTAGTAGATGTTGTCTGCATGGACTTCAGTAAGGCCTTTGACAAGGTCTCTCATGGCAGACTGGTGCAGAAGGTGAAGTTGCATGGGACCAGAGGTGAGCTGGCAAGGTGGATACAGAACTGGCTCAGTTATAGAAGACAGAGGGTAGCAGTGGAAAGGTGCTTTTCTGAATGGAGGGCTGTGACAAGTGGTGTTCCTCAGGGATCAGTGCTGGGATCTTTGCTGTTTGTAATATATATAAATGATTTGGAGAAAAATGTAACTTAGTAAGTTACAAAGGTTGGTGGATTTGCGGATAGCGATGAGGACCATCAGAGGATACAGCAGGATATAGATCGGTTGGAGACTTGGGCAGAGAGATGGCAGATGAAGTTTAATCCGGAAAAATGTGAGGTAATGCATTTTGGAAAGTGGAATATGATAGGAAATATACAGTAAATGGCAGAACCCTTTAGAGTATTGAAAGGTAGTGGGATCTGGGGGTACAAGTACACAGGTCACTGAAAGTGGCAATGCAGGTGGGAAAGGTAGTCAAGAAGGCATACGGCATGCTTGCCTTCATCGGCCGGGGCATTGAGTTTAAAAACTGTCAAGTCATGTTGACGCTTTATAGAACCTTAGTTAGGCTGCACTTGGAATATAGTGTTCAATTCTGGTCGCCACACTACCAGAAGGATGTGGAGGCTTTGGAGAGGGTACAGAAAAGATTTACCAGGATGTTGCCAGGTATGGAGGACATTAGCTATGAGGAGAGGTTGGAGAAACTTGGTTTATTCTCACTGGAACGATGAAGGTTGAGGGGCGACCTGATAGAAGTCTACAAGATTATGAGAGGCATGGACAGAGTGGATAGTCAGAAGCTTTTTTCCAGCGTGAAAGAGTCAATTACTCATGGGCATAGGTTTAAGGTGTGAGGGGCAAGGTTTAAAGGAGATGTACGAGGCAAGTTTTTTACACAGAGGGTGGTTGGTGCCTGGAACTCGTTGCCGGGGGAGGTAGTGGAAGCAGATACAATAGTGAGTTTTAAGGAGCGTCTGGACAAATACATGAATAGGGTGGGAATAGAGGGATATGGTCTCTGGAAGGGTAGAGGGTTTTAGTTCAGTCAGGCAGCATGGTCGGTGCAAGCTTGGAGGGCCGAAGGGCCTGTTCCTGTGCTGTAATTTTCTTCGTTCTTTGATCTCAGGAAAATTACAATCACCAGGGAAGTGGTACTGAGGAAATGATTGGGCCAACAGACTGACACATCCCCGGATGTGGATGGACTGATCTTGAAAGAAGTGACTAATGAGATAGAACCATAAAATGCCTGAAGTGCAGAAGGAGGTCACTCGGCTCATCAAGTCTGCACCAACACTCTAAAAGGCATCATATGGAGGCCCAGCCCCCCTGCCCTATCCCCGTAATCCGTGCATAACCATGGCCAATCCACCTAACCTGCATATCTTTGTCTGTGGGAGGAAACCAGAGCACCCAGAGGAAACACATGCAGACACAGGGGGAATGTGCAAACTCCATACAGACAGTCACCCAAGGCCGGAACTAAACCTGGGTCCCTGGTGCTGTGAGGCAGCAGTGCTGACCACTGTGCCACCATGCTGCCCTAGTTGATGCATTGGTTTTAATTTTCCAAAATTCCCTAGATTTGGGGAAGATTCCATTAGATTCAGTAACTGAGGTTACTGAAATAAGTTACTTGTGTCAGAGTGACTGCGTATTGAACAAATATGAGCTGAACGAGAGCACCAGACTGGGTTTGTAAAGTGTACTCTTGTCGAATGAATTTATATGTTTGAGACGGTAATTAATGTGGTAAATAAGGAAGTGTCTGTGGATAAAATTCATATGTACTTCTGAAAGGCTTTGAAAAGAGTTCTACATTAATTACAGTTAACGTTGACAAAAGTGCATGGAATTGGAGCAAACCATTAGCTTAGATAAAGAATTGGTTAAGAGACAGGAGACAAAGTATCGGGATATGGGTATGTTGTCCAAGTGGTGGAGGTTTTGTGGCACTGTCGGTAGTCTCCCTACCTCGGAGTCCGAAGTTCCAGGTTCACCTTCCACTCCAGGACTGGCTGGCATTCATAACATGGTTGATTGTCAGCCTGTAAAACATTCCAATACATCTCCAGCAAGCGATAAGTGTGGGAGATTTTTCTGGTCACCATATTGCAGAAGGCAATGGGAAACCACAGCAGTACATTGCCAAACGTTAGCATAGACTAATCCAATGGGAGCTCATGGTCACCAATGCCCTCCGAGGACATGGTACCCAAAGATGGAGGAGTCTAACTAGCGATGTGATTAATGATGTCCCACAAAGATTTGTACTGGGCCCACAGCTTTTCATAATATATTGACATGACTTAATTGAGGGAATAGCGAGCCTTACAGCTTTGTGTCCTGCCAACGTTAAATTGGCACAGTAAGTAGTGTAGATATGAGTAAAAAGTTGCAAAGGGACATTGATAGCGTAAGTGAGTTGGCAAAACTAGCAGATGGAGTTCAATGTGGGAAAGTGTAATGTCAATCACTTTGGGCCTCGGAAAGATCGATCAGAGTGGGTTGTACTGTCTGGACTTGTATTTCATTTAATATCGCAGAATAAGGGGTGCTATGCTACCGTGCCACCTTTACCAAGATGATTGCATTCCGGGAGGAAACCAGAGCACCCGGAGGTAACCCACGCAGACATAGGGAGAACATTCAGACACTGCACAGTGACCCAAGCCAGGAATCAAACCTGGGTCCCTGGCACTGTGAGGCTAACCACTGTCCCACGGTGCCACTTTAGGTGGATTAGCCATGATGAATGTGCAGGGTTACAGGGCTACAATAGGGAAGGGGGCCTGGATAAGACACTCTGTTAGAGAGTTGGTGCAGACAGATTGACCTCCTCTGCACTGTAGGGATTCTATGATTCTATGATCCAGAGTGGTCTAATAGAGATTATATGGTGGAATAATATTGAAATATGACTCACCCATATGTGTTGCAAGCTAATCCTTTTCTTGTGTTATACCAATTCTTTGACACACATCATGGCCGGATTTTTCTGACCTGTTCTTTAGCTAGGATTCGTTGGTCCCGCTGCTGTGAATGGAGATTTGGCTAACTGCCAAATTCTTCATTCTCACTGGCAGAAGTGGCGGAGTGTATGACATCGGAGAATTCCAGCCCATATCTCTAAGCGGTAGACACAGAGAAATAAGCGCAATAATCTCAGTCTTCCTCAGGGTAGAGATGCAAGTTAAGTTGATCCATTTGTTCCTAGCCCTTGCCATAAATTGTGAAGGAAAGCAGAAGATTATTATAACCCCCAGGCTATGCAACACTGTCCTCGATGATTCATTACATCCTGCTTAACAGCTTTTGTGGAGTTGAGCAACAGAAGTGAGGCAGGTCCTACCAAGCATCAGTTGCCAACTTATTTACCGTCTCGGCATTTTTGCCCATCACCTTGACCTATTCTCCTACTTCCTATCTCTACCTCGGGCTCATTCTATTGATGAAAAGAAGTTAACAGGCACAATGTCCTGCGCTTTCAGCAAAAGCTGAACAACACAGTCAGCTAGGTTGTCCCCTATGCATTAAACCCTAAGGCATCCTAAGCGGTGAAAAACTTTAACCATTTCATTAACCCCAGCTACAGAATCATAGAATAGAATCCCTACAGTACAGAAGGAGGCCATTCGGCCCATTGAGTCCACACTGAGCACAATCCACCAGGCCCTATTCCTGTAACCATTCACATTTACCCTGCTAATCCCCCTGACACTAGGATCAATTTAACATGGCCAATCAACCTAACCTGCACATTTTTGGACTGTGGGAGGAAACCGGAGCACCCGGAGGAAACTCACGCAGACATGGGGAGAAAGTGCAAACTCTGCACAGACAATGACCCGAGGCCAGAATTGAACCTGGGTTTCTGGCACCGTGAGGTAGCAGTGCTAACCACTGTGCCACCGTGCTGCCCAAGAGAAAAGAAATTCGGTGCAATATTTAGCACAATCTGTTTTGGAAATACCGATTGCACACAATGTGGGAACTCTCCCCATTGAGTGTGGATTTTTTCTTTTATTTGTGGGACATGGGCATCGTTGGCTGGCCATCATTCATTGCCCATCACTCGTTTGTCCTTGGAGGGTGTGTTGAGAGTGAACCACATTGCTGTGGCTCTGGAGTCACTATAGGCCAGACCAGGTAAGGGCGGCAGATTTCCTTCCCTAAATAACGTTAGTGAACCAGATGGGGTTTTCCGACAATTGACAATGGTTTCATGGTCATTTGTAAATTCTTAATTCCAGATATTTTTTATTAAATTCAAATTCCACCAACTGGCGTGGTGGGATTTAATCCCCAGAACATTAGTTGAGTTTCTGGATTAATAGTCCAGCAACAATGCCACGAGGCCATCGCCTCCTCCTAAATGGATAAAGTTATTGTCACGTTAAGTCTTAGTGTAACAATTAAAGTTGAGACATTAAAGAGTTTTGAACTGCAAATCCTCTTGCACTTCGCATCTATGTCTGTATTGACATAAATCTGTATTAAGTAGCATTTAATATTAATAAACTTTTCTTCACGCTCATGTTGGTACTTTTATGCAGTCATTTGCTCCACGCTGATGCCCTTGGAATTGTAAGTTCATAGAATGATTTAAATTTCAATAATTAATGGAACTAAACTTTTAAATATTTGTCATTGTGCAAGCATAGTTTTTTACTTGAAGATTTGATGACAATTCTACAGACAATTCTACAATTGAAAATTGAAACAATAATTTCTGGGAGGCGTTCAATTATCTAATCGAGCTGGCAAATAATTGAGTCGCTCTTGCTTTTTTTTCATGCACCATTCTGAAGACAGGGAGGAGAAGAAAGGTGAGATATAGAAAAGAGTAAGGAAGAATGGAAGGAGGAAAGAAAGGTCGATGATGATAACCATGGTTAATGAAACAAGAAATCTTCAGATTTCACTGCCATTTTGACCATTATGTTACTGGCTTCATGGGAGTTACCACAAAAAAGTCAAGCATCCTTTGTCAACTCTCCAAATGCAGTGATTTGTTTTCAATGCTGAATCAAGTTACTACCGACAGCAGAGTTAATCGATCTCAACCAGGATGGCAACAGGACTAAGTAGAGGCAAAAATAGCAAATGGGTACATATATGATGAAGGTTGGACTTTAACCTGGTGTTGTTAAACTTCTTACTGTACATATATGATGACATCCAACTGGGAGCGTACCAGGATCAGCTGGGATATCTCTTACAGTTCATGTAGAATGATATCAGGGTGTGGATTGGTTCCATTGAATCAGTACTCTGCCATGACTTAATACCTTCAGGAAAGGACGATTGAAAGTTGGAGAGATACAAATATTATTTTAAAGCCCATACCACCACGAGCTAAAATAACTTATTAGCAATATGTTAAGACCCAGGCCAGATACTCCAAGGTGTTTTATGAAGTTAGCCTAGACCCTAAGTTTTTACATTTGAATTTGTCATGGGTGAGCATAAGGTGTTTCACTCCAGGTATGATTCAAGTGACCCACGAGGAAGCTTTTATCAAACAAAGTTTATTTAATAATACAGTTAAAATAGAATAAAAATAATTAGCATAACTTTTGCCAATTAAAGATTCAAACATAACACAGTGTAAACCTTAACAGCTAGTTATCTATGTTATCAGTCGCCAGTATCTTCCAGATGACAGTACCAACATCCCATTCCAATGGTTTCACAAATTGGGGAGCTATAGGTGAATGCTCCTCTCCTCAGAAGTTTCAGTGCAGGCATTCAAAGTTTGCCATATGCTCATGTTCACAAACCCAGGCTCCAACTTCCAGTACCCATCAGCCCAAGCAGCACTCACCTTGAAACAGTAGATATCCGCATGCCAGAAGGTGACTTGCAACCGAGCGTGGAACATAACAGCCATGTTGACATGGCGGGCCCAGTTTCCAAGTTCCAGCTTTATAGGCCCCAACATGCTTAACCCAAGTTCTTCTGAAGCTACTCCTCTTCAAGAGTGTCAAGGCGGAGGTAGCTGAAGCCAGAGGTTCCCCTGCCTACAGTTTTGGGCATCCCTGACACTTTGACAATGTGAAATGTGCTGAAGGAGGGTTCTACAGGATTACATTGAAGCTACAGCACAGGAACAGGCCTTTCGGCCTAACTAGTCCAAGTTGGTGTTCATGCTCCACCCAAGCCTCTTCTCATCTTTTCTCATCTAACTCTGCCATCATTACCCTCCGTCCCTATTCTCTCATATGCTTATCTAGCATCCCTTTAAATGCATTAATATTATTTGCATCAGACTCCCCATTACTTCACATTTTAACCACTCTTTGGGTGAAGAACATTCTTCTGAAACCCCAATTGGATTTCTTGGTGACTACTTTAGATGTTTTTCCCCACTGCAGCAAAGCCCTGCATCATTTTAAAGGCCTCTATTTTCTAAGCTATGGCTCAGCTTTCATTTTTTCAAGAGAAAGAGACCCAGCCTATCAATCCTTTCCTCATATATATATATATATAAATATATATATATATATTCATGTAATGACTTCAACAAGGCACATGAGGTTGGTCTCTTGGAGTATGAGCTCCCTGATTGAGGTCATAATTGCCTGCCCAATTGGGGCGGTCTGACCTGTATATAAAAATGGGAATGTCAGTTCTGCTGGCACTCTGGATTCTGACTGTGTACCTGAAGCATCCAGGAGTAGTTTGTAAATAAAGGGAATCTGGTGAGGGGACACCAGCCTCTGAGGAGTTATTTCAGTCCACACATTTCTGGTATTAACCTTGTAAATCTTCCCTGTGCCCTCTCCAGTACCTGCATATCTTTGTTATAATATGGCAACCAGAACTCTAAGTGTGCTCTATCCAGCATTCGATACAGGTTCAATTCTATCCTCTGGAAATACAACCTAGTGCTTGGTTCACTTTTTATCACCTTATTAACCTGTGATGTAACCTGTAGTAAACAGTGTACTCTGAGAGTCTTTCGTTCCTCTACCTGACCGAGACGTGCACCTTTGGAGCAATAACTGACCTAACTTGGCTGTTCTGGATGCACGTTGCCCACAACTATGCACAATCTAATGGGCAGGTCAGGAGAGGTCACATGGCTTCCCTCTTTTGACTCTCCCTGTTTGCCTGGAACAGTTTTCTTTGTTTAAAAGTGGATACATGCCAATTAGAGAGTACTTAACTGTCTAAGCGCTGCGATCATAAAATCAGTAAGGAACCATACTTTCTTGAATTTATCGAAGAGGTTAGCTTTGAATCATAGAAGCCACAGTGCGGAAGGAGGCCATTTGGCACATCGCGTCTGCATCAATCACAATCCCACCCAGGCCCTATCCCCATAACTCCATGCATTTAACCTAGCTGACACTAAGGGGCAATTTAGCACGGCCAATCCACCTAATCCACACATTCTTCAACTGTGGGAAGAAACCCCGGAGGAAACACAAGCATCATGGGGAGAATGTGCAAACTCCACAAAGACATTGAGCCCAAGCCAGGAATCGAACTTGGGTCCCTGGCGCTGTGAGGCAGCATTGCTAACCACTGTGCCACCCTAGCTTTATTAGACTTAAACCGATCGAAGTGAAATAAGAAAATATGACTGATTTTCGCACACACACATACACACGGACACACATATACACACAGAAACACACACACACATACACATGTACACTTGATGTTCGCACATACGCAATACAGATTAGAGACCGGAGAAAGATAGGTTTGCCACATTAGATACCATAGTTTGGTGACTCTACTGTCCTCAGACTGCATTTGATAATCTCGATGTTTCTGGTTTAAAGATGTGGATGACTAAGATACTTATTCTTCGGGAGACAGCGATGCTGGATTGGGTTCTTTTAAGAAATATATATCTAAATCAGGTTGTCCCTGGATAATCACAGTCAGTGAACAGGACCCGAAGATTACCAGATAGAGGTTTACAGTATGGAAACAGGCCCTTCGGCCCAACTTGTCCATGCCACCTTTTTTTTTTAAAACCCCTAAGCTAATCCCAATTGCCCACATTTGGCCCATATCCCTCTATACCCATCGTACCCATGTAACTATCTAAATGGTTTTTAAAAGATAAAATTGTACCCACCTCTACTACTACCTCTGGCAGCTTGTTCCAGGTACTCACCACCCTCTGTGTGAAAAAATTGCCCCTCTGGACACTTTTGACTCTCTCCCCCTCACCTTAAACCTATGCCCTCTAGTTTTAGACTCCCCTACCTTTGAGAAAAGATATTGACTGTCTACCTTGTCTATGCCCCTCATTATTTCTTGACCTCTATAAGGTCACCCCTCAGCCTCCGACGCTCCAGAGAAAAAAGTCCCAGTCTATTCAGCCTCTCCTTATAACTCAATCCATCAAGTCCCGGTAGCATCCCAGTAAATCTTTTCTGCACTCTTTCTAGTTGAATAATATCCTTTCTATAATAGGGTGACCAGAATTGTACACAGTTCAGATGGAGAAAAAAGGAGGCAAGACCGCTTTAGTCTTCTCCCTAAGCTGCTTCTCTTCAGTTCTGCTGAGAAAATATGTGCTTAGAAATTTAAAAAGATTGGCTTCTCATGTGACCTTCCTTCTCCAATAGTTGGGAAATTCTAAAAAAGACATTGTCCATGTAATCCAAAAGCTACGTGATTAGCTCATGTGTGGAAGATAACATGTCTAGAATCTCATTGTCCAGGCAATTAATTTTGATATACAAACATAAGAATTGTAGCAGGAGTAGGCCACTTGGCCCTTCAAACCTGCTCCACCATTCAATAAGATCATGGCTGATCTATTTAAAACTCAACCTCACATTCCTGCCTAACCTGATAAACTTTCTTCCCCTTGTTTATCTATCTACTTCTGCCTTAAAGATATCCAAAGACTCTGCCTTAACCACCTTTTGAGGAAGAGAATTCCAGGCTCACGATATTAGAAGAAAAAAAAATCCCCATCTCCGTCTTAAATGGGCAACCCCCTTTTTTTAAAACAGTGACCCCGACCCCTAGTTCTAGGTTCTCCCACAAGAGGACACATCCTCTCCACATCCACCCTGTCAATACCCCCAGGATCTCATATGTTTCAATCAAGTTACCTTTTAAACTCCAGCAGATACAAGCCTAGCCTGTCCAACCTTTCCTCATAAGGCAACACGCCCATTCTAGGTATTAATCGAGCAACCCTTCTCTGGACTGCAAAGGATTACAGTATGAATGGTAGAATCCTTGAAAGTACTGAACATCAGAGGGTCCTTGGAGGTCACAGGGCAGGTAGATAAGGTGGTACAGTGGTCAGTAGTAGGGTCAATAACCAGGGACATAGATTGAAGGTAAGAGGTAAAAGGCTAAGAAGGGAGTTGAGGAGAATTTTTTCACCCAGAGGGTGGTGGGAATTTGGAAAAGGTGGTTGAGTCAGAAACTCTCATAACATTTAAGAAGTATTTAGAAATTCACTAGCATTGCCATAACCTCCAGGGCTATGGGCCAAGTGCTGGAAGATTGGATCAATGTAGTCAGATTGGCATGGGCATGTTGGGCCAAATGGCCTCCTCTTGTTCCATAAACATCTGTGAATCTTAATCTTTCCTTCCTTAAATAAGGAGATGAATACTGTCCACCGATGTGCTCTCGCCAATCCCCTGTATAACTGAAGCATAACCTTCCTATTTTTGCATTCAATTCCCCTCACAACAAGCAATGACATTCTATTAGCTTTCTTAGTTACTTGCAACACTTTCATACAAGCCTTTTGTGATTCATGCAGAATGGACTCAGCAGCTCAGAGCTCTGCAATCTCTCACCATTTAAATAATATCCTCCTCCTTTATTTGTTCCACCTCAAAAAGAGCAAAAAGGGCTCACGAATGTTCTTGGCAGACAGGATCAAGGAGAATCCCAAGGCATTTTATTCATACCTTAGGAACAAAAGGGTTGTCAGGGAAAAAATCGGACCTCTCAGGGACAAAAAGGGGAATTATGCTTGGAGCCCAAAGAAGTAGGGGAGATCCTAAATGAATACTTTGCGTCGGTATTCACAAAGGAGAGGGATGTGTTGACTGGGAGTGTCTCGGAGGGGAGTGTTGAACCGTTGGAGAAAATCTCCATTACAAAGGAGAAAGTGTTAGGTTTGTTAGAGAATATAAAGACTGACAAATCCCCAGGGCCTGATGGAATCTATCCCAGGCTGCTCAGGGAGACGAGAGATGAAATCGTTGGGCCTCTGACGCAAATCTTTGTCTCGTCACTGGACGCAGGTGAGGTCCCAGAGGATTGGAGGATAGCTAATGTGGTCCCGTTATTTAAGAAGGGTAGGAAGGATAACCTGGGTAATTATAGGCCGGTGAGCTTGACGTCCGTGGTGGGGAAGTTGTTGGAGAAGATTCTTAGAGATAGGATGTATGCGCATTTAGAAAGGAATAAACTCATTCACGATAGTCAGCATGGTTTTGTGAGAGGGAGGTCATGCCTCACTAAACTGGTGGAGTTTTTTGAAGAAGTGACCAAAATGGTTGACGAGGGAAGGGCCGTGGATGTCGTCTATATGGACTTTAGTAAAGCATTTGACAAAGTCCCTCATGGTAGGCTGGTGAAAAAGGTTGGATCTCATGGGATAAAGGGGGAGATGGCTAGATGGGTGGAGAACTGGCTTAGTCACAGAAAAAGACGGCGCAGAGTCGCTGAGCAGAAACTGATAGCCAAGTTCCGCACACACGAGGACGGCCTCAACCGGGATATTGGGTTCATGTCACACTATTTGTAACCCCCACAGAGTTTCACTGGCTGTCTTGTCTGGAGACAATACACATCTTTTTAGCCTGTCTTGATGCTCTCTCTACTCACATTGTTTTGTTTCTTAAAGACTTGATTAGTTGTAAGTATTCGCATTCCAAACATTATTCATGGAAATTGAGTTTGTGTCTTTATATGCTCTGTTTGTGAACAGAATTCCCACTCACCTGAAGAAGGGGCTTGCAGCTCTGAAAGCTTGTGTGGCTTTTGCTACCAAATAAACCTGTTGGACTTTAACCTGGTGTTGTTAAACTTCTTACTGTGTTTATCCCAGTCCAACGCCGGCATCTCCACATCTTGGTCACAGAAGACAGAGGGTGGTAGTGGAAGGGTCTTTTTCCGGCTGGAGGCCTGTGACTAGTGGTGTTCCGCAGGGCTCTGTATTGGGACCTCTGCTGTTTGTGATTTATATAAATGATCTGGAAGAAGGTGTAACTGGGGTGATCAGTAAGTTTGCGGACGACACAAAATTGGCAGGACTTGCAGATAGTGAGGAGCATTGTCAGAAGCTACAGAAGGATATAGATAGGCTGGAAATTTGGGCAAAGAAATGGCAGATGGAGTTCAATCCTGATCAATGCGAAGTGATGCATTTTGGTAGAAATAATGTAGGGAGGAGCTATATGATAAATGGCAGAACCATAAAGGGTGTAGATACGCAGAGGGACCTGGGTGTGCAAGTCCACAGATCCTTGAAAGTGACGTCACAGGTGGAGAAGGTGGTGAAGAAGGCATATGGCATGCTTGCCTTTATAGGATGGGGCATAGAGTATAAAAGTTGGGGTCTGATGTTGCAGATGTATAGAACGTTGGTTCGGCCGCATTTAGAATACTGCGTCCAGTTCTGGTCGCCACACTACCAGAAGGACGTGGAGGCTTTGGAGAGAGTACAGAGGAGGTTTACCAGGATGTTACCTGGTATGGAGGGGCTTAGTTATGAGGAGAGATTGGGTAAACTGGGGTTGTTCTCCCTGGAAAGACGGAGGATGAGGGGAGACTTAATAGAGGTGTATAAAATTATGAAAGGCATAGATAGGGTGAACGGTGGGAAGCTTTTCCCCAGGTCGGTGGTGACGTTCACGAGGGGTCATAGGTTCAAGGTGAAGGGGGGGAGGTTTAACACAGATATCAGAAGGACATATTTTACACAGAGGGTGGCGGGGGCCTGGAATGCACTGCCAGGCAAGGTGGTGGAGGCGGACACACTGGGAACATTTAAGACTTATCTAGACAGCCATATGAACGGAGTGGGAATGGAGGGATACAAAAGAATGGTCTAGTTTGGACCAGGGAGCGGCGCGGGCTTGGAGGGCCGAAGGGCCTGTTCCTGTGCTGTATTGTTCTTTGTTCTTTGTTCTCACATTTTCACACAATATATTCCATTGGCCAGATCATTGTCCACTCACCTAACCTATCTATACTTTGTGCATCCTTCTTATATCCTCCTCAGAACAGGGAGCATAGTGGTTAGCACTGATGCCTCACAGCACCAGGGACCCGGGTTAAATTCTGGCATGGGTCACTGCCTGTGTGGAGTTTGCACATTCTCCCCGTGTCAGCGTGGGTTTCCTCCGGGTGCTGCCAAAGTCCAAAGTTGTGCGGGTTAGGTTGATTGGCCATGCTAGATTGACCCTAGTGTCAGGAGGATTAGCAGCTAAATATGTGGGGATACAGGAATAGGGCCTGGGTGGGATTGTGGTTGGTGCAGACCACAATGGGCCGAATGGCATCTTCCTCACTTTAGGGATTCTATGAATCTACTTCTATTAATCTACTTTCCTACTGATCTTCTTATCATTAGCAAACAAAACCTTTGGTTCTTTTATCGGATCAATTTATATCAATTATGAACACTTGTGGCCCTATCACGAGTGACTGGAAGCCAGTGTCCACAAAGATGTGTGTTGGGCCCCCTATTATTTGTCATTTATAAAAATTGCATTGGTGACTATGTGGGAGTAGGATTAATAAGTTTGCGGATGACACAAAGATTGGCCGGGTGGTTAACAGTGAGGTTGAATGTCTTGGGATACGAGAAGATATAGACGGAATCGTCAAATGGGCAGATGGAATGTAACCCTGAAAAGTGTGAGGTGATACACTTTGGAAGAAGTAATCTGACAAGGAAGTATTCAATGAATGGTAGGGCACTAGGAAGTTGCGTGGAACAAAGGGACCTTGGTGTGTTTGTCCACAGATTGCTGAAGGTAGAAGGGCACGTTAGTAGGGTAGTGAAAAAGGCATCTGGAACACTTGCCTTTATCAGCCGAGGCATAGATTACAAAAGCAGGGAAGTCATACTGGTGTTGTATAGAACTTTAGTGAGGCCACAGCTCGAGTACTGTGTGCAGTTCTAGTCGCCACATTATAGGAAGAATGTGATTGCATTGGAGGGGATGCAGAGGAGATTCACCAGGATTCTGCTTGGGATGGAACATTTAAGTTATGAAGAGAGGTTGGGTAGGTTTGCTTTGTCTTCATTTGAGCAGAGAAGACTGAGGGGGGACCCGATCGGGGTGTACAAGATTATGAGGGACGTGGACAGCGTGGACATGGAGCAGTTGTTCCCCTGAGTTTAAGGGTGAGTCACGAGGGGACATAATATAACAACTTGCGGTAAAGTTAATAAAATATATTGAGAAAGCAATGTAAATACATGAATAATAGAATTAAATAATCCATTCGATTCTGTGAATGTTCCATTAGATTGGAAAATAGTTAATATAGCTCCTTTATTCAAAGAGACAGAAAGCGGGAAAGTACACGCCAGTTAGGCTAACATCTGTCATTGGGAAAATGTTAGAAGCTATTCGTAAAGATGTTAGAACAAGGCACTTAGATAAATTCAAGGCATTCAGGCAGAGTGAACATGGTTTTGTGAAAGGGAAATCAAATTTAACCACTTTATTAGAGTTATTTGTGAAATAACAGGTGCTGTAGTTAAAGGGGAACCAGTGGATGTACTGTACTTAGATTATCAGAAAGATTATTTGATAAGGTGCCACATCAAATATTATTGAACAAGATACAGTTTCATAGTGTTCAAGTTGAGGGGCAGGAGGTTTGTGGGGGATGTGAGGAAAAACCTTTTAACCAGAGGGTGGTGACAGTCTGGAATGCACAGCCTGGATGGTTGGTAGAAGCAGGTTGTGGTGAACCATAGATGGTTACCACTATGGGTACTGAACCATAGATGGTTATCACTATGGGTACTGAACCATAGATGGTTATCACTATGGGTACTTGTACATATGTTACTCTTGTTACTGTTGGGGTTAGGGTTGGGGTGTTCCACCTGTTGGCATTGTTCTGTGGTACACTCCGGTTGGCTCCGCCTCCCTATAAGAGTATAAAGGTCACTGCACTTCCTAGTGACCCTTTAGTCTGGGATAATATTGTTAAGCAGTATGCTCTATTCTTGTTGCTAATAAAAGCCTTTATTTCCCGGGTACGATCCAGCCTCCCGAGTGAATGAATCGCGCATCACAGGTTTCCTCACATCCTTTAAAAAGTACCTTGATGAGCACTTGCCATGTCACAACATTCAGGGTTATGGGCCAAGTGCTGGTAACTGGGATTAGCTGGGAGTTCAGGTGTTTCTCATGTATCAGTCTGGACTCGATGGGTCGAAGGGCCTCTTCTGTGCTGTATGATTCTATTACATGTGACACACCACTTATCACATCTTGTCAACTCCGATTCCTGTGAGCTGGCTAATCTTCTATCTATGCCAATATATTACCGTCCACTATATCTTGTTCAATAACCTTTGATGTGGCACCTTATCAAATGCTTTCTGATAATCTAAGTACAGTACATCCACTGGTTCCCCTTTAACTACAGCACCTGTTACTTCTCAGATAACTCTAATAAAGTGGTTAAATTTGATTTCCCTTTCACAAAACCATGTTCACTCTGCCTGAATGCCTTGAATTTATCTAAGTGCCTTGTTCTAACATCTTTACTAATAGCTTCTAACATTTTCCCAATGACAGATGTTAGCCTAACTGGCGTGTACTTTCCTGCTTTCTGTCTCTTTGAATAAAGGAGCTATATTAACTATTTTCCAATCTAATGGAACATTCACAGAATCTAATGGATTATTTAATTCTATTATTCATGTACTTACGTTGCTTTCTCAATGTATTTTATTAACTTTACCACAAGTTATTATATTATTTTAAACCTTAGTACTGGGATAGAAGTTAACGACTTACCACTTATTCAGCAAACAACTCACTCCTTTCTCTGTAATAGAGTAGGAACCAATTCCATACTCAGGTCAGTTCTTCAGTTGCATTTAGATGACCATCTCCAACAGTTCAATAGCTCGGGTGATGGCTTGAATGCCTCGGGTGGTGGCCATAGTTGCTTTCCTAATGAGGCAGGAAATGTGAGTCCTTCACTCTCCTCTGAAGTCATTCTCTTTTTGCAGGTTTTGCAGACAGACTGAGTCCACTTCAATGAATTGGAATGTGTATTGTATGGCAGTATAAATTGGGCTTAGCCATCCTGAGCTATGAGTTCAAGTCACTCTCATCTATGTGTTTTTTTTAAAGTCTATTTTTAAAAGTTCAATTCAGGTTTCCAGCCAGTGAATTAAAAATTATGATCTGGCATTAAGCAGAACGTTATGATAGCAACCTAATTGGAATGGAAACATTTCATACTTTAATGTGGAAATGCTTTTAATAGGCTATTTTTTAAAAAAACTTGCATTTATGTGGCGTTTTTCATGATTGCAGAACATTTCACCATGTTTTACAGCCAATTAAGTGCTTTTGGAAGTACAGTCAGTGCTGTCATACTGCAGCTGATTAATACTGCAAATGGCAATGTCCCACTAGTAGCATTGAGATAATGTCCAGATATCATGTTTTAGTTATGTTAGTTGAGACACTCTGGAGAACATCCATGTTCTTTGAAATTACGTCATGCACTCGTCTAAATCCACCCGAGGCCAGATGGAGCCTCAGTACAAAGTTTCCTCTGATGGTGTAGCACTTCCTCAACACTGCACCAGGACTGTCAATCAGCATTATGCGCCTCATTTTCTTGAGTACAGTTTGAATCCAAAATCATCTTGCTTAAACTCGAGCATAATATCACTTAGCTCCAACTAATGACAATAAAAAAATCTATATATGAGCGCACTCCATTTTCTCTTTTACATGAGTGAAATGATTGCTTGGTTACTGAGCTATGGCCTATCATTTTGCCTGCTTATAGAGCATAACTTGGTCTCATGCATAAACATAAGCTTTGCGTAAATGTTGCCAGCTTTCACTCCCACCCAATGGTTTCTCATGTGATAGGGGCTTGTCTTGGAGAATGAGAATTGATCATATACAATTTCCGGTTTCCAATTTCTCACCATTGGTCAGGATACATCGAACGGAATTTTGTGAGATTTTTTTGAAGTGTCCAGCTGACGTGAAAACGGGAGAGTTCCTGGTCCATTTTTCGGGGAAGTTTTCACGCCCAAAGTTACGCACTCAGTCTTTGAAAATATGGGCTAGTCCGTTTCTAGCCATCAGAGGCAGTGGGCGGGGTTTAATTTGCCAGACAGCCTGCAGCTCAGATCAGAGCCACAAACTGTGCATGCGCAGAAAAAGCTAAAAGAAGGCTGGCCACCTCCACCTCCGATGTACATCCTGGGGCGACCAAGACGTAGAGGTAGGCCACATAAAGTTAAGAAGTTGTAGCCATATGGGTGAAGGTCAACACCATTTAGATAGAATATTTTGGTACTTTAAAGTCTCACATTCATATGTTTTTATATCATCACTTCTTTTGAAGGCACTTTTATTGGCACCAATAAATGTTATTTCACCCCACACCTGTGAATAATTTGTTTCTGATTAGTCTCTAACAGGAATGTACTTACCCCGATGGTTGCTGGAGGGACCCTGCATGTCAGTGGGGAAGGCCCCTCACCGCACTGCTACTGTGAAAATCAAGCCACTCAGATAATTCACTGGCTACAGCAGGTGGCATGCATTGGCAGCAGCATTGCAGCATCTACCATGGCGTCCCCAGAACCCACGAGAGATTATTCGCTCCCACCACCCTGGAGCCCTGCATGGGGTTCAGTGATCCCTTACCCACTACCCAGATGTGCACCCAGGTGCCAGTGTGCATGCGGAGCTCAGGTAGGATTCAGACTATTTTGCACCAGGGCATCATCACAATGGCACATTGTGAGTCGTCATCACCCTCCTGCCTGCTACAGAAACTCGCTAACACAGCATACCCAGGCCCACCACTCTGGTGTTACAATTGTAGGACTCCAAGGGCAGGGGATGGGAGAACTGAAGGGGTGGGGGCGTGTGGGTGGGGGGGGGGGGGGTGCGGCTGGAACCCACATGCGGCAATACAGGCCCCAAGTGACCAAAGCGCATGATGATCAGGACCTCCCTCGCCAGCCTAACCCTTGCTGCTGCCAACCCTCCACCATCTGGATGGTGTTGCTCATCGTTGTCATCCTCCTCCTCCTCCTCCTCCTCTTCCTCTTCCTCCTCCTCCTGCTGGGCAGCCTCCTCCCCAGCGACGCCTGGCTCGTCGGCTTCCACGTCCTCCTCCTCCTCCAAAAGATCTCCATGCTGCTGCACCAGGCTGTGTAGGGCACAGCACGATACTACAATACGTGATGATATCAAAGAGTTATAGAACATAGAACACAGAAAAAATACAGCACAAACAGGCCCTTCGGCCCACAAGTTGCGCTGGTCATGTCCCTACCTACCTAGGCTTATATATAGGCTTACCTATTACCCTCAATCCTATTAAGTCCCATGTACTCATCCAGAAGTCCCTTAAACGACCCTACGAGTTTGCCTCCACCACCACTGACAGCAGCCGATTCCACTCACCCACCACCCTCTGAGTGAAAACCTTACCCCTGACATCTCCTCTGTACCTACTCCCCAGCACCTTAAACCTGTGTCCTCTCGTAGCAGCCATTTCAGCCCTGGGAAAAAGACTCCGAGAATCCACCCGATCTATACCTCTCAACATCTTGTACACCTCTATCAGGTCACCTCTCATCCTTCGTCTCTCCAAGGAGAAAAGACCGAGCTCCCTCAACCTATCCTCATAAGGCATGCCAACCAATCCAGGCAACATCCTTGTAAATCTTCTCTGCACCCTTTCAATCATTTCCACATCTCCTGTAATGAGGCGACCAGAACTGAGCACAGTACTCCAAGTGGGGTCTGACGAGGGTCTTATAAAGCTGCATTCATTATCTCCCGACTCCTAAACTCAATCCCTCGATTGATGAATGCCAGCACACCATACGCCTTCTTAACCACCTCCTCTACCTGCGAGGCCGATTTAAGAGTCCTATGGACCCGGAACACAAGGTCCTTCTGATCCTCAAGACTGCTAAGAGTCTTACCCCCTGATATTATACTCCTTCATCCCATTTGACCTGCCAAAATGGACCTCTACACATTTATCCGGGTTGAAATCCATCTGCCACTTCTCCGCCCAGTCTTGCATCCTATCTATGTCACGCTGCAGCTTCTGACATCCCTCCAACCTATCCACAGCACCACCAACCTTCGTGTCGTCGGCAAACTTACCAACCCATCCCTCCACTTCCTCATCCAGGTCATTTATGAAAATGACAAACAGCAAGGGTCCCAGAACAGATCTCTGGGGCACTCCACTGGTGACCGACCTCCATTCAGAAAAAGACCCATCTACAACCACTCTCTGCCTTCTGCAGGCAAGCCAGTTCTGGATCCAAAAGGCAACTGCCCCTTGGATCCCATGCCGTCTCACTTTCTCGAGAAGACTTGCATGGGGGACCTTATCGGACGCCTTGCTGAAGTCCATGTAAACCACATCTACCGCTTTTCCTTCGTCAATGTTTTTAGTCACATTTTCAAAGAACTCCATTAGGCTCGTAAGGCACGATTTGCCTTTGACAAAGCCGTGCTGACTACTTTTGAGCATACTAAACTTCTCTAAATATTCATAAATCCTGTCCCTCAGGATCTTCTCCACCAACTTACCAACCACCGGTCGGTAATTTCCTGGGCTATCCCTATTCCCTTTCTTGAATATAGGAACCACATCCGCAATCTTCCAATCCTCCGGAACCTCTCCCGGCTCCATCGACGATGCAAAGATCCTCGCCAGAGGCTCTGCAATCTCTTCCCTCGCCTCCCACAGTAACCTGGGGTACATCCCATCCGGTCCCGGCGACTTATCTATCTTGATGCTATTCAAAATTTCCAACACATCCACTTTCTTAATGTCCACATACTCAATCTTTTCAGTCTGCCTCAATCCTGGAGTACAACCACCCAGGTCTTTTTCCAACGTGAATACCGAGGTAAAATATTCATTAAGCATCTCTGCTATTTCTTCCGGATCTGTACAGACTTTCTCATCTTCACATTTTATAGGTTCTATTCCTTCACATCTCATCCTTTTACTCTTCACATATTTATAGAACGCCTTTGCCTTTGACAAAGCCGTGCTGACTACTTTTGAGCATACTAAACTTCTCTAAATGTTCATAAATCCTGTCCCTCAGGATCTTCTCCATCAACTTACCAACCACTGAGGTGAGACTCACCGGTCAGTAATTTCCTGGGCTATCCCTATTCCCTTTCTTGAATATAGGAACCACATCCACAATCCTCCAATCCTCCGGAACCTCTCCCGACCCCATCGATGATGCAAAGATCCTCGTCAGAGGCTCTGCAATCTCTTCCCTCGCCTCCCACAGTTACCTGGGGTACATCCCATCCGGTCTCGGCGACTTATCTAATTTTACCTGTCAAGGCCTTCTCGTGACCCCTTCTGGCTCTCCTAATTTCTTTCTTAAGTTCCTTCCTACAAGCCATATACTCATCTAGATCCCTATCATCGCTTAGCTCTCTGAACCTTTTGTATCGTTTCCTTTTATTTTTGACGAGGTTCAGCGCAGATTTCATGCATCATGGTTCCCGTAACCTACCAAAACCTCTCTGTCTCATCGGAACGTTGTCATGCAGAACTCCAGACAAACATTCCTTGAAAATCTGCCACCTTACTTCGCTACTTTTCCTCGAGAATACCTCCTACCAATTTACACGTCTGATCTCCTGCCTGATGGCTTCATATTTCCCCTTCAACCTGATCGTGGATAAGGATAGATCTGGTCCTCGGGTTGAAGTTCTGAACTGGAAAAAGGCCAAATTTGATGAAATGAGAAGGGATCTGGGATGTGTGGATTGGCACAGGCTGTTCTCTGGTAAGGATGTAAATGGAAAGTGGGAGGCCTTCAAAGGAGAAATTTTGAGAGTGCAGAGTTTGTATGTTCCTGTCAGGATTAAAGGCAAAGTAAATAGGAATAAGGAACCTTGGTTCACGAGGGAGATTGTAACACTGATTAAGAGGAAGAGAGAGTTGTATGAAATGTACAGGCAGCAAGGAACACATCAGATGCTCGAGGAGTATAAAAAGTGCAAGAAGCTACTTAAGAGGGAAATCAGGAGGGCTAAAAGAAGACATGAGGTTGCTTTGGCAGACAGAGTGAAGGAAAATCCAAAGAGCTTCTATAGGTATGTTAGGAGCAAAAGGATAGTGAGGGATAAAATTGGTCCTCTTGAAGACCAGAGTGGTACACAGTGTATGGAACCAAAAGAGATGGGGGAGATACTAAATGGTTTTTTTGCATCCGTATTTACTGAGGAAACAGGCATGGAGTCTACGGAAATAGGGCAAACTGGTAGGGAGGCCATGGAACCTTTACAGATTAAAGGGGAGGAGGTGCTCGCTGTCTTGAGGCAAATAAGAGTGGATAAATCCCCAGGACCGGACAGGGTATTCCCACGGACCTTGAGGGAAGCTAGTGTTGAACTTGCAGGGGCCCTGGCAGACATATTTAAAATGTCAGTATTCATGGGGGAGGTGCCGGATGATTGGAGGGTGGCTCATGTTGTTCCGTTGTTTAAAAAAGGTTCCAAAAGAAATCCGGGAAATTATCGGCCAGTAGGTTTGACGTCGGTGGTGGGCAAGTTATTGGAAGGTGTGATAAGGGATAGGATCTACAAATATTTGGATAGACAGGGACTTATTAGGGAGAGTCAACATGGCTTTGTGCGTGGTAGGTCATGTTTGACCAATCTATTAGAGTTTTTCGAGGAGGTTACCAGGAAAGTGGATGAAGGGAAGGCGGTAGATGTTGTCTACCTGGATTTCAGCAAGGCCTTTGACAAGGTCCCTCTTGGGAGGTTAGTTAGGAAGGTTCAGTCGCTAGGTATACATGGGGAGGTAGTAAATTGGATAAGACGCTGGCTCAATGGAAGAAGCCAGAGAGTGGTTGTGGAGGATTGCTTCTCTGAGTGGAGGCCTGTGACTAGTGGTGTGCCGCAGGGATCGGTGTTGGGTCCATTGTTGTTTGTCATCTATATCAATGATCTGGATGATAATGTGGTCAATTGGATCAGCAAGTTTGCTGATGATACAAAGATTGGAGGTGTAGTGGACAGTGAGGAAGGTTTTCAAAGCTTGCAGAGGGATTTGGACCAACTAGAAAAATGGGCTGAAAAATGGCAAATGGAATTTAACGCAGACAAGTGTGAGATATTGCACTTTGGAAGGACAAACCAAAGAAGAACGTACTCGGTAAATGGTAGGACTCTGAAGAGTGCAGTTGAATAGAGGGATCTGGGAATACAGGTACAGAATTCCCTAAAAGTGACGTCACAGGTGGATAGGGTCATAAAGAGTGCCTTTGGTACATTGGCCTTTATAAATCGGAGTATCGAGTATAAAAGTTGGAGTGTTATGGTAAGGTTATATAAGGCATTGGTGAGGCCGAATTTGGAGTATTGTGTACAGTTTTGGTCACCTAGTTACAGGAAGGATGTAAATAAGATTGAAAGAGTGCAGAGAAGGTTCACAAGGATGTTGCCGGGACTTGAGAAGCTGAGTTACAGAGAGAGATTGAATAGGTTGGGACTTTATTCCCTGGAGCGTAGAAGATTGAGGGGAGATTTGATAGAGGTGTATAAGATTTTGATGGGTATAGATAGAGTGAATGCAAGCAGGCTTTTTCCGCTGATGCTCGGGGAGAAAAAAACCAGAGGGCATGGGTTAAGGGTGAAAGGAGAAAAGTTTAAAGGGAATATTAGGGGGGGCTTCTTCACGCAGAGAGTGGTGGGAGTGTGGAATGAGCTGCCGGATAAAGTGGTAAATGCGGGGTCACTTTTAACATTTAAGAAAAACTTGGACGGGTTCATGGATGAGAGGGGTGTGGAGGGATATGGTCCAAGTGCAGGTCAGTGGGACTAGGCATAAAATGCTTCAGCACAGACAAGAAGGGCCAAAAGGCCTGTTTCTGAGCTGTAATTTTCTATGGTTCTATGGTTCTATGGTTCTCCAGATAAACACTTTCCTAGCTTGCCTGATCCTATCTCTTTCCAATGCTAGCGTAAAGGACATAGAGTTATGATCGCCATCCCCAAGATGCTCCCCCACTGAGAGATCCGACACATGTCCAGGCTCATTCGCCAGTACCAGATCGAGTACAGCCTCGCCTCTTGTAGGCTTATCCACATGCTGTGTCAGGAAACCCTCCTGAACACACCTAACAAACTCCTCCCCATCCAAACCCCTTACCCTAGGGATATCCCAATCGATGTTTGGGAAATTAAAGTCTCCCATCACAACAACCCTGTTATTACTACATCTCTCCAGGATCTATTTCCCTATCTGCTCCTCAACATCCCTGCTATTATTGGGCGGCCTGTAGAAATCACCCAGCAAAGTTATCGACCCCTTCCCGCTCCGAACTTCCACCCACAGAGACTCCGTAGACAATCCCTCCACGGCTTCCACCTTCTCTACAGCTGTGACACTATCCCTGATCAGCAGTGCCACTCCCCCCCCCTCTTTTGCCTCCCTCTCTGTCCTTTCTGAAACATCTGAAACCCGGCACCTGAAGTATCCAGTCCTGTCCCTGTCCCCAAGTCTCCGTAATGGCCACCACATCACACTTCCAAGCATCGATCCACACTCTAAACTCAACCACTTTATTCACTACACTCCTGGCGTTAAAATAGACACATCTCAAACCTTTGGTCTGAGCTCTCCCCTTCTCCATCACCCGTCTATTCTCCCTCTTACACTGTCTACAATCCTTCTCTATTTGCGGGCTAACCTCCTCGCTCTCAGTCACCTCATCACGATTCCCTCCCCCCAACCTTTCTAGTTTAAAGCCTCCCCAGTAGCCTTAGCCAACCTTCCTGCCAGGATATTGGTCCCCCTGGGATTCAAGTGCCACCCGTCCTTTTTGTACACGTTACACCTGTCCCTAAAGAGGTCCCAATGATCCAGGAACCTGACTCCCTGCCCCCTGCACCAGTCCCTCAGCCACACACTCATCCTCCACCTCACTCCATTCCTGCTCTCACTTTCCTGTGGCACAGGCAGCAATCCTGAGATTACGACCTTTGCGATCCTCCTTCCCAACTGTCTACCTAACTCCCTAAGTTCTCTTTTCATGATCCCTTCCCTCTTCCTACCTATGTCAGCGGTACCAATATGTACCATGACCTCTGGCTCCTCTCCCTCCCACCTCAGGATATCTGGGACGCGATCAGAGACATCCTGGATCCCGGCACCAGAAAGGCAGACCACCATCCGAGACTCCTGTCTGCCTCCGCAAAAACGCCTGTCCGACCCCCTTACTGTTGAGTCCCCGATTAATATTGCCTTCCTCCTCCTTTCCTTAGCCCTCTGAGTTACAGCGCCGGACTCTGCTCCAGAGACACGGCCACAGCTGCTTCCCCCAGGTGGGCTGCCCCCCCCAGCAGTACTCAGACAGGAGTACTTATTGTGAAGGGGCACAACCACCGGGGTGCTCTCTATCACCCGAGCTTTCCCCTTCCTGGACGTTACCCACTTGTCTGCCTCCCGTGGGTTATATTGGAGGGCCCAGCCAGAGCAGCCCAGGCACCTGACCCGCATTTTGAGGAACATTATGCACTGCTCCACTATTGAAAGGGTGGTAATGTGCGCCTCATTATATTGGGTCTCTGCCTCAGTCTCAGGCATGTGCACAGGCAGCATCAGCCAGGTCCAAAGCTGGTGCCCCATGTCCCCCACAAGCCATCCTTGCACCCTGGGCTCCTTCTCAAAGACCTCCGGGACATCAGAACTCCTCAATATAAAGCTGTCATGCACACTGACGGCGGAGTCTGGTGCAGACGTGTATGATGTTGAACTGATGGACACAAACCAATTGCACATTTATTGAATGGAAGCCCTTTCTATTCATGAATCTTCCTGGATTCTACACTGAGGCCTTGAGCCTTGAGGCCGTCAGTGGCACGCAATATCCGACAGTTACTCAAAGGGCACTCGCGTGCGGAGCTGCCAGGTTCTCCGCTCCCTCCTTCTCCTGGCCCCACTCCTTCGGGGCATATGGAGGCCACATCCTGCCTCCAGCAGCAATCTCCCTCTCCTCCTGCAAGTGGTAAGGCCCGGGCCTCTTCTGCCCGTAATTCATCCTCCTGCCCCTCCTCCTCAGCTCCAGCAGCAACCAAAAGAACAGCAAGATCAATTGGTTGCATTGCAAAAGCCATCTTGTCAATCTGAAGAGAGCGTGTGTGATTTGGGAAAGTGGAGAGACAAACGGAGAGGTTAAAAACTCTGCTCTCTCCCAGCCCAGCAAAACATACTCCTCACATTCCCACCCATTGCCTCCAGCAACACACACTCCCCACACCCTCCCCACAGACCCCCAGTAACACACACTCCCCACACCCTCCCCACAGACCCCCAGCAACACACACTCCCCACACCCTCCCCACAGACCCCCAGTAACACACACTCCCCACACCCTCCCCACAGACCCCCAGCAACACACACTCCCCACACCCTCCCCACAGACTCCCAGCAACACACACTCCCCACACCCTCCCCACAGACTCCCAGCAACACACACTCCCCACACCCTCCCTAAAGACTCCCAGCAACACACACTCCCCACACCGTCCCCACAGGCTCCCAGCAACACACACTCCCCACAGACTCCCAGCAACACACACTCTCCATACTCTCCCCACAGACTCCCAGCAACACACACTCTCCATACTCTCCCCACAGACTCCCAGCAACTCACACTCCCCATACCCTCCCTACAGACTCCCAGCAACACACACTCCCCACACCCTCCCCACAGACCTCCAGCAACACACACTCCCCATACCCTCCCTAAAGACTCCCAGCAACACACACTCCCCACACCGTCCCCACAGGCTCCCAGCAACACACACTCCCCATAGCCCCCACAGACCCCATAATGACAGCACAGCCTCGCCCCACCCCGACTCACAAACACATACCCACAATCCATGCAGTAGTGATCCCGGACGGAGCTGCTTGACAAGTCCTGAGGCTGCCGCACTGCCACTTCAGAGAGTTTCCAGCTGATCCCCCACCTGCAACAGTGCTTGCTGCCGCCTGCACTTGGACCCAAGTCAGCACTAAGACCTGAGGTCAGCGCCCTGACCCAGGTCCATGCTAAGATGTTGAAGTCAGACCCTGTGAACAACAGCAGCATCCGCGCCCCCAAATTCGTAGACAGCCCCCCAAATGCAACATGGCAGCCATGAAACAACCCCTTCTTGAGCAGCATAGAGCAGTTTGAAAGCAGAGACTTGCCTCCTGGCTCACCCTCTCTGCTCAAGAGCCTGAATGTGACTTTTATATTTGAAGTGTTTTCCTGACCGATCCGGCTGCAGCGAACGAGATAGTTAAGGCAGGTGAGTTGGGATGTTTGGAAGTAAAGCTCACTAATTACATTGTGATGAATGCAAAAAAATGTAAATCTTTCACCCGTTTTGGGCAGAGATCCAATTGCGTCACTTTTTTTATTGGTAAAATGGGAATGGGCGCAAAAACGGCCATAGTCGCATCACGCCCAACTTTACGACTTTTTCCCGATGCAAAACAGGCACAATGAGGTCGTAAAATTTGCCCATCACTTCTACATACATGCACATTAATAACTGGGGTTACACATTTGTGATGATTGAAGTGCAGTTGATGTGGATAAATGTGTTTTTTTTTGTGTTTAAGGGGAATGTTTAAAAATTCAGCTTTATGCTACAGTCAGTATGTCTGAAAAGAATACAGCTCAGATGCTGGGAGATCAGGATAATTACTCATTTTATCCATGTAGTGTTAATTAAGATAGAGCTAATGGACTTTTATTTATAAAAAAGTCCCCTGGGGATTTCATTAAAGGAATGGAAGGGAGGCTGGGTCATGTGATGATGTGGTTAATGGGAGGAGCTCAGTCTGTAGCACAGTAAAACAGCTTTTCAGTTCTGGCCAGGGTTTGTTTGAAGACAGACTTCTGCAAGCTGCTTTGAAACTAATTTTCTTTCTGAAAGCTTCCATACTGTCTACACTTACTTTAGTAAGAATATTTATGGTTGCTAACTGTACTTAAAGTGGCTTTTAATTTCATAAGAGGAATCATAGAATCATAGAAACCCTACAGCACAGAAAGAGGCCATTCGGCCCATCGAGTCTGCACCTTCCACAATCCCACCCAGGCCCTACCCCCATATCCCTACATATTTACCCACTAATCTCTCTAACCCATGCATCCCAGGACACTAAGGGCAATTTTAGCATGACCAATCAACCTAACCCCCACATCTCTGGACTGTGGGAGGAAACTGGAGCACCCGGAGGAAACCCACACAGACACGAGGAGAATGTGCAAACTCCACACAGACAGCGACCCGAGCCGGGAATCAAACCCAGGACCCTGGAGCTGTGAAGCAGCAGTGCTAACCAGTGTGCTACCGTGCCGCCTGGAATGTTGCTTGTTTGAAACTGAAACAGACTTAAGCGAGAAATTAAATTTGTTTTCTTTCATTTTTATATGTTCATTGTTGAGCTGTTTCATTCATTACAGTTCTATTTAAACTGTGTTATTAAATAAAGTTTGATTTATTATAAAAGGTCTCTAATTAGTCAGTGGAATTACTCCTGGAGTGAAGCATCCTTCCCTCACATTTCTGCTAAAATAGAAAAATTGTTGGGGTCTGGTGTGGCTTCCTGATGTAGGGCAGAGTTCTCTGGCCATTCACACCGGCAGGATCCTCTGGTTCCACAGGCAGCGAACCTCACCCTTGGGTTTCCTGCCGTTGTGGGGGACGTCAATGGGAATTCCCATTGACCGCATTGGGACCAGAGAATCCCGCCGCTAGCAAACAACGCACCATCTCCCGCTGGCGGGAAACACATGGCAGTGAGGCTGGAAAATCTTGTCCATAATTTGGGGTTCATTTCCAGCACCCTAACAAATTAAACTTCAATATGATAGAAAAAAATAGAATAAAACTATTTTAAAATTATTTTCTTTGTTAACTTTAGAGTAGAAATATGCTCCATGCATGCTATGACAGTCTGTATTTAGATTGTGTCGATATAAATTAAAATATGGTGAATAGTTAGAACGTTCAGTACACTTACTGCCTTGTGCCTGTGTGGCACAGCAATTTGACTCCCGGTTCAGTGACTGACGTGACTTTCTTTTAACCAATGCGATTACATCCCTGTCCCTAATGCATTGAGAATGAGATGTACGAGCTACTTTAATGACATTTAAATGATCTGCTGCAACATTTACTGCCCTGCGTAGGGCAGCTGCTAATGATAATTTGAGTTTTACTTTCACCCATCTGCCTGTTTGTCTGTCCCCAGCGAACTTTTCCTTTTCACCTCAATAACTTAAAAAGATGCTTCAGTAGATTTTAACTATCTTCAGAGTTTACTCACTACCCTCTGACGACAGGCCCTTGGTGAGGCCGGTACTTTGGGGACTCTATTTCAAAGAGTTCACAAAGCTGTGAATTCCAACAGCTGTACGTAAATGAGTTTGAAACTATTTTGGATTTTCACCAAATATGAAATACAATTCCTCTGGATTTTTTTTTTTGAAAATATAAAATCTAAATCTGGTCATGCTGAGAGCTATTAGTAGGCCCAGTCATGCATTTACATATTGTCCTTGTCAGTAGGATGTTTCGTTATTAGCACAACAATGTATAATTGGGCTCGCACCCAAACCGATGCTAACTTCATCTCATTGGACTTGGCTCCTTTCAAAATAACTTTACTGGAATCCGTGCAAACTCAACTGTCACATTAATGCCTAACCAAGTATTCATCTCACAGAAGTAAAACAGAATGTAGAGTGCACTCATATATGGAATTGCATTGCCATTAAGTATTAACATAAGAATGTAAGTAACGTGAGCAGGGGGAGACCATACGGATAGTCAAGCCTGCTCCAACATTCAGTCGAATCCATAGCTACCCACTGGCTTCATCTCCTCCATCCCAACCTTTCCCCAAATCCCTTCATTCCCTGAGAGACCAATAATCGGTCTGTCTCAGCCTTAAATATATTCATTGATGGAGCATCCACAACCTACTGGGAGCGAGAATTCCAAAGATTCACAACCCTTTCAGTGAAGAAATCTCTCCTCATCTGAGTTACAATTTATCAATCTTTTATCCAGAGACTGTCTGCAACACCACCCTCCGCCCCCCCACCCCCACAAGTTCTAGATTACAATGCAAGAAAAGATAAGCACTCATTGCCTTGCCAAATCTCTTCAGGTTTGTATAGCTTTCAATGAGGTTATCTTTTTTACACATCAGAGATCCAATTTACTTAGCCTCCAATCATAGGACAAATCTCTCATCCCAGGAAACAATTCTGTGAGCCTTTGTTGTACCTCCTCTAGTGCAGGTATATATTTCTTAACTATGGAGACCAAAGACTTCTCGCAATATTTGAGATGTGGTTTCACCAAAGCCCTGGAGCAAGATTTCCTTATTCTTGTATTCCAGCACCCTTTCAATGAAGGCCAACATCTCATTTGCCTTCCTAATTACTTCCTGTGCCTGAATGGTAACTTTCTGTGCGACTTGTGCTATGATCCCAGCTCGTTTCACTACTAGACAAGTCAGGTCCTAGGGTGGAAATCGGTCTGATATTTTTTGTTCAGAAATATGAAGAGCCGCTACTGAAGAGAGTCACAGCATCTGCTAATGAACTTTTAACAAAATAATAAAACATTGATTAAGCAAGAAAACGTGAGCTATAATACACTACTCCTTCACCCACAACTATACCTTAACAGATGTATACAGATTCATAAGCATAACACAAATTACAATCTATCTTGTAAGTGCACATTTCAGTAAACCAATAGATGACCTGAGGTCAGACACATCACACTCTGAAACCAAGTGACGGATACCATGACAAAAAGATGCTATGGATCTCTTATCAGCTCCCCGCAGACGCATATCACACTGTGAGTCAACTGGCCTCGCTGGAACTCAGTCTTTCACACAAGGTTTCCAATCTCAATCCACAAAGTACTCGCTTTGGACTTGTCTCTCAAACAACGCTTTCTCTCGGACACCTTCCATAAGGGTCCACTGCCAGGGTTTCAATCTCTCCTTCTGAGAAATAAATGCTAGCCAGCCACTGATGCCAACATCCAATAAATGAATATAAAAAACACCGTGCAACATTCCAATAATTACATCTTGAAAACTTGAAATGCGCTTTTTATCCCGACTCTTTGCTTCTTATCCATTAACCAAATCTCTATCCACGCTGATGCATTACCACCCCACACCATGAGCCCTTATTCTTGCATATTAACCTTTTGTGTGGCACCTTATCAAATGCCTTTTGGAAATCTAGGTATACGACATCTAGTGGGTTTGCCTTAATATATCCTACTAGTTTTACCTTTAAAAAGCAGGAAGCAATTGGTCCAAAGATGTGCAGGTTAGGTGGATTGGCCATGCTAAATTGCCCCTTAGTGTCCAAAGATGTATAGGTTAGGGGGAATTAATGGGGTAAATATGTGGGATTAATAGGGTAAATGTGTGCGGTTACAGGGAAAGGGCTTGGGTAAAATGCCCTGTCAGAGAGTCAGTGCAGACTCAATGGGCCAAATGACCACCTTCTGCACTGTGAGGATTCTATGATTCTAAGCTCTAATAAACTCGGTAAACAAGATTTCACTTTCATAAAACCACATTGACTTGTTTTAATCATACTCTGCTTTTCTCAGTGCACTGCTGATACTTCCTTAATTATAGATTTCAGCACTTCCCTGATGACTGATGTCAGGCTAACTAGTCTGTTGTTCACTATTTTCTCTGTCCCTCCTTTTCAGAATAGTGGTGTTCCATTTGCTAACTCCCAACCCTGGGACTATTCTAGTATCTAGGGAAAGTTGAAAACACATAACCAGTGAAACCATAGTTTTGTAAGCATCTCTATTAGAACCCTAAAGTGTAGCCCATCAGGTCTTTGGGATTTGTTGGTTTTAAACCCCTATTTTTCTCCAGTACTTTTTCTTTGCTGATATTAATTGTCTCAATTTCCTCACTCTTATTAGCCCCATTGCCTCCTCTTTCTGTTATGTAACTTATGTCTTCTACTGTGAAGACTCTCACAAAGTATCCATTCAATGTCTCTGCCATTTACTCATCCCTATGGTAATTTCTCCTATCCTGCCTCTCAGGGATCAATATTTACTTCAGCTACTCTCTTCCTTTTTCTATACTTAGAAAGTTTTTAAATCTTATTTTATATTCCTGTTTAATTTACTCTCATATTATATTTCTTTGCTTTTATATCAACTTTTTGCTGGAGCTGAATTTTATCAATTTATTTTTCCACAGGGGCCTAATTTGTCAAACTCTCTTAACAGAACCGCATTCCCAATTCTACCTAGATCATTAATTCCTTTGTGGACGATGGCAACTGGATTCTCCCACCTCGGTTCTGAGGAGATGTCCTTATCCTTGGCAACACATAGGCACCATAACCTTTGGTCTCCAGGTCAAGGCTGCAGAGAACAGAATCTTTTCCCATGACAATACTGTCTCCTATCACTAACACATTCCTTTATGCTCCCCACACTTGAATTACATTCTGCACCATGCTGAAATAGTCAGTTTGCTCATCCACACTGCAGCCTTTGTTCTCATCCGGACAGGTAGCAAGTGCCTTGTACTTTTTGTCAAAGTCAAGGGCTGAGTCTGCTTCATTACCAAATCCTTGATCCTCATACTCATATTCCCACCCCATTGTCCCTGACAATTGGCCAATTCTAAAGTTCTACTTATCCTAAAGAGTGCGACTGCCTCCTGGAACAAAGTGTCCAAGTAAATCCCCTCTTCCCTGATGCTGGAGAATGTCTGCAACACAGACTCCAGTTTAGCAGCTCTGAACCAAAGTTGCTCAAGTTGCAGACACTTACCACAGGTGAGGATGTCAGGGAATGCAATACGTTCCATGGATTCCCACACATTGAAGTCACGACACACCATTAGCCCTGCCATGTATGTCTAACCCTGTTTATTTATTTGATGAACTAATTCGTTTCTAAGTTAATCACCTAAAGCTGTAGCAAGGTACAATCTCCTTGGTTTGAGGAGAAAGCCAACGTGCTACAGAAGTTAAAACAAGAATAAAAAGCCTCCTTCCATGTCTGCCCCCCAATTCCTGACTTAGCATTTGGTTCACAAAACTCTCTATTCATGGATTTTACACAGAGGGTCGTGGGGGCCTGGAATGTGTTGCCAGGCAAGGTGGTGGAGGCGGACACACTGGGAACGTTTAAGACTTATCTAGACAGCTATATGAACGGAGTGGGAATGGAGGGATACAAAAGAGTGGTCTAGTTTGGACCAGGGAGCGGCGCGGGCTAATTGTTCCTTGTTTCTCGTTTCAAGGCTTCATTCTATGATCATCTTGCTGGTGCCAGTACAGAGCGAGACTGCGGATAGTTGGGAACCTGTCTCGGGGGCAGGGAATTCATATGGTGTTCGTGGAAGTGGAAATGACTAGGGTTGGGAAGCATTTTCCGATCAGGGCCAGTGTGATCTCCTGGATTCGTTTCGATCGCCTCAGGGGGTCGGAGAGGAATTTCCCAGATTTTTTTTTCCCCATATTGGCCCTGGGGTTTTCACTCTGGGTTTTCGCCTCTCCCTGGAGATCACATGGTCTGGAATGGGGGGGTGGGGGTGAGTTAATAGGTTGTGATGAACAAAGCATCGTAGCTGTGAGGGACAGCTCGGTGGATAGGATATTGGTATGTAGGTAGGCTGGAAAATTGGGCGGGGATCCTGGATTCAGGATTCAATCCTGGACCGGGGAGCGGCGCGGGCTTGGAGGGCCGAAGGGCCTGTTCCTGCGCTGTATTGTTACATAGAACATAGAACATAGAAAGCCACAGCACAAACAGGCCCTTCGGCCCACAAGTTGCGCCGATCACATCCCCACCTCTAGGCCTATCTATAGCCCTCAATCCCATTAAATCCCATGTACTCATCCAGAAGTCTCTTAAAAGACCCCAACGAGTTTGCCTCCACCACCACCGACGTCAGCCGATTCCACTCACCCACCACCCTCTGAGTGAAAAACTTACCCCTGACATCTCCTCTGTACCTACCCCCCAGCACCTTAAACCTGTGTCCTCTCGTAGCAACCATTTCAGCCCTTGGAAATAGCCTCTGAGAGTCTACCCTATCCAGACCTCTCAACATCTTGTAAACCTCTATCAGGTCACCTCTCATCCTTCGTCTCTCCAGGGAGAAGAGACCAAGCTCCCTCAACCTATCCTCATAAGGCATGCCCCCCAATCCAGGCAACATCCTTGTAAATCTCCTCTGCACCCTTTCAATGGCTTCAACATCTTTCCTGTAATGAGGTGACCAGAACTGCGCGCAGTACTCCAAGTGGGGTCTAACCAGGGTCCTATAAAGCTGCAGCATTATCTCCCGACTCCTAAACTCAATCCCTCGATTAATGAAGGCCAGTACGCCGTACGCCTTCTTGACCGCATCCTCCACCTGCGAGGCCGATTTAAGAGTCCTATGGACCCGGACCCCAAGGTCCTTCTGATCCTCTACACTGCTAAGAATGGTACCCTTCATATTATACTGCTGCTTCATCCCATTGGATCTGCCAAAATGGATCACCACACACTTATCCGGGTTGAAGTCCATCTGCCACTTCTCCGCCCAGTCTTGCATTCTATCTATGTCTCGCTGCAACTTCTGACATCCCTCCAAACTATCCACAACACCACCTACCTTGGTGTCGTCAGCAAACTTACCAACCCATCCCTCCACTTCCTCATCCAGGTCATTTATGAAAATGACAAACAGCAAGGGTCCCAGAACAGATCCCTGGGGCACTCCACTGGTCACTGACCTCCATGCAGAGAAAGACCCCTCCACAGCCACTCTCTGCCTTCTGCAGGCAAGCCAGTTCTGGATCCACAAGGCAACAGCCCCTTGGATCCCATGCCCTCTCACTTTCTCAAGAAGTCTTGCATGGGGGACCTTATCGAACGCCTTGCTGAAGTCCATATAGACCACATCCACCGCTCTTCCTTCGTCAATGTGTTTGGTCACATTTTCAAAGAACTCAACCAGGCTCGTAAGGCACGACCTGCCCTTGACAAAGCCGTGCTGACTACTTTTGATCATACTAAACTTCTCTAGATGATCATAAATCCTGTCTCTCAGGATCCTCTCCATCAACTTACCAACCACTGAGGTTAGACTCACCGGTCGGTAATTTCCCGGGCTGTCCCTGTTCCCTTTCTTGAATATAGGGACCACATCTGCAATCCTCCAATCCTCCGGAACCTCTCCCGTCTCCATCGACGATGCAAAGATCATCGCCAAAGGCTCCGCAATCTCCTCCCTCGCCTCCCACAGTAACCTGGGGTACATCCCATCCGGTCCCGGCGACTTACCAACCTTGATGCCATTCAATAGTTCCAACACATCCTCTTTCTTTATGTCCACATGCTCGATCCTTTCTGTCCACCGCAAACCAGCAGTACAACCACCCAGATCCCTTTCCACCGTGAATACCGAGGTAAAGTATTCATTAAGCACCTCCGCCATTTCTAACGGTTCCGCACAAACTTTTCCCCCTTCACCTTTTAAGGGTCCTATGCCTTCACATCTCATCCTTTTACTCTTGACATATTTGTAGAAAGCCTTGGGATTCTCCTTAATCTTACCCGCCAAGGCCTTCTCATGACCCCTTCTCGCTCTCCTAATTTCCTTCTTAAGCTCCTTCCTACATCCCGTATACTCCTCTAAATCCTTAACACCTCCTAGCTCCCTGAACCTTCTGTACGCCTCTCTTTTCTTATTCACCAGTTTTTGTTCTTGTTCTTTGTTCTTGTTCTTGTTCTTGTTCTTTGATTATTCTGTGTTGCTTGGTTAGCAACTGGTTAGTTGCCGTTCAGTAACTAGCTCATTCTCCTGAGTCAGAAAGTTGTGGGTTCAAGTCCCACTCCAGAAACTGGGGAACAAAATCCAGGCTGAGATTCCAGTGCAGCACTGAGGGAGCACTGCACTGTCATCTTTCAGATGAGATATTAAACCATTGACCGCTCGACCCCTCAGATGAATGACATGATCCCAATTTGATGGAAAGAATGAGAGCTGTTCTGAAGTCCTGGCCAGCATTTATCTCTCAGTCGACATCAATAAAATGTATGGTCTTTTTAATATCTCCTTGCTCTACGTGGGAGCAGCACAAACTGACTTCAATATTTCTTCACATTACAACAGTGGCTAAACTTCAAAAGTACCTCATTGGCCGTCACAAACGTTGTGACATCCTGGGGTTGGGATGAATTGGGGGCAGACACGGAAGGAGGTTTTCAAATCTTGTTTTAACTTCTGTAGCAGGTTGCCTTTTCCCTCAAACCAAGGAGACTGTAACTTGCTACAGCTTTAGATGATTAACTTGGAAACTAAATTAAACAGGGTTAGACATCCCAAATTGGGAGCAGCACAAACTGGCTTCCATATTTCTTCACATTACAACAGCGGCTAAATTTCAAAAATACCTCACTAGCTGTCACAAACGTTGTGACATCCTGAGGTGCTAGACAAATTCAAATTCTTGCAGCTTTTATTTGAAACAAAACAGATATAAATCATTTTGCAAAGGAACATTTTTTTCTCCGTTTTCATTGCACTCACACATTGATGTGTATTGATGATCTTTCCAACAGATGTTGCTCACCAGTCTTTCTGGTTGGCAAACTTGTTTACTCCCTTCAAAGTAAAAATAACAGCTTTCAATCCCGACAATCCCGTGAGAATCATGTTTGGGGGAATCTGTCATGGAAGATAACGTCGTGAAGGTGATTACAGTCTTCTCTTGGAAAGGAGAAATAGCTGGAGAATGTGACATGCCCAGCTGAACAAGCAATGACACTGATAGGAACAGCAAGTGACATTGCTGCCACTTTCACCACTCGTGCCTGTGTTGTACGCACGCAGGTTGGCAAACCATGGCATCTTGTTTACCATCTTCATCTGGTCACAATAGACTTCATTCTTCTAGTTCGCTCTGGTGTCAAATTTCCAATTCTTTGCTCCCTTAGTCTGTTACTGAATGTGACAGTCACCTCACTTCTTATTCAATCTCACCTCTCGGTGCTCGGCTCTATTTTACAGCAACAAAATCTATTTTAATACCTCCATTTTTCATTGACAACAGTAACAATATAACCCAGAGTCCTTTTTATGTGCTGCAAAATCCATATCCAGTCTTCCCATATCTCTTTGTCCCTGAAAATTGTATTTTACCTGTACTTTCAAAAGAAGCTGATAAGTAGGATATTTTCTAAATTCTCCTTTAAGATTTTTGAGTTTGTATAATACTCAATCCAATGTAACTTCCAGGGTTGTACAGATAATTACACTTATTTTTCAGTACATAGTTGGCGCCTGGCATTCATCCCTTTGTGGTCAAACACAAGCACATGAGACCATGGAAAGAGTGGCACAGTGGTTAGCACTGCTTGCCTCTCAGCGCCAGAGACCCAGGTTTGATTCCGACCTTGGGTCACGGTCTGTGTGGAGTTTGCACGTTCTCCCCACGTCTGTGTGGGTTTCCTCCAGGTGATCCAGTTTCCTCCCCCTGTCCCAAGATGTGTAGGTTAGGGGGATTAGTCATGGTAAATGTGTGGGGATATGGGGATAGGGCAGGTTAGTGGGCCTGGGTAAGATACTCTGAAAGAAAATCAGTACAGACTTGATGGGCTGAATGGTCTCTTCTGCACTGTAGGGATTCTATGATGCTATCTTGCTCACTGAAGGAAGAAAAAATTGGGATACGAATTGTACAGCGTAATAATTTCTTGTGAAGAGCTTGTAGTCAGAGGAATGCAGAGTTCAGAAACTTGTGAGGCTGAATTGTGTAACAATTGCGAGCTCATAGAGAGGTTTAAATAAAATCTAACAATTATAAATTTGAACTCTTGGAATGGCAGGAGATGTAAGAGGTCAACACATTCTAAACTCAGCCTCCATGATGTGGAAGAACAAAGGCAGTAGATGCTTGGGAACACCACCACCATTGAAGTTCCTCTCCAAGCCACTAACCATCTTAACTTGGAAATATATCGCTGTTTATTCACTGTTGTTGGGTCAAAAGCCTGGAACTCCCTCCCTAACAGCACTGTGGGTATACCCACACGCACATGGACTGCAGCGGTTCAAGAAGGCAGCTCACCACTGCCGCCTTCACTAGGGGCAATTAAGGATAGGCAATAAGTGTTAGCCTAGCCAGGGTCACCCAAATCAAATGAAAGTATAAAGGATATAAAGAGGGGAACGGGTGAGCAGTATTTGGTGCAGAATAGAATGCATTAACAGAGTTATGATGGCTGAATCTTATCAAAGCTGGAAAATGGGAGCACAGTCATAGAAACAGCCAAGCTTGGAGGTGATGGAGACATGGGTGAGGGTTTCAGGAGCAAAGGCTGGATGGTGAAACCTAGGTGCAGATTTGCAATGCAGAAGACACTCAACCCTGAGGTTAAATAAGATGATGAGATTGCAAACAACCGATTCAGCCTTCATCAGTGGCCAGTGGAAAGGATGGAGAATGCTGGCAAAAGTGTGGAGTTTGTAATGGCTGAAAGTGATGAATGCTCAGTTGGAGGAAGCTATGGCCGCAATTCTCTGACCTCACGTGTGGCTGGGATTATTCGGTCCCGCTACTGTGAATGGAGATTTGGTTGAGCGCCAAATTCTCTATTCTTGCCAACAGCGATAGTGGGGTGTGCGAGACCGGAGAATTCCAGCCTCTGTCTCCTCCAAGGTTGGATTATTGAGCACCTGAAAGGGTGAGTGAGTTAGTGCAGCAGCCATCAGTAACATACAGAACCTGTCCCCTACATCCCGGGATGATGTTACTATTGGGCAGAATACTGACCAAGGTGGAGGAAGAGGAGGAGGACAAGGATGAATTCATGAAACTAATGGCAGATGATGCTGAAAACAATCAGTCGGTTCGGCAGCATCGTTGGAGAGAGGAAGGAAGCATTAATGTTTCAGAGCATGATATTTTGCAGAGGCAACATTTCCCTGTGGCTTCTAACCTCACACTAATGGTTTCCCCTCATCATTGAAGATGGGCATTGCTTGTGTGCATGGAGGCGTCTGCTGTAAATTGTAATGTGGCTGCGCAGCTCAACTACAGACCTGCGGGGCTTTTCACAGTGGGGGCACGGATGAATTGTCTGATTTTGTTGGGACTGCCCTGCCTTTCTAACTCGACTTCTGTTTTCAGCCGTTTGTATTCTTTGTTGTTTGTTAAGAAATACCACTACTTAAGATTGCTCCCTAGGTATTTGTGCTTGTGTAGTTTTCTCCAAGTCTGTGGTCGATTGAAGTTCACCTCCTTGAACCGTAATATCAGCCTACCTTGCGGGCAGTGTCCAGGTTTTAGTTATGAGTATTTGTTTTCCTGAGGGATTTTCTCTTCAGTCATATGTGCTGAATGTAGGAGCTGAGCTCTGTGGAGTACATTAGTCTTGGACAGAGTAGCACGGTGGCCCAGTGGTTGTGCTGCCTCACAACTCCAGCGACTGGGTTCGATTCCCGGCTTGGATCACTGTCTGTGTGGAGTTTGCACATTCTTCCCGTGTCTGCATGGGTTTCCTCTGGGTGCTCCAATTTCCTCCCACAGTCCAAAGATATGCGGGTTAGGTTGACTGGTCATGCTAAATTGTCCCTTAGTATCAGGGAGATTAGTGGGATAAATAGACGGGGATAAGGCCTGGGTTGGATTGCTGTCGGTGCAGACTCAATGGGCTGAATGGCCTCCTCCTGCACAGTAGGGATTCTATGAGTTCTATAACACTTTGTCCTCCTATTTGCTGCCCATGATGTTCTGAATGCAGCTCATGTGGAACCTGTCCAACTGCTTAAAATGTTTGGAGTAGGCAGTCCATGTCTCACAGGCACAAAGGAAGGTAGATACTATCGCAACTTTACACACAGCGAGTTTTGTTCTAAGTTTGATACCTCGGCTGGAAATTTCTTGTCCCGCCCGCTGTGGGAATTGTAGCAGGTGTGACACAAAATTCGGCGGATCTGTTGAACTCAGGCAGGAATTTCCAGTCTTGGGGCAAACATGCCCAGATAATCCTACCCCTTGTTTTTTTCACAGTCCATTGTGTAAATGGGAAAATACTGTACGCATTCTGGAAATTCTGGTCTAGTGGTTGTGATAGTAGACTGATAATCCAGAGGCCTCAACCAGTAATCCATTTATTTGAGTTAAAAAGCCCACCGTGGCAATTGTGAATTTAAATTTAGTTGAAAAACAATTAAATAAGGTTGGGGCCTGGGTGGGATTGTGTTAAATAAGGTGGGGCCTGGGTGGGATTGTGGTCGGTGCAGACTCGATGGGCCGAATGGCCTCCTTCTGCACTGTAGGGTTTCTATGTTTCTATGAATAAAACAAAATTAGCATCAGTTATAATGACCATGAGACATTCAAGAGGGCATTAGGGTGGGTTTAACTGAGTTGGCTGGATGGCTGGTTTGTGAAGCAGAGTGGTGGAGAATGGGGCGGGTTCAATTCCTGTACCAGCTGAGGTTATTCATGAAGGCCCCACTTTTTCATCCTTGCCCCTCGCCTGAGGTGTGATGATTCTCTGGTCAAATCACCACCAGTCAACTCTCCCCATCAAAAGGGAGAACAGCTGCTGGTCATCTTGAACTATGGTGACTTTATCTTTAGATGATTATTTGAATATGCTGGGGTACAGGGAAAAGTCAGGAAGTGACTTTTAATTGACCACTTAGGAAGCTCAGTTAGCTGCCCAGTCTTGGATGTGCTTCCAAGTTTCCCAATGCTGGCAATACAACGTTGTGGTGGCACAATGTCAGGCTCTCCTCCCAACACTTCACCAGTCATATTGGCAGGCTTCGGCCTCAAAGGCCCGACTCCAATAGTTTGGGAAAATTCAGCCTCATTATTACTGTTCCTTCATCGGGCCCGATTTTACCATTTTCATTCTAAGTGCTGAATCTGAGCGCAATTCAGATCCGACTTGGAAATCTGCTTTCAGGCGCTCCCATATGCACTTAGCCTGAAAAAAAATTGTGAGTCTGAATTGTGCTGTGGGCGGGGCTCAGCGGGCCTGAAACGATCGGAGCTCTGAACTGCACATGCGCAGTGAGGAAAAAAAATTGAAAATTGTGCTCCTGTCACATTGCTCCCGGGCTGGATAATGCCTCCCCCTGGCCCCCACAGACATTGCCCCACCCCCACAACATTACAGACCCACCTATCCCACCACCCTCCGCCACCCAGAACAATCGCGGCCCCCTCCCCCTTTCCCCTCCACCGATCTCAGGCAGAGTGGCAGCGGACCCCCCCTTCCCCCTCACTCATCTCAGGCAGAGTAATCCACCCTCCCCCCTCCTCCCGACATATATCAGGCAGCGTGATCCCCCTCACCCCCACCCCGGACCCTCCTGCACAAGGCCCCATCTCCTCTGGGCTCCGATGGCTGTGTGACACCTCCCTCTCTCTCCCCTGTCGCTAATCATTGAGGCACTCAAACACCACCACACCCCCACTGCTCCCCCCCACCACTCGCTCCTCTCCCCCCCCCCCCCCCCCCGCCCCCGCCCCCCCCCCCCCCCCCCCCAGCAGCACACCTGCAAGTGCTCACTTGCCTTCCCCTCAATGCTAACAAGCAAACTGCATGGAACTTGCTGGAATGGTCTGTCAAACTGCCCGCAGCTGATCAGCCCTAACGAGGGGCAGCTCCATAAAAAATTCAAGAATGGACAGCCAGGCAGGCAGTGCAGGGAGAAAATGAGCTCATGACCAGCTCCCCGATTTTCTGAGGGTGACCTCGGGAGGCTGCTGGATATAGCTGAGGCGAGGCGAGACACCCTTTTCCTCCCAGCAGGACCTAGACCCAGAGGCTGTTGGCAATGCGGCCTGGGAGGAAGTCGCCACCTCGGTCAATGCCAGGGCACTGGCCCCCTGAACCATGAAGCAGTGCCGGAAAAAACTCAATGACCTCATCCGTGCAGCGAGGGTGAGTACTGAATCCCATTTAGCATGTTCCCCCATATCTCCCCCAGATCCTCCCATTCCCAGCATCCAGCATGCTTTTAGCTCCTGACTCCCAAGCACCTCCTTCCTTTCCCCCCCATGTTTGCCCTCGAAGGGTCACCGCCTGATTCTCTGCATGAGTCACGCCATCATTTATTTCATGGTTCCTTCTGTCTCCACAATAGAAGACCGAGCACAACATCCGTGAGAGGGCGAAGACAGGGGGTGGTGAGCCAGACCTCTGGGTACTCACCCCCTTCGAGTAGCGGGCACTGGAGCTCCCCAGAGAAGGGGAGACGCAGGCTGTCAGTGACAGCATGGTCGGGCTGCCGTCCAGACGTGAGAACCTGCACTCACTTTGAGGCAACTTCTTGGGGGCACGGGTTTCGGGTGCCAGGGGCAAGGTGTAAAGGAGATGTATGAGGCATGTTTATGTGCACAGAGAGGGTAGTGGGTGCCTGGAACTCACTGCCGGGGGAGGTCGTGGATGCAGAAACTATAGGGACATTTAAGGGGCATCTCTACAGCTATCTGAATGGGACGGGAACAGAGGCATATGGCCCCCAGAAGGATAGGGGCAAACAAATCAGATGGGCAGCCTGGTCGCTACAGGGTTGGAGGGCTGAAGGGCCTGTCCCTGTGATGTAATTGTCTGGGTTCAGTGTTCTATGTTCAAGGGAGCCATGTGATTCACGTGTTTGACATCCCGGATTCCTCTCCCTCCCTTGCACTTAACCTCGTGTCCTGTGTTTCAGGGACAGATCCTGACGCCCCGGGGCCTTCTGGACCGCAAGCCCCGGCTACAGCTCCCACCCATCCTGGGAACGAGAGCTCGGACGAGTCCTCGGAGGGTATGGGTGAAGGGACCTCCGAGGGTGGCACTGTTTATCCGTCGGCTTCTACCTCACAAATCACCATCGCAGAAACAGACATGTCAGTGGATCCAGTTAGTGTTGAGGCTTCTGGGTCACAATCTGGTGAGCACGACACATCTGCTGGTGTACATCGGGTGGAGGAGGAAACGTCCAAGGCCTCTGACATGCGGGGGCCTGCTGGAGGTGTGGACTCAGCTGGCCCCAGGCTACATGCTGGGCCTCTGAGATCACTTCTCCCTCAGCTGCTGGAGATGCAGCAACAGAGCCAGGGAATGCAGGAGGGGCTGACGGCCACTCTGGACCAACTGCGAGGCTGCTGGGAGGAGTCCCAAAGCTTTCAGGCGGACCAGCTATTGCCTGTCTTGCGTGCTTCCAATGCCAACACTGCAAGGGTGGCGTCTGCAGTGGAAAGCCTGGGGCAGGGGATCCTCACCATGGGTGGCAGGCTCCAAGCAATGGCCGAGTCACAGCAGGCCACAGCGGAGGGACTGAGCAGGCTTCTCGAGATTCTGCGGCCCATGGCTGAGAGGCTCGAGAGCTTGCAGGAGACCCAGCGAGACAGCACTGAGACACAGCGGGCAATGGCAGCAAATCTTGAGAAGGTGGCCCAGTCTCAGAGGACAATGGCTGAGGGCTTGCAGAGCATGGCCCAGTCTTAGAGGGCCACGGCTGAGGGCTTGCAGAGTGTGGGCCAGTCCCAGAGAGCACTTGCTGTGGCCATTGAAAGATGGCCCACAACTCAAATGGCCATCGCGGAGGGGTCAACCACCATGGGTAGGACTGGCAGTGCCAGGTGACACTGGAGCTTCTGGAGCTCACTGCAGAAGCACCAGTGTCCCATGGAATGACCCAGGAGCCAAAAGGGACCCCTAGGGAGGAGGAAGGGCTCAAGCCCATGCCGGGGCCTTCCAGCCAGGAATCTGTGGCTATAGCAACACCTTCTGACTCCCCTCTTTTCTGACACCGGGGCACCTCAGGGGCAGTGGGATGAAGAGAATCATAGAATCATAGAAACCCTACAGTGCAGAAGGAGGCCATTCGGCCCATCGAGTCTGCACCGACCACAATCCCACCCAGGCCTACCCCCATATATTTTACCCACTAATCCCTCTAACCTACGCATCTCAGGACTCTAAGGGGCAATTTTTAACCTGGCCAATCAACCTAACCCGCACATCTTTGGACTGTGGGAGGAAACCGGAGCACCCGGAGAAAACCCACGCAGACACGAGGAGAATGTGCAAACTCCACACAGACAGTGACCCGAGCCGGGAATCGAACCCAGGACCCTGGAGCTGTGAAGCAGTAGTGCTAACCACTGTGCTACCGTGTTGCCCCAGCGGGGGGGGAGGGTGGGTGGGTTGGCGGAATGGGACCCACAATCACCATCCTCTAGCGACTGAACCGCCTGGTTATCAGAGCCTCCCTTGCTGCCCTCGCATGCCTCAGCTGAGATGTCAACCCTCCACCGCCTGGCTGGTGTTCCAAGGCGTTCTCTTCCTCCTCTTCCTCCTCCTCCTGCTGGTCATCCTCCCCAGTGACGGCCGGCTGGTCATTCTCCATGTCCTCTTCCTCCTCCAAGAGGTCACCTCACTGCAGAGCCAGATTGTGCAAGGCACAGCACACCACCACTATGCGGGAGGAGATCAGGGGGCTGTACTGGAGGGCCCCTCCGGATCGGTCCAGGCACCGGAACCGCATCTTGACGAGCCCAATGCCCCTCTCCATTGTCGCGCGGGTGGCTACATGGGCCTCATTATAGCGGGTCTCCGCCTCCGTCACAGGCCTCCGCACAGGCGTCATCAGCCATGTCCGAAGCGGGTAACCCATATCACCCAGGAGCCACCCCCGCAGCCTGGGCTCCTCCTCAAATGCTTCTGGGATGTCCGAGCTCCTGACAATGAAGCTGTCATGCTCACTGCCTGGATGTCTGGTACAGACGTGCATGATGGTCATATTGTGGTCACACACGATTTGTACATTCAGGGAGTGGAACCCCTTCCTATTAACAAATCGCCATGGATTCTGTAGGGGGGCCCTGAGGGTGACGTGGGTGCAGTCGACCGCCCCCTGCACAGTCGGCATTACCGCAATTGCAGCGAACCCCACAGCCCGGCCTTCCTGATGGGCCTGGTCCAGGTTAAATTTGATGTACTGCCCAGCCCGGGCATACAGGGCTTCAGTCACCTGCGTGACACAGGCGTGCATTGAAGACTGGGAGATGCCACAGACATCTCCACTCGGGCTCCGGAAGAAGCCACTCGCATAGAAGTTCAGAGCAGCCATCAATCTGACAGCCACTGAGAGTGGGTGCCCCCCCTCCCCTCCCCCCCGCCCCTAGGCACCAGGTCCTGCAACAGGTTGCACAGGTGTCGCATGGTGTTCTTTCGGAGTCGGAGACGTCGGCGGCACACGGTGTCCGACATCTCCTCAAAGGACACTTGTGCACGGAACTGCCGGGGTCTCTGCTCCCTCCTTCTCCGAAGCCCCTGTTCTGGGTGAATGGCAGTCACCTCCTGCCTCTGGTGGCCGTCTGCCTCTGGTCCTGCAAGTGGGCCTCCTGTGCCCGCAATTCTTTCTCCAGTTCCTCCTCCTCAGCTCCAGCAACAACCAAAAGAACAGCAAGATCGATTGGTTGCATTGCAAAAGCCATCTCGTCACTCTGAAAGGAAGGGGGGGAGGGGTGGCGGGAGGTGGAGATGAACAAATGTGGAAGTTATGCAACGCTGCTTGCCCCTAGCACATCAACAATCATAGCCCCCCCGTGCCCCCCAAATCCCCCCAGCCACATGTTCCCCACAATCACAACCCCCCCATATTCCCCAATCCCCCCAGCCACATGCTCCCCACAATCACAGCCCCCCCCATGCCCCCAATTCCCCCAGCCACATGCCCCCCACAATCACAGCCCCCCCATGCCCCCAATTCCCCCAGCCACATGCTCCCCACATTCACAGCTCCTGGTAAAGTTGAGAGGCTGCCGCAGTGCTATCTGCAAGGGCTTTGTGCACATCCTTCAGCCTGAAGTGAGCTCAGTGTGCTAGGACCCAGCAGCACTGATCGGCGGCACGGTAGCACAGTGGTTAGCACTGCTGCTTCACAGCTCCAGGGACCTGGGTTCAAATCCCGGCTCGGGTCACAGTCTGTGTGGAGTTTGCACATTCTCCCCGTGTCTGCGTGGGTTTCTTCCGGGTGCTCCGGTTTCCTCCCACAGTCCAAAGGTGTGCGGATTAGGTTGATTGGCCATTCTAAATTGCCCCTTAGTGTCCAGGGATGCATAGGTTAGAGGGATTCGTGGATAAATATGTCGGGATATGGGGATAGGGCCTGGGTGGGATTGTGGTTGGTGTAGACTCGCTAGGCCGAATGGCCTCTCTCTGCACTGTCGGATTCTATGATTCACTGCAAGACCCGAGGTCAGTGCTGAGACCCGGGTCCGTGCTGCAAGACAAACATCGGAGACCATGCAGAGCAACAGCCCCCCACTCCCCCACACACTCGCAGAGCCGCCACCGACCCGAGACAGAAAATGGCTGCAACAATAGGACACCCATGAGTAGCAGAGAGCCGTCGGGCGCCATGCAATTACCTCCTCACCAACCCTCATGATGAAGCGCCCGAATCAGATTTTTATTTAGCATGTCCGTTTCGGGCCGATTCCGGATTGGTGAACGCGGTGGTAAAGGGGGAAATGCTGATAAAGTTGGGCGGGCAGTTTATTAATTCAATTGAAATGCATTTAAATCGCCGTTGCATCCATTTCGGGTGCGAATCGGATTGAGGCCATTCCCAGGCCTCGGTAAAGTGGCCATCTGCATGGACGCGGGCGCGGATCGCATTAATGGCCTCACACCTGACTTTACCATGTTTTCGCACCCAAAAACGGGCATGAGGCAATGGTAAAATCGGGCCCATCATCATTGGGTCTAAACCCCAACTCCACAACTATCAGCACCGTGAGAAACCTCCATCATGCATTTCAAGAAAGTGGTTCTCTACCACCTTCTCAGGAGCAATACATGCTGGCCTTGCCAACAACGTCCATACCCTGTGTATAAATGAAATAGCAAAACTGCATTGATCATAGCAATGCATTTTTATGCATAGGAATTGCATGACACACTCTTTGTTGAAGTCCTGCATACACTCCCTCCTTGACCACTTCTTCCAGTACTTTGATGATTGTGTTGCAGTTGTTTCACCCTCAACTGGAGAATTGCATTAATTTTGCCCCTTCCATTTCTCCCATGTGTTCCACCTCTGACTCTACCCTTCCCTTCACTGACTTCTCTCTCTCCCTTTCTGGGGATTGACTGATGTCTACTTGTAAGCCTAAGAGAAGGCACTGCCACAGAAAACCCACCTCCAAGAAGACCTCCAAAAGGTGGCAACATGGCTGGGATGCACAGTGGATGCACAACCTGGATGCACAGTGTTCCAAATTTCCATATTCCTTCTGTTTCCAAGGCACGCCTCCGTGGGCTGCTAACATTTTGTCCAAGGGGTCAAATAGTTTCTTTCAGCACTGAAAATTCTAATGTTCTACAACGTTATGTTTTTTTTCCCCCCTTTAATGCAGTATAGTTTAAGAGTACGCCAGTAAATGAAGCACAAAGTGTGCCTCATCCCACATCTACAGAATTATAGCTAGTAATAATCAAGTGCGCACAATGAGATGGAGGTAAATATAAATGAGGTCAAGAGGTTTACAGCATGGAAACAGGCCCTTTGGCCCAACTTGTCCATGCCATCCAGTTTTTAATCATGAAGTTAGTCCCAACTGCCCGCATTTGGCCCACATCCCTCAATACCCATCTGTTTATAGAATCCCTACAATACAGAAGGCGGTCATTTGGCCCATTGTGTCTGCACCGACCACAAGCCCACCAGGCCATTCCTGCAACCCCTCATACTTACCCTGCTAATCCCCCTGACACTAGGGTTAATTTATCATGGTCAATCAACCTAACCGGGAGCACCCGGAGATAAACCCACGCAGACAGTGTGCAAACTCTATACAGACAGTGACCTGAGGCCAGAATTGTACCGGATCCCTGGCGCTGTGAGGCAGCAGCGCTAACCATTGTGCCACTGTGCTGCCCGTCATATCCATATAACTGTCTAAATGCTTTTTAAAAGACAAAGTTGTACCCACCTCTACTACTGCCTCTGGCAGCTTGTTCCAGACACTCATCACCCTGTATGTGAAAAAATTGCCCCTCTGGACTCTTTTGTATCTCTCCCCTCTCACCTTAAACCTATGCCCTCTAGTTTTAGATGCCCCTACCTTTGGGAAAAGATGTTGACTATCTACCTTAACTATGCCCCTCTTGATTTCATAGACCTCTTTAGGATCATCACTAAGCCTCCTATGCTCCAGGAAAAAAGTCCCAGTCGATCTTTCTACTTGCACAAATAAGAAGATTTGCACTCCATCTGGACAGTTTCATTCAGACGCTGTGTTACAGAAACCCTTCTCTTCTGATTATGGTAGCTTGACACAGTTGACGCATGGGGATTTTGCACAGAACTGTTTTCTTAATTTTGATGAAGTGCTGTGCTGTGAATTCTACCGGGAGAACAATTAAACAATTGATAACATTTGGTGTTGTAGCAGAATAGCAGGTTTGACCTTCCAAAGTTGTGTTTTTTCTTAGAAAGAGCTTTGCTAATATTTTTTTTTCTATCAGGATGAAAAGCATGAGCATTCTCTTAAAACTATTTCTTCAATTGGACAAATTGTTCCATTTTCTTTCAACGGGTATTGTATTTTAAAGCAGCATACTTCCTGATTCCAATTAATATTATATCATGCTACATAAAATGATTATATAGTTTTATTACATAAAAATATTATATAGTATTATGTTCTAACATCGCTGTATGAGTTTCAAATCATGTTTCCCGTCTGTCCACGGGGATGGTGCCAGAGGACTGGAGAGTGGCAAATGTTGTTACTCTGTTTAAGAAAGGGAATAGAAATGACCCTGGTAATTATAGACCGGTTAGTCTGACTTCGGTGGTTGGTAAATTGATGGAAAAGGTCCTTAGGGATGGGATTTACGACCATTTAGAAAGATGCGGATTAATCCGGGATAGTCAGCACGGATTTGTGAAGGGCAAATCGTGCCTCACAAATTTGATAGAATTTTTTGAGGAGGTAACTAGGTGTGTTGATGAAGGTAGGGCGGTTGATGTCATATACATGGATTTTAGTAAGGCGTTTGATAAGGTCCCCCATGGTCGGCTTATGATGAAAGTAAGGAGGTGTGGGATAGAGGGAAAGTTGGCCGATTGGATAGGTAACTGGCTGTCTGATCGAAGACAGAGGGTGGTGGTGGATGGAAAATTTTCGGACTGGAGGCAGGTTGCTAGCGGAGTGCCGCAGGGATCGGTGCTTGGTCCTCTGCTCTTTGTGATTTTTATTAATGACTTAGAGGAGGGGGCTGAAGGGTGGATCAGTAAATTTGCTGATGACACCAAGATTGGTGGAGTAGTGGATGAGGTGGAGGGGTGTTGTAGGCTGCAAAGAGACATAGATAGGATGCAAAGCTGGGCTGAAAAATGGCAAATGGAGTTTAACCCTGATAAATGTGAGGTGATTCATTTTGGTAGGACTAATTTAAATGTGGATTACAGGGTCAAAGGTAGGGTTCTGAAGACTGTGGAGGAACAGAGAGATCTTGGGGTCCATATCCACAGATCTCTAAAGGTTGCCACTCAAGTGGATAGAGCTGTGAAGAAGGCATATAGTGTGTTAGCTTTTATTAACAGGGGGTTGGAGTTTAAGAGCCGTGGGGTTATGCTGCAACTGTACAGGACCTTGGTGAGACCGCATTTGGAATATTGCGTGCAGTTCTGGTCACCTCACTATACGAAGGATGTGGAAGCGCTGGAAAGAGTGCAGAGGAGATTTACCAGGATGCTGCCTGGTTTGGAGTGTCGGTCTTATGAGGAAAGGTTGAGGGAGCTGGGGCTGTTCTCTCTGGAGCGGAGGAGATTGAGGGGAGACTTAATAGAGGTTTATAAAATGATGAAGGGGATAGATCGAGTGAACGTTCAAAGACTATTTCCTCGGGTGGATGGAGCTATTACGAGGGGGCATAACTGTAGGGTTCATGGTGGGAGATATAGGAAGGATATCAGAGGTAGGTTCTTCACGCAGAGAGTGGTTGGGGTGTGGAATGGACTGCCTGCAGTGATAGTGGAGTCAGACACTTTAGGAACATTTAAGCGGTTATTGGATAGGCACATGGAGCACACCAGGATGGTAGGGAGTGGGATAGCTTGATCTTGGTTTCAGATGAAGGTCGGCACAACATCGTGGGCCGAAGGGCCTGTTCTGTGCTGTACTGTTCTATGTTCTATGTTCTATGATTAGGGACTGTACCCTGGAGATTTGAAAAATATCTTGGCTGACTTTTTTAAGATGTGGAGATGCCGGCGTTGGACTGGGGTAAACACAGTAAGAAGTTTAACAACACCAGGTTAAAGTCCAACAGGTTTATTTGGTAGCAAAAGCCACACAAGCTTTCGGAGCTGCAAGCCCCTTCTTCAGGCCCCTTCTTTGCTACCAAATAAACCTGTTGGACTTTAACCTGGTGTTGTTAAACTTCTTACTGACTTTTTTAACACAGCGCTGAGGGAGCACAGCACTGTCAGAGATGCCATCCTTTGATATGACACATTAAACTGAGGCTTGGCCTGCCTTATCAGGTGGACCTAGAATATCCCATCACACTGTTCTGAAGAGGAAGGACCCCCTGGTGGCCTGGCCATTATTTATTCATCAACTGATATAAAAACAAAGACAGATTATCTGACCATTATCATGTCCTTGTTTGTGGGTGTATGTGGCATATAGGTAGGCAGTCTCATTTCATAGATAATAATGACAGCTACTCTTCAGAAATAAAGTACCTCAATGGCTTTAAAGCATTGTGCGATGTCCTGACATTGCGACAGGTAAATGCAAGATTTACTGGAAGATACTGTTTTTGCTGTTTCCAGGTCTATAGTATTGGTCAATCATTAACAAAGCTACAAAAAGTAAATCCTTCCTTGTCCCTTCTATTTTCTAACAATGGGGAGATAGGGTGGCATGGTGGCACAATAGTTAGCACTGCTGCCTCACAGCGTCAGGGATCCGGATTCGATTCCGGCCTTGGGTGACTGCCTGTGTGGAGTTTGCACGTTCTCCCCATGACTGTGTGGGTTTCCTCTGGGTGTCCTGGTTTCCTCCCACACTCCAAAGGTGTGCGGGTTAGGTGGATTGGCCATGGTAAATGCACATTGTTACAGGGATAGGGTGGGGGGGGGTTGGGCCTGGATAAGATGTTCTTTTGGAGTGTTAGTGCAGACGTGATGGGCCGAATGGCCTTCTTCTGCACTGTAGGGATCCGATGTTTCTATGATAATTACAGCAAGTGAAGTAAATGATTATACAGAGAGACAAATATAAAATGCTTGCCAGCCAGATGCAAGTGGCCCCAAAACCCAGTGTCGAAGATGGAAACTGCATTGTGCTATCCAGCCCATGCAGTCCAGTAGGTGATATGTGTTCTTGTTGTCCTTTAATTTCCAGATATAAACTTGTAAAGGTAGGAAGATTTGTGCGGAATTTTCCAGTTTTTTTGTGTCATGGTGGCACAGTGTTTAGCGCTGCTGCCTCACAGCACCAGGGACCCAGGTTCAATTCCAGCCTTGGGTGACTGTCTGTGTGGAGTCTGCATATTCTCCCTGTGTCTGCGTGGGTTTCCTCCGGATGCTCCAGTTTCCTCCCACAGTCCAAAGATGTGTGGGTTAGGTGGATTGGCCATGCTAAATTGCCCCTTAGTGTCAGGGGGACTAGCTAGGGTAAATGTATGGAGTTATAGGAATAGGGTCTGGGTGGGATTGTTGTCACTTCAGGCTCAATGAGCCAAATGGCCTCCTTCTGCACTGGAGGGATTCTATGATTCTAACTTAGGTGGGAAAAGCAGGGTGTAGCCTACCGGCAGCGCTGTTGGCTTTTCCCGTTATATTAAAGAACAAAGAACAGTACAGCACAGGAACAGGCCCTTCGGTCCACCAAGCCTGCACCGATCATGTTGTCCTATGTAGACCAACCGCTTGTATCGCTCTATTCCCCGCCAGCTCATGTGTCAATCCAGATAAGTCTTAAACGTCGCTAATGTGTCTGCCTCAACCACCTCACTTGGCTGTGCATTCCAGGCCTCCACCACCCTCTGTGTAAAAAACTTCCCCTGCACATCTCTACTGAACCTTTCCCCCCTTATCTTGAACTTGTGGTTCCTTGCAATTGTCATGTCTGCCCTGAGCGAAAGCTTCCAACTGTTCACCTTATTTATGCCCCTCATAATTTTATAAACTTCTTTCAGGTCGTCCCTCAGCCTTCGTCTTTCCAGGTAGAACAATTCCAATTTATTCAATCTCTCCATACCAGGCAACAACCTGGTAAACCTTTTCTCTACTCCCTCAAAGTTCCATGTCTTTCTGGTAGTGTGACAACCAGAATTGGACACAGTATTCCAAATGTGGCCTAACCAATGTTTTATATAAATGTAACATAATTTGCCAACTTCTATACTCGATGCCCCATCCGATGAAGGCAAGCGTGCCATATGCTTTCTTCACCACCTTTTCCACCTGTGTGAATATCATTTAGTCAAATACAAACCAGGAGGTGGGCCCCACAGCATCACGCTGGCAGTGGTGTTGGGTGGGGTGGGGGGGGGAGTGGGGCAGGGGGCTCTAAATGACCCCACTCTGCCAGCAACCTGGGCTCTCAGAACCCCTTTAAAAATATATAAATAGAAAAACTAAGGTGCCCACGAAAATGCCGCCATCCCCCAAGATACAAAAATCCTCCACACCGTGTAATTCCTCCCCCCACCCCGCCCCATGGACAATGAACCCCCCCCTTGACACAAAACCCCCGGGACCTCCCCCATGGAATATTCCCCCCCCCCCCCGCCCCCACTCCCAGCAATGCCCCTTGTGCAGTGACCCTTGTAAAAGCAGTTTAATGTCTCCACCCCCATACCACCCCCCCACAAAATAGAGGTGAAAAATCCTAACCTTATTCTTTCACTTGCCATGCTGCCTTGTACATGGGAAGGACTGGTTTGAACTGATTCAATTACACATCACATCAATATCTAGGCCCCTGGAACACTTATGCATAGCAATTAGTTCCTTAGTAATTAGTTCCTAGCTCTTTACTGATATTTGCAGATAATATGATGACATATAAATGTCGAAAGCATCACCGCTGTTTCTTAGGTAAGGCTCTGGTTAACACCGCTCAAGTATTATCGGCATCATAGGACTGCTATTAAAACTTGCATGCATCTTCGACTCAGGTTCAGTATGCGACAAAATGAAATTAGAAATCGCTGGGAACGGAACGGAAATTGGTTCATTCCATCGAACGCCTCGATCCAATCCGTTCCCTCCCAGCAGGGAGAGTTCAAGCTCCCCCAGTGTTATTGCTCTGTTGGCTTTGATGCCAAGTACCTCAACAATTAAAGCATCTGTTAAAGCTATCTATTTGGGATGGCACAGTGGTTAGGGACCTGGGTTCGATTCCCAGCTCGGGTCACTGTCTGTGTGAGTTTGCACGTTCTCCCCATGTCTGCGTGGGCTTCCTCAGGATACTCCGTTTTTCTCCCAGAGTCCAAAGATGTGTGGGTTAGGTGCATTGGCCATGCTAAATTGCCCCTTAGTGTCACAGGATGTGTAGGTTAGAGGGATTAGTGGGGTAAATATGTGGGGTTACAGGGATAGGGCCTGGGTGGGATTGTGGTCAGTGCAGACAGTGATCGGCTGAATAGTCTCCTTCTGCACTGTAGGGGTTCTATGATTCTAACTGTGTTCCACCTGAGGAGCTCAGCCAGACAGCACAGAAGAAGGTCATACTATCCATCGTGGCCTGTGTTGGCTCTGAGTTAGCCAATTTGTCCCACTTCCCTGCTCTTTCACCATAGTCCTGTAAATATTCCCTTTTCAACCGCATGTCCAATTCTCTTTCGAAAGTGACTATCTTCTACCATTCTTTCAGGAAAGGCATGTCAGACCCTAACGTCTCACTGGACAGAGTTTTACCTGGTTTAAGCGGCACGTGTTAGACCCTCCATTGTGGAGGAAATCACCAGAGCTGCGTCCCGACATCATTGCATATTTGCATGATATCTCAGTTAGTGGTGCGAGGTGGCATGGTGGTGAAGTAGTTAACACTGCTGACTCAGCGCCAGGGACCCGGGTTCAATTCCAGCCTCGGGTCACCTGTCTGTGTGGAGTTTGCATGTTCGCCCCGTGTCTGCGTGGGTTTCCTTCGAGTGCTCCGGTTTCCTCCCACAGTCCAAAGATGCGCGGGTTCGGTTGATTGGCTATGCTAAACTGACCCTAGTATTAGGGACTTCAGCAGGGTAAATATGTGGGGTTACGGGAATAGGGCCTGGGTGGGATTGTGGTCGGTGCAGACTTGATGGGCCGAATGGCCTCCCTTCTACACTGTAGGGACTCCATGAGTCTATGATTTTAAGAGTCGGCACAACGCCCACCAACAATTAATCAGCCAGTTGAGACAATAAAAAGAGCAATCAAGTGTAAAACTTACCAGAGTGTAGACTAACTTCGGAAAATATCTTGGAGTCTGTGGCCTGGATTTTAACAATAGATTGGCCACGAGCTAGTGATAGCCCAAGGGAATGATTTTATCATTCAGTGCGACAGGGGAGTTATGGTAGGTTACAGGAACCATGGTGCACGAAAGCTGTAACGGATTTAGTCAGGAAGAAAAGAAAAGCCTACAAAAGGTTCAGGGAGCTAGGTAATGTTAGAAATCTAGAAGATTATACGACTAGTAGGAAGGAACTAAAGAGGGAAATTAGAAGAGCCAGGAGGGGACATGAGAAGGCCTTGGCAGACAGGATAAAGGAAAACCCCAAGGCATTCTACAAGTATGTGAAGAGCAAGAGGATAAGATGTGAAGGAATAGGACCTATCAAATGTGACGGTGGGAAAGTCTGTATTGAACCGGTTGAAATAGCAGAGGTACTCAATGAATACTTTGCTTCAGTATTCACAGTGGAAAAGGATCTTGGTAGTTGCAGTGCAGACTTGCAGTGGACTGAGAAGATTGAGCATGTGGGCATTAGGAAAGAGGATGTGTTGGAGCTGTTGAAAAGCATCAAGTTAGATAAATCACCAGGACTGGATGGGATGTACCCCAGGTTACTGTGGGAGGCGAGGGAAGAGATTGCTGATCCTCTGGCGATGATCTTTGCGTCGTCAATGGAGACGGGAGAGGTTCCAGAGGATTGGAGGATGGCGGATGTGGTTCCGTTATTCAAGAAAGGGAGAAGAGATAGCCCAGGAAATTATAGACCAGTGAGTCTAACCTCAGTGGTTGGTAAGTTGATGGAGAAGATCCTGAGAGGCAGGATTTATGAACATTTGGAAAGGAATAGTATGATCAGAAGTAGCCAGTACGGCTTTGTCCGAGGCAGATCATGCCTTACAAGTCTGATTGAGTTTTTTGAAGATGTGACTAGACACTTAGATGGGGGAAGAGTGGTAGATGTGGTTTATATGGATTTCAGTAAGGCGTTTGATAAGGTGCCCCATGCAAGGCTTATGGAGAAAGTGACGGGACATGGAATACAAGGGGATGTTGCTTTGTGGATTCAGAACTGGTTTGCCCACAGAAGGCAAAGAGTGGTTGTAGATGGGTCTTTTCAGCATGGAGCTCGGTCACCAGTGGGGTGCCCCAGGGATCTGTTCTGGGACTCTTGCTCTTTGTGATTTTTATAAATGACCTGGATGAGGAAGTGGAAGGATGGGTTGGCAAGTTTGCTGATGACACAAAGGTTGGAGGTGTTGTGGATAGTGTGGAGGGATGTCAACAGTTGCAACGAGACATAGATAAGATGCAAGACTGGGCGGAGAAGTGGCAGATGGACTTCAACCCAGATAAGTGTGTGGTGGTTCATTTTGGCAGGTCGAATAGGATGGAAGAATATAATATTAAGGGTAAGACGCTTGGCAGTGTGGAAGAACAGAGGGATCTTGGGGTCCGGGTTCATAGGACGCTCAAAGCGGTGTCGCAGGTAGAGGCTAAGAAGGTCGTCATAGGTTAAGAAGGTGTATGGATTACTGGCCTTCATCAATAGAGGAATTGAGTTTAGAAATCGGGAGATAATGCTGCAGCTGTATAGGACCCTGGTCAGACCCCACCTGGAGTACTGTGCCCAGTTCTGGTCGCCTCATTACAGAAAGGATGTGGAATGGGTGCAGAGGAGATTTACGAGGATGTTGCTGGAATTAAGTGGTATGCCTTATGAGGATAGGTTGGGGGAGCTAGGTCTATTTTCCTTGGAGAGGCGAAGGATGAGAGGTGACCTGATAGAGGTGTATAAGATGTTGAGAGGTATTGATAGAGTGGATCTCAGAGGCTTTTACCCAGGGCTGAAATGGTTGTCACGAGAGGTCACAGGTTTAGGGTGCTGGGGAGTAGGTATAGAGGAGATGTAAGGGGTAAGTTTTTCACTCAGAGGGTGGTGGGTGCGTGGAATCGGCTGCCGGTCGTGGTGGTGGAAGCGGATTCAATTGAGTCTTTTAAGAGACTTTTGGATAGGTTCATGGAGGTTAGTAAGATAGAGGGTTATTGATGAGCCTAGAAGGTAAGGAAATTGTTCGGCGCAACTTGTGGGCCGAGGGGCCTGTTTGTGCTGTAGCTTTTCTATGTTTCTATATCCTTGTAAAGGGACCATGGGCACGGACGTATTCCCTCCTGTAACCCCTACTATTTCCTTGCCGGCTTTTTCCTCTCCAGCACTGGCCCTTCGGTTTTCTTCCCCCTACTCTCTGACTCTCTGACAGTATCTTACCCAAGCCTTCTCCCCCACCCTATCCCTGTAACCTGTAACTTCACACATTTACCATGGCTAATCCCCCTAACCCACACATCTTTGGATACTAAGGAGCAATTTAGCATGGCCAATCCACCTCGCCTACACATCTTCGGACTGTGGGAGGAAACCAGAGCACCTAGAGGAAACCCACACAGACACGAGAAGAACATGCAAACTTCACACAGACACTAACCTAAGACTGAGATTGAACCTGTATCCCTGATCTGTGAGGCAGCAGTGCTAACCACTGTGCCACCATGCTGCCCTGTTGTCTCTGGAAAATGTCCACCATGCTGAGGATGAAATAACTGTCATTCAAAAGCTTCACCAATGCAGCATTTAACCAATTCTCTGAGTGGACTATTCTATCTGTAGGTACAAATTGTTCAAGTGATTTTTCATTTTGTTTAAGGCAAGAGACCCCCCAGTCAGCTCCTGAAATCATTGAGAATGAGATTGCAAACTACTTTATGTTCTGTTTAATGTCAGACTTTATTATACTCTTTTATTTCCATTATTCATGTTACAATTTTTATTACAACAGCTTTAATTAAGAGTTTACTTCATTCCCATTGTTGATGACCTTGCCCCAATGACCTGCCTGTGGCTCTTTGTTATCTAGTCAGCGATTTTATTCCTGTTGCTCGAAAGAACTTTTAACTATTTGACAGCTGGATTGAGGCCCCAATATAATTGTATCTGGATGAATAGATATCACAACCTGCATTTATATAGCATGTTTAATGCAGTTCAAAACCCCAAGGCACCGCTCAGGAGAGTCACTGAACCGATTTGGCACTGAGTCACAAAAGAAGCTTTTGGGAAGAGGAGGATTTAAGGAGCATGTTCTTGCAGAGGTTTAGGGAGGGAATTCCAGGTTAAGGCCCAGACAGTTGAAGGCACAGCCGCGAAGGGTGGAGCGAAATAGAGTTGATGATATCTAGGAGAATAAGGGATCGTACCTTGCTCAATTTATTGTTTACCAGAGGCCCTCACTTTTCTCATGTGAGCATGGGGGCAGCATGGTAGCACAGTGGTTAGCACTGCTGCTTCACAGCTCCAGGGAGCTGGGTTCGATTCCCGGCTTGGGTCACTGTCTGTGTGGAGTTTGCACATTCTCCTCGTGTCTGCGTGTGTTTCCTCCGGGTGCTCCGGTTTCCTCCCACAGTCCAAAGATGTGTGGGTTAGGTCGATTGGCTATGCTAAAAATTGCCCTTAGTGTCGTGAGATGTGTGGGTTAGAGGGATTAGTGGCTAAATATGTAGGGATATGGGGATAGGACCTAGGTGGGTTTGTGGTCGGTGCAGACTCGATGGGCCGAATGGCCTCTTTCTGTACTGTAGGGTTTCTATGAGCCCATCCATGCGAAGACCAGCTGCCCCGTAGCCACTTGACGCTTAATGGAGCATTAAGGCAAGACTTCCATCCCCTTCTGGAGAGGAAGTCCCACCTCAGTGAGCTCTAGGGTGCAGTAGCACCAGATTTAAGTGGTGGCCACTGCTGGAACTATACACAGAAAACAAAGAAGAGTCGGCTGGAGTGAAGGCATGCTGGCTGGTCGGCCTGAGTGTGAGGAGGGTAGTAGGGTGGTGGGCTGGGGAGAAATTTGTTTGGCTGGGGGAGGGGCGATGGTGCAAGGAGAGGCTATGTCCAATTGACACAGGGACCCCTCAAATAGCAGCGCTGCTGGGCTACCAGTTTGGCTTGGTGGCCCCTGCAAAGGATAAATTACCAGCAAAGGTTGCACAAGGCATTTCAGGGCCCCAATAGGCCCAAAGGTGAGCAGGCCGCCCTGTGCCATTCACTACCCCCTATAAAACAAGAGACAGGTGGTGGGCAGTCAGAAGGGGAGCCCCCATCCACATTTTGTTTGTACCTTTAGGTACTTGATCCCCTCCCCCCACCCGTCCACAGTCCTGGTTTCCCGATCCCAAACTCCCCCCCCCCCCTACATCCTGGTACTCCACCCCAATGGCCAGCCCCGATCAGCCCTTTCCCTCCCTCTGCCTGGGATCCTGACTGCAAGGTGGCAGCAAGACCCCCCATCCCCACCAATCTCCCCCAGAGTCCCCACCCCATCAGGTCCTGCCCCCTCTGGCCCCAGCCCCTTGGCACTCCCCAGTGCCCAGTGGGCAGTGCCAGGGTGCATCCTGGGCATTGCCACTTCACCCGTTGGGCAGTGCCAGGGGGCTAGGCTGGCACTGTCAGGCTGGCAATGCCCAGAATGATCAAAATAAAGTTTCAAATCTATAAGAAGGAATAGAAATCTGTGAGTTCAGTTCATCTGGTTTTATGATAGCCCATGTCATCATTTAGCAGGAAGTGTTGCCATTTGGATCCATATAGACACTGTTCTCTGTGATCAGGATAAGGAATACCGTAGGTTGTGTTGCCTGCCTGGTGCTCGGGTCCAGGATGTAGCATCTGGGCTGCAGAAGAATTTGGAGTGGGAGGGTGAAAATCCAGTTGTCGTGGTCCATGTAGGTGCCAATGACATAGAGAAAACAGGAACTAAGGATCTGCAGAGGGAGTACGAAGAGCTGGGGAACAAATTAAAAAGCAGAACCAACAAGGTGGTAATCTCTGGATTACTACCTGAGCCACGCGCGAATTGGCGCAGGGTTAATACGATTAAGGAGATGAATGCGTGGCTCAAGGATTGGTGTGGGAGGAATGGGTTCGAATTCATGGGGCATTGGCACCAGTATTTGGGCAGATGGGACCTGTATAGATGGGATGGTCTCCGTTTGAACCGTGCTGGGACCGGAGTCCTAGTGAATCGTATCACTAGGGCTGTAGATAGGGCTTTAAACTAATTTATGGGGGGGAGGGTGCAGAGGTAAGAGGAATTACAAAATCAATGGTAGAGGAGAGGGAGCGAGTGCAAGTGAATGATGGCATTCAAGTAGTTAAAGGAGTAGAGGGTGAGGGAGAGGTTGATAGCGTTTCATGAAATCGGGTCCAGATAAAAGCTGGAATAAAGACACTTTGCCTGAATGCACGAAACATTCGGAACAAAGTTAATGAGTTGATGGGCAAATCAGCACAAATGGGTGTGATCTAGTGGCCATTACAGAAACGTGGCTGCAGGGAGACCAGGACTGGGAGATGAATATCCAGGGGTATCAGGCATTTAGGAAGAATAGACAGGAAGGAAAAGGTGGTGGGGTAGCTCTGTTAATAAAAGATAATATCAGGGTAGTAGTGAGGGATGACATAGGCTCTAAGGAACAAAACGTGGAATTGTTATGGGTAGAGATAAGGAATAGTAGGGGGAGAAAGATACTAGTAGGCATGGTCTATAGGCCCCCAAATAATAATGTTGAGGTGGGGAGGGCTATAAACAAGCAAATAATGGATGCGTGCAAAAACGGAACGGCAATAAACATGGGGACTTCAACCTGCATATTGATTGGCTGACTCAAGTTGGAAGGGGTGGGATGGAGGAAGAGTTCTTAGAATGCTGTCGGGATAGTTACCTTGAACCGTATGTTACAGAACTGAAGAGGGAACGAGTTATCTTAGATCTGGTAATGTGTAATGAGGTAGGTAGAATTAAGGATGTTCTTGTGAAGGACCCTTTTGGGTCAAGTGATCACAATATGGTCAAATTTCTGATACAAATGGAAGAGGAGAAAGTAGGGTCCCATACCACTGTCCTCGGTTTGAACAGACGGAAGTACGATAGGATGAGGGCTGAATTGGCTAAGGTGGACTGGGAGAGCAGACTGGTTGGTAGGACAGCTGAGGAACAGTGGAGGATTTTTAAGGAGCTCCTTTTCAGTACTCAACAACAATATATTTCGGTGATAAAGAAGGACTGTAAGAAAAGGGATAACCAGCCGAGAATAACGAAGAAAATTAAGGAGAGTATTAAATTAAAGACCAATGCGTACAGAGTGGCCAAAAATAGTGGAGAATCGGAAGATTGGGAAAAATTTAAGAAACAACAAAGAACGACTAAGAAAGCGATAAGGAAAGGAAAGATAGGTTATGAAGCTAGGCTAGCTCTAAATATAAAAAATGATAGTAAAAGCTTTTACAAATATATAAAAAGGAATAGAGTGGCAAGAGTGAATGTTGGACCCTTGGAGGACGAGAGGGGGATTTAATAGTGGAAAATGAGGAAATGGCTGAAACTTTAAATAAGTTTTTTGTGTCGGTCTTCACGGTGGAAGACACAAATAGTTTACCGAATATTAACGATAGAGGGTTGGTAGGAGGAGAGGTACTCAATACAATTAATGTTACCAGGGAGGCAATGCTTGGTAGACTAACGGGACTGAAGGTGGACAAGTCCCCGGGCCCGGATGGAATGCATTCCAGGGAACTGAAAGAAATGTCAGAGGTAGTAGCGGATGCGTTAGTGGTTATTTATCAAAATTCGTTGGATTCTGGGGTAGTGCCGGTGGATTGGAAAACGGCTAATGTTACGCCACTGTTTAAAAAAGGAAATAGACAAAAGGCGGGTAACTACAGGCCGGTTAGCTTAACGTCTGTAGTTGGGAAAATGCTGGAATCCATCATTAAAGAAGAAATAGCAGGCCATCTGGATAAGAATGGTTCGATTAAGCAGACGCAGCATGGATTCATGAGGGGAAAGTCGTGCTTGACGAACTTGTTGAATTTTTATGAAGTCGAAAGATGTGCGGGTTAGGTTGATTGGCCATGCCAAAATTGCCCTTAGTGTCCTGGGATGCGTAGGTTAGAGGGATTAGTGGGTAAATATGTAGGGATTTGGGGGTAGGGCCTGGGTGGGATTGTGGTCGGTGCTGACTCGATGGGCCGAATGGCCTCTTTCTGTGCTGTAGGGTTTCTAAGTAAGTTTCATGTGACTAGTGCGGTTGACGGAGGGGAACCGGTGGATGCGGTGTTTTTGGTTTTCCAAAAGGCGCTTGATAAGGTGCCTCACAAAAGGTTGCTGAAGAAGATTGGGTCACATGGAGTTGGGGGTAGGGTGTTAGCGTGGATTGGCTATCCGACAGGAAGCAGAGAGTCAGAATAAATGGGTGCTTTTCTGGTTGTCAGATGGTAACTAGTGGCGTGCCGCAGGGATCGGTACTGGGGCCTCAACTATTTACCATTTATATGGAGGATCTGGAGGAGGGGACTGAGTGTAGGGTAACAAAGTTTGCACACAACACAAAGATAAGTGGAAAAGTGAATCGTGTGGAGGGCATAGAAGGTCTGCAGAGAGATTTGGACAGGCTGAGTGAGTGGGCGAGGATCTGGCAGATGGAGTATAACGTTGACAAATGCGAGGTTATTCACTTTGGAGGAAATAGCAAATTGGATTATTATCTAAATGGAAAAAAATTACAACATGCTACTGTGCAAAGGGAGTCCTTGTGCATGAGACGCAAAAACCCAGTCTGCAGGCGCAACAGGTGATCAAGAAGGCAAATGGGATGTTGGCCTATATCGCAAGGGGGAGAGAATATAAAAGCAGAGATGTCTTGCTGCATCTGTACAGGGCATTGGTGAGGCCGCAGCTGAAATACTGTGTGCAGTATTGGTCCCCTTATTTGCAGAAGGATATATTGGCTTTGGAGGGAGTGCAGAGAAGGTTCACCAGGTTGATGCCAGAGATGAGGGGTGTTGATTATGAGGAGAGACTGAGCAGATTGGGTTTGTACTCATTGGAATTTAGAAGGCTGAGGGGGGATCTTATAGAGACCTATAAGATAATGAAGGGGCTGGATAGGGTAGAGGTGGAGAGATTCTTTCCATTTAGAAAGGAAGCTAGAACTAGAGGGCACAGCCTCAAAATAAAGGGGGGTCAGTTTAGGACAAAGTTGAGGAGGAAGTTCTTCTCTCAGAGGGTGGTGAATCTCTGGAATTCTCTGCCCACTGAAGTGGTGGAGGCTACCTCGTTGAATATGTTTAAATCACGGATAGATGGATTCCTGATCGATAAGGGAATTAGGGGTTATAGGGATCAGGCGGGTACATGGAACTGATCCACTTCAGATCAGCCATGATCTTATTGAATGGCGGGGCAGGCTCGAGGGGCTAGATGGCCCACTCCTGCTCCTATTTCTTATGTTCTTATGTTCTTATGATCCTCTATAACTCAAACAGTCTCCTGGAATTGTCAATCTTCCCCACAGTCACCTGTTCTGGAGACAAAACCATAAGGTAGAAGAGCAGAATTAGGCCATTCAGCCCATCGAGTCTGCTCTGCCATTCAATCATGGTTGATAAGTTTCTCAACCACATTCTCCCACCTTTTCTCTGTAACCTTTGATCCTTTTCCTGATCAAGAACCTATCTATCTCTGTCTTAAATATACTCAATGACCTGGTCTCCACAACCTTCTGTGGCAATGAATTCTATAGATTCACTACCCTCTGGCTGAAGAAATTCTTCTCTATCTCAGTTCTAAATGGTCGTCCCTTTACCCTGAGGATGTGTCCTTGATCCAAGTCTCTCCTACCAGTGGAAACATCTTCCCCACATCCACTCTATCCAGGCCTTTCAGCATCCTGTAAGTTTCAATGAGATCCCCCTCATTCTTCTAAACTCCATCAAGTACAGACCCAGAGTCCTCAAATGTCAAACCTTTGATTCCCGGAATCATTCTCGTGAACATCCTCTGAACCCTCTCCAAGGCCAGCACATCCTTCCTTAGATATGGGGCGCAAAATTGCTCACAACATTCCAAACATGGTCTGACCAAAACCTGATAAAACCTCAGCAGTACATCCCTACTTTTGCATTCTAGTCCTCTTGAAATGAATGCTAACATTGCATTTACCTTCCTAAATGTCAACTCAACCTGCAAGTTAACCTTAAGAGAATCCTGAACGAGGACACCCAGGTCCCTCTGCGCTTCCAATTTCTGAATTCCCATCCTATTAGAAAATAGTCTACACCTCTATTCTTTCTACCAAAGTGCAAAACTTCACACTTTGTCACGTTGTATTCCATTTGCCACTTCTTTGCCCATGCTCCTAATCTGTCCAAGTCTTTCTGCAGCCTCCCTGCATCCTCAATAGTATCTGTCTCTCCACCCAAGAGGGGAAACATTAACTTGCAGCGGGATCCAGATGAGTGTATTGAGATCCCAACCAACCGTGATGAAGCTAGGTTTTAGTGATTTTAGCTCTCAAGCCTTAGCCACAGGCCGCAGCAGGCACCCTGGTGATTTGTTGAGTTTGACTCCCCATGCTGACACTGTCAAAGGTTTTGGAGGAATGGGGCAGCAGTAGGCTTGGGTAAGATGCTCTTTTGGAGAGTCAGTGCAGACTTGATGGACTGAATGGCCTCCTTCTGGACTGTAGGGATTATGTGGATCGATATCTTCTCCTCCCCAAAGAAGATTGTGGATTCTTATCAATTCTTTTGATGAGAGAAATGCGAGTTTCACTTTCTTATCTCTTAAAAATCCAGGACCACAACCCGGGCTTATACCATCAAGTGGCTCCTTTAGCTGCCAATTGGCATTGGAGAAATGTTGTTTCAAACTGCTGTCCCAACCAACTGATGTCCGACTCGACTTCCTTTTTGAATTTGTTGATGGCATGTGGGCATCACTGGCAACATCCCTGAGGGTAATTGGAAGTCAACCATATTGCAGTGGCTCTGGAGTTACATGTAGGTCAAACCAGGTAAGGTCAGCAGGATTCCTTCCCTAAAGACATTAGTGAACCAGATAGGTTTTTACAACAACCGTCAATGGTTTCATGGTCATCATTAGACTTTTAATTCCAGATTGTTATTGAATTCAAATGTCATCCTCTGCCATGGTGGGATTAGAACCTGGGGATCCAGAGCATTACCCTGGGTTTCTGGATTACTAGCCCAGTGACAATAACACTGCATCATCACCTTCCCGAGGGATGTGCGTAATGAGATGTATTTCCCATGACATTTTATCTGTCTCTGATCCTATTATGGGCTGTTAGAAATTCACTCTTGAACAGAGTTCCACAGAAACTCTTCAGGATCCCTGGAACTCAATTAATCTGATTGGCAATAGGTGCAATAAATTGAGAATTGTTTGAAAGAAGCTGCTGTGGACTGTTTGAAAGGGCAGTGAAAGCAGATTAAAGAGTAACTTTCAAACAGAATTGGATAAATATTTGAAAGAAAATTATTTCCAGACTATAGTGTGGCATGGTGGCACAGTAGTTAGCACTGCTGCCTCACAGTGCCAGGGACCCGGATTCAATTCTGGTCTCGGGTCACTGTCCGTGTGGAGTTTGCACATTCTCTCCATGTCTGCATAGGCTTCCTCCGGGTGCCCTGGTTTCCTCCCACACTCCAAAGATGTGTGGGTTAGATTGATTGGCCATGCTAAATTGACCCGAGTGTTAGGGGATTAGCAGGGTAAATATGTGGGGTTACAGAAATAGGCCTGGGTGGGATTGTGGGATTGTGGGTTGGTGCAGACTCAATGGGCCAAATGGCCTCCTTCTGCACTGTAGGGATTCTATGATTCTATTCTTTGATTCTATACAGCGTGAATTTGGGAATTGGCTTGATCTTTCAAAGAGCTATTACCAGCACGATGGGCCAAATGGCCTCAATTCCTGCTGATTTAACCTATGATTTTATCTGGGACTCAGCTTCATTCCTGATCATTCTGCTGGACTCCCAGCCAAGTTACAGCTGGAACATGCCCAAAGGGCATTCAGCGTTGCTACATTTAAGATATATCGTAAATATAAAAATATGTTCGAAAGCATAATAAGTGGATTATGCAGCAATAGGCATTATGATGGGTTGGCAGGGGTCCAACATGTTAGCTTAAATGAAGAACATAAAACCCCAGCTACAAACTGAATCCTGTGAAAGCAATAATTAAACTTTATCATGAAGAGTTTGTGCGGGCTCACAGTCTGAAATATTGTGCTATATTCATAATCAGTTCCCATCATGATAACAGGTGTCTGCAGACTTAAAGTTATGATAATTAATCCATCATCAAATGTGAAGGAAACAAAATCTCATGTTTGTAATACCAAAGCCAAGAGCTCTGGAATTGAGAAATTCTTCTGGGTAGTGTAAATTATTAATAAATAGAAAAAAGACAGAAAAATATCACTCTGAAAGATTGCACGCTGTTTTAGTGATTACAGAACAAATCTAGTTGACATATCAGCCTTGGCACAGTGAGTAGCACCCTCACCTCTGCATCAAGTACCCCCTCCACATAACATAGACTGGCACTTCAATGCCATACTGAGGGATGTCGGAGTTATTGTCTTTCAGATAAAGACATGTCAAGGACATGTTTCCCTTCTCCAATGTATATAACTGAACTCATAGCATTATTCAAAGAAGAGTAGGGATTTCTGGTGTCCTGGATATCACTCACTCCTCAAGCCATACCTAGAACAGATGGTTTTGATATTCATCACAAGACCATAAGACATAGGAGCAGAATTAGGCCACTCGGCCCATCGAGTCTGCTTCACCATTCAATCATGGCTGACATTTTTCTCATCCCCGTTCTCCTGCCTCTTCCCCATAACCCCTGATCCCCTTATTAATCAAGAACCTATCAACCTCTGTCTTAAAGACACTCAATGACCTGGCCTCCATAGCCTTCTGCGGCAAAGACTTCCACAGATTCACCACTCTCTGGCTGAAGAAATTCCTCCTCATCTCTGTTTTAAAGGATCATCCCTTTAGCCTGAGGTTGTGCCCTATGGTTCTAATTGTTTTGTTTTGTGGGAGTTTGAAAATTGACCGCTGCATTTCCTATACTTGTAATAGTGATTATGACTATCAACATCCTGGGCATTAACATTGACCAGAAACAAAACTGGAATAGCCATATGAATATTACGGCAACAACAACAGGTCTGTGGTGAGTAATTCACCTCCAGCTTCTCAAAGCCTGTCGACCATCTAAATGGCAAAAGTTGGGAGTGTAGTGGAATACTCTCCACTTGCTTGGATGAGTGCAGATCCAACAACACTCAAGAAGCTCAACACCATCCAGGGCAAAACAGCCCTTGTTATCCCTTCCACAAACATTCAATCCCTCCATCACTGATGAACAGTAGCAGTCTTGTGTATCATCTACAAGATGCACTGCACAAACTCACCAAGGCTTATCAAGGTATGATGAGTAAGTTCACAAATGACACAATAATTGGTGGTGTGGTAAATAGTGAGGAGCAAAGCCTTAGATTACAGGACAATACAGACGGGCTTGTCAGGTGGGCAGAACAGTGGCAAATGGATTTTAACACTGAAAAGTGAGATGTAATACATTTTGGGAGGACTAACGAGGCAAGGGAACATACAATGTATGGCCAGACCCTAGGAAGTACAGAGGATCATGGTGTGCATATCCATGGATCTCTGAAGACAGTAGGACAGGTAGATAATGTGGTCAAGAAGGCATATGGGATACTTGCCTTTGTTAACTGAGGTAATGAATATAAGAAGAGGGAGGTTAAGATGGAGCTGTATAAAATGCTAGTTGGGTCATAGCTGGAGTACTGTGTGCACTTGTAGTCGCCGCATTATAGGAAGGATGTGACTGCACTGGAGAGGGTGCAGAGGATATTCACCAGGATGTTGCCTGGGCTGGAGCATTTCAGCTATCGAGAGAATGGATAGACTGGGGATATCCATAGAGCAGAGAAGGCTGATGGGGGAACCTGATTGAGGTGTATAAAATTATGAGGGGCATTGATAGGGCAGATAGGGAGGAACTTTTCCCCTTAGCAGAGGAATTAATAACCAGGGGGCATGGATTTGAGTTAAGGGGCAGGAGGTTTATAGGAAATGAGAGGAAAATCCTTTTCACCCAGAGAGTGGTGGTAATCTGGAATTCACTGCCTGAAAGGGTGGTACAGGTGGGAACAACATTTAAGAAGTATTTAGGTGAGCACTTGAAACACCATAGCCTACAGGGCTATGGGCAAAGAGCTGGATAATGGGATTAGAATAAATAAGTACTTGAAGGAACAGACATGATGGGCCAAAGAGTCCCATTGTGTGTTGTAAAACTTTATGGCTATGACTCTATGATTCCTTCGGCAGCACCTTCCAAACCAATGACTGCTACTATCTAGAGGGACAAGGGTAGTAGATACATCAAAACACCACCACCTGGAGGCTCCCCTCCAAGTCACTCACCATCCTAACTTGAAAATATATTGCATTTCCTTCACTGTAGCTGGGTTACAATCCTGGAACTCCTCACTACCAGCACTGTGGATGTACCTACACCACATGGACAGCAGCAGCTCAAGAAGGCAGTTCACCACCACTTCTCAAGGGCAATAAATGCTGGCCTTGCCAGTGATGCCCACATCCTTTGAATAAATAAAGACAACTCCAAAAGTCCTTCATTCATTATAAAGCATGTCATGAGGGACTAAATGGCCTATTCCTGATCCCCTTTCTTATATTCTCATGAAATGTGCAAGACAAATGCGAGTCTTCCTTTCTTTGGGAATACATCAGTACTTAGGCTAACACGATATCCACTTTAAAACAACGATTCTAAAAAACAGTGAGCTACCTTCAAACATTATTAGAAAGGATACAAGGAAAGCAAGGTATAAAGTTGATATCATTTATTTGAACTGTGATATTAGTTCAGGTAGAATTGAAAACAAATAGTGCTGGAATTTAATATTGTGCTGAAATCTATCTGCAAAAAATCTAAATTGGTTTCATAGAATCATAGAATCCCTGCAGTTCAGAAGGAGACCATTCGGCCCATCAAGCCTGCACCAGCAACATTCCCACCCAGTCCCTATTCTCGTAACCCCATGTATTTACCCTACTAATCTCCCTGACACTAAGGGGCAATTGAGCATGGCCAATCAACCTAACCGGCACATCTTTGGAATGTTTGTCAAAACAATTTTTTTAAATCATTCTTCTTTGGGATGTGAGCATCACTGGTTGGACCAGAGTCTGTCGCTCATCCCTATTTTCCCTTGAGAAGGTGGTAGTGAGCTGCCTTCCTGAAGATTATTATAGAAAATGTAAGGATGTACAAAGTTTGGATGAGGGAGTCAATCAATCTATTTGTCATATTTTTCAATAGAACCTTATTGTTGTACCATCAAAATATTTACTTGCTTCTTGACTGATTCGGGATGTTTTGTCTCCAATATTTTGCCCAGATATTAATCACTGTTTTTTTTAATGATGTTCCTTTTGAAAGTTTTCTGAAAGAAAAGATCCTTCAGCCAGCAAGGCCTGGCACAGTGGTTAGCACTGCTGCCTCACAGCGCCAGGGACCCAGGTTCGATTCCCGCCTTGGGTCACTGTCTGTGTGGAGTTTGCACGTTCACCTCATGTCTGCTTGGGTTTCCTCCGGGTGCTCCGGTTTCCTCTCACAGTCCGAAAGATGTGCAGGTTAGGTGCATTGGTCATTCTAAATTCTCCCTCAGTGTACCCGAACAGGCACCGGAGTGTGGCGACTGGGGGATTTTCACAGGAACTTCACTGCAATGTTAACATAAGCCAACTTGTGACACTGATCAATAAAACTTAAAAAAAAGACTGCACGTTGTTCAGACATTATCAATCCCAACTCACACACTCCTGATCTCCACACTTTCTAACCCACACATGAATGAATCCTTCAATCCTTTCCTTGATAAATATTAGTTTTGTTCTCTTTAACAGCTTGAATTAACCCAGAATGACTAATGATAAATATTGCTTTATATCACTTCATTCATTTAAAGAAGGGAGGGAGCTTTTTTTTAAAATGTATAGGAAGCCATGGCAGAATTTTATTCCATCTTAGAATGTGAGCATCATAGAATCCTATAGAATCAGTTCTATAGTGCAGAAGGAGGCCATTCAGCCCATCAAGTATGCGCTGACTCTCCAAAATAACATCTTACCAAGGCCCACCCCATGCACTATCCCCGTAATTCCATGTATTTACCCCGCTAATCCACCTAACCTACACATCTTTGGACACTAAGGGCCCGATTTTAACCATTTTCATTCTAAGTGCCGAATCTGGGCATAGTACAGATCCGACTTAGAAATCCGCTTTCAGGCGCTCCCATACGCTCTCAGCCATCTCTAGTCCGATTTGCGCTGTGGGCGGGGCTTAGCGCTGCCGGAACGATCGGAGCTCTGAACCGCGCGTGCGCAGTTGGAAGGAACATCAAAAAAGCGCGCCCATCACATCACTGCCGGGCCGGATAATCCCGCACAAGGCCCCATCCCACTTACACTTCGATGGCTGTGTGACACCTCCCTCTCTCTCACCTGTCACTAATCATTGAGGCACTCATCCACCAGCATCGCCCCCGCTCCACCCCCCCGCCCCCCCCCGCCCCCCCTAGCAGCACACCTGCGAGCGCTCACTTGCCTTCCCCTCAATGCTAACAAGCAAACTGCATGGAACTTGCTGGAATGCTCTGTCAAACTGCCTGCAGCTGATCTGCCCTAACGAAGGACAGCTCCATAAGAAACTCTAGAATGGACAGGCGGGCAGTACAGGACAATGTAGACTGATAAATCATAGAATCCCTACAGTGCAGAAGGAGGCCATTCGGCCCATCGAGTCTGCACCGACCACAATCCCACCCATGCCCTGTAGCCCCACCTATTTACCCGCTAGTCCCTCTAACCTACACATCCCGGGACTCTAAGGGGCAATTTTAGCATGGCCACTCTACCTAACCCGCACATCTTTTGGAGTGTGGGAGGAAACCGGAGCACCCGGAGGAAACCCACGCAGACACGGGGAGGACGTGCGGACTCCACACAGACAGTGACCCGAGCCGGGAATCGAACCCGGGTCCCTGGCGCTGTGAGACGGCAGCGCTAACCCGCTGTGCCGCCGTGCCGCACATTTGGATCTCGCTTGCCTTCATGGGCACTGATTTGACATCCATAGTGGTGAATGGCATTTATTTAGCAATCGTTTGCCATCAATGGTTAAGAGATTGCAGCGTGCTGCTGTGCAGAGGGACCTGGGCGTCCTTGTGCGGGAAGCTCAAGGAGTTGGTTTGCAGGTGCAGCAGGTAATGAAGGCGGCAAATGGGATTTTGTCCCTCATTGCGAGAGGGATGGAGTTTAAAAACAGCGAGGTTATGTTGCAGGTGTATAAGGTTGGCATTGGTGTTGACGTTGAAGTTGGCAGTGGTGTTGAAGTGGGCATTGGCATTGGTGTTGACGTTGGCATTGGCGGTGTTGAAGTTGGCGTTGGTGTTGAAGTTGGCGTTGGTGTTGAAGTTGGCGTTGGTGTTGAAGTTGGCATTGGTGTTGACGTTGAAGTTGGCATTGGTGTTGACGTTGAAGTTGGCATTGGTGTTGAAGATGGCATTGGTGTTGAAGTTGGCATTGGTGTTGAAGTTGGCATTGGTGTTGAAGTTGGCGTTGGTGTTGAAGTTGGCATTGGTGTTGACGTTGAAGTTGGCATTGGTGTTGACGTTGAAGTTGGCATTGGCGTCGACCGCCGGGAATTGGCATCCGGGTAACTAAAAATAACAATCGTCCTCAGGGTAGCGGGGGGAGGGGGCGGTTTTGTCAAGTGCTTGGCGTTGACATTGATGTTTCCATTGGCGTTGACCACCGGAGATTGGTGTCCAGGTAAATAAAAACCATCGCCCTCTGGGTGGCACAACCAGCCCCCGATTTTCTGAGGACGACTTGGGGAGGCTACTGGATGCAGCTGAGGCGAGGCGGGCCACCCTCTTCCTCCCAGGAGGACGCAGACCCAGGGGGGCTGATGGCCATGCAGCCTTGGTGGAAGTCGCCACCTCGGTCAATGCCAGGGCACTGGCCCCCCCGAACCGCGAGGCAGTGCCGGAAAAAAATCAGTGACCTCATCCGTGCAGCGAGGGTGAGCGCTGAACCCCATTCAGCATGCTCCCCCATATCTCCCCCAGATCCTCCTATTCCCAGCACCCTGCATGCTTCCAGCTCCTGACCCCCAAGCACCTCCTTCCTTTCCCCCCAATGAGCCCCACTGTGTTTGCCCTCTAAGGGTCACCACCTGACTCTCTGCATGAGTCATGCCACCATATATTTCATGGTTCCTTCTGTCTCCACAGAACAAGACCGAGCACAACACCCGTGAGAGGGCGAAGACAGGAGGTGGTGAGCCAGACCTCCAGGTCCTCACCCCGTCCGAGGAGCGGGCGCTGGAGCTCACCAGAGAAGGGGAGACGCAGGCTGTCAGTGACAGCATGGTCGGTCTGCCGTCCAGACGTGAGCACCTGTCATTCCGACACTCACTTTGAGGCAACTTCTTGGGGGCACAGGTTTCAGGTGCAAGGGGCAAGGTGTAAAGGCAGAAGGTGTAAAGGTATGAGGCATTTTATTTGCATTGAGAGGATAGTGGGTGCCTGGAACTCACTGCCCGGGGAGGTCGTACAAGCGGAAACTATAGGGACATTTAAGGGGCATCTCTACAGCTATCTGAATGGGATGGGAACAGAGGCATATGGCCCCCGAGGGATAGGGGCAAACAAATCAGATGGGCAGCCTGGTCGCTACAGGGTTGGAGGGCCGAAGGGCCTGTCCCTGTGATGTAATTGTCTGGGTTCTTTGTTGTATGTTCAAATCGACATTTGTTGAATGTACATCGGAGGTGGAAGGAGCCAGCTGCCGACCTCGCCCAGTGGCCTGTGATGCGCGTGGCAGGCGTCCTCTGGAGGCCCTGGACCTTGAGGGCCCTGGCCGGCTTCCAGGTGTCTGGGATGTTTCCATGACACCCTGTTCATCCCACTGCCCCTGAGATGCCCCAGTGTCAGGAAGGGGGGAGTCGGAAGGTGTTGCCATAGCCACATTCTCCTGGCTGGAAGGCCCTGGCGTGGGCTCGCACCCTTCCTCCTCCCTTGGGGTCCCTTTTGGCCCCTGGGTCACTCCATGGGACACTGGTGCTTCTGCAGTGAGCTCCAGAAGCTCCGGCGTCACCTGGCACTGCCAGTCCTGGAGGACCACCTGCGTCCTACCCATGGTGGTCGACCCCTCCGCGATGGCCACTTGAGTCGTGGGCCATCTCTCAATGGCCGCAGCTAGTGCCCTCTGAGACTGGGCCATGCTCTGCAAGCCCTCAGCCGTGGTCCTCTGAGACTGGGCCATGCTCTGCAAGCCCTCAGCCGTGGTCCTCTGAGACTGGGCCACCTTCTCAAGTGCTGCTGCCATTGCTCGCTGTGTCTCAGTGCTGTCTCGCTGGGTCTCCTGCAAGCTCTCGAGCCTCTCAGCCATGGGCCGCAGATTCTCAAGAAGCCTGCTCAGTCCCTCCGCTGTGGCCTGCTGTGACTCGGCCATTGCTTGGAGCCTACCATCCATGGTGAGGATCCCCTGCCCCAGGCTTTCCACTGCAGACGCCACCCTTGCACTGTTGGCATTGGAAGCACGCATGACAGGCAATAGCTGGTCCACCTGAAAGCCTTGGCACTCTTCCCAGCAGCCTCGCAGTTGGTCCAGTGTGGCCGTCAGCCCCTCCTGCATTCCCTGGCTCTGTTGCTGCATCTCCAGCAGCTGAGGGAGAGGTGATCTCAGAGGCCCAGCATGTAGCCTGGGGCCAGCTGAGTCCTCACCTCCGGCAGGCCCCCGCATGCCAGAGGCCTCAGACGTTTCTTCCTCCACCCGATGTACATCAGCAGATGTGTCGTGCTCACCAGATTGTGACCCAGAAGCCTCAACACTAACTGGACCCACCGACGCATCTGTTTCTGCGATGGTGATTTGTGAGGTACAAGGTGACGGATAAACGGTGCCACCCTCGGAGGTCCCTTCACCAATATCCTCCGAGGACTCATCCGAGCTATCGTTCCCAGGATGGGTGGGAGCTGTAGCCGGGGCTTACGGTCCAGAAGGCCCCAGGGCGTCAGGATCTGTCCCTGAAACCCAGGACACAAGGTTAAGTGGAAGGGAGGGAGAGGAATCCGGGATGCCAAACACATGAATCACATGGTTCCCTTGAACATAGAACACTGAACCCAGACAATTACATCACAGGGACAGGCCCTTCGGCCCTCCAACCCTGTAGCGACCAGGCTGCCCATCTGATTTGCTTGCCCCTATCCCTCCGGGGGCCATATGCCTCTGTTCCCATCCCATTCAGATAGCTGTAGAGATGCCCCTTAAATGTCCCTATAGTTTCCGCTTGTACGACCTCCCCGGGCAGTGAGTTCCAGGCACCCACTATCCTCTCAATGCAAATAAAATGCCTCATACCTTTACACCTTCTGCCTTTACACCTTGCCCCTTGCACCTGAAACCCGTGCCCCCAAGAAGTTGCCTCAAAGTGAGTGCAGGTTCTCACGTCTGGACGGCAGCCCGACCATGCTGTCACTGACAGCCCGCGTCTCCCCTTCTCTGGTGAGCTCCAGCGCCCGCTCCTCGGACGGGGTGAGGACCTGGAGGTCTGGCTCACCACCCCCTGTCTTCGCCTTCTCATGGGTGTTGTGCTCGGTCTTGTTCTGTGGAGACAGAAGGAACCATGAAATAAATGGTGGCATGACTCATACAGGTGGTGACCCTTAGAGGGCAAACACAGTGGGGCTCATGGGGGGGAAAGGAAGGAGGTGTTTGGGGATCAGGAGCTGGAAGCATGCAGGGTGCTGGGAATAGGAGGATCTGGGGGAGATATGGGGGAACATGCTGAATGGGGTTCAGCGCTCACCCTCGCTGCACGGATGAGGTCACTGATTTTTTTTCCGGCACTGCCTCGCGGTTCGGGGAGGCTAGTGCCCTGGCACTGACCCAGGCGGCAACTGCATCCCAGGCCGCATGGCCATCAGCCCCCCGGGTCTGCATCCTCCTGGGAGGAAGAGGGTGGCCCGCCTCGCCTCAGCTGCATCCAGCAGCCTCCCCAAGTCGTCCTCAGAAAATCGGGGGGCTGGTCATGCGCACATTGTCCTGTACTGCCTGCCTGTCCATTCTGGAGTTTTTTATGGAGTTGCCCCTCGTTAGGGCAGATCAGCTGCAGGCAGTTTGACAGACCATTCCAGCAAGTACCGTGCAGTTTGCTTGTTAGCATTGAGGGGAAGGCAAGTGAGCGCTCGCAGGTGTGCTGCTGGGGAGGCCGGGGGGTGGGGAGGTGGGGGGTGGTGCTGGATGAGTGCCTCAATGATTAGTGACAGGGGAGAGAGAGGGGGGTGTCACACAGCCATCGGAGTGTAAGTGGGATGGGGCCTTGTGCGGGATTATCCGGCCCGGCGGTGATGTGACGGCCGCTCTTTTTTGATGTTTTTTCCAAGTGCGCACGCGCGGTTCAGAGCTCCGATCGCTCCGGCAGCGCTAAGCCCCACCCACAGCGCAAATCAGACTGGAGATGGCTGAGAGCGTATGGGAGCGCCTGAAAGCGGATTTCTAAGTCAGATCTGTACTACGTCCAGATTTGGCACTTAGAATGAAAATGGTAAAATCGGGCCCTAAGCGTCAATTTAGCATGGCCAATCCACATAACCTGCACATCTTTGGAATATGGGAGGAAACCAGAACATCCAGAGGAAACCCACACAGACAAGGGGAGAATATACAAACTCCATACAGTCAATCATCCAAGCCGGGAATTGAACCTGAGTTCCTGGCGCTGTCAGGCAGCAGTGCTAACCACTGCGTCACCGTGTCAATTTGAGTACAGGGGTAATGAAGTCTTGCTTTAATTGTGTAGGAGATTGGTTGGATCATACCTGGAGTACTGTGTGCTTTGGTGCCATTTTTTCAAAAAGTATATTATTGCCATAGAGGGAATACAACGTCGGTTCATCAGGTTTTTTACAGGATGACAAGACTGTCTTATGAAGAGAGACTGTGCAAACTGGGCCAGTATTCTCTAGCGTTTCAAAGATTCAGAGGTGACTTCATTTAAACCTACAAAATACTTCGAGGAATAGACAGGGTATGTGTGGGTAAGATGTTTCCCTTGGTTGGGGCACAATTTCAAAATAAGAAGGAAGCCACTTAGGACTGAAATGAGGAGAAATTTCTTTACTCAGAGGGTTGTGGATCTTTGGAGTTCAGAGGGCTGTGGAAGCTCAATCATTGAGTATGTTTAAAATAGGGATTAATAGATTTCAGATTAACAATAATGTAACGAGTTATGAGGAGAGTGTGTGTAAAAGGCATCGATGTGTCCAATCAGCCATGATTGTGTTGAATGGTGGAGAAGCTCAATGGGCTGAATGGCTTATTTCTGTTCCTATATTCCTTCCCATTAAAGGACGGAAAGTGGCACAAGACATGAAGCATCTGCTTCACAAAGTAGCGATACTGAAAAGTGGACAAGTGGCGCCAATTTGAAACATTGATGGTGTCTGGGGACGTTGCATTAAAGTTATCTGAATACACCCCGAATGAGCTGTTAATGAGGCATGCCAGGCTAGTACACAGCTTCCCCACAGTTTTCATGATAACGTGCTTCAAGACGATAATAAAGTGAACAGCTGCTGACCAGAAGTCGCATGTGGTTGTTGATGATGACAGGAATACAGCTGCTGTTACAAGAGTAAGCCCTCGGGCTGAAAAGGGACAAATTTGCTCTTCGAAGACGAGGGAGGATCTATTGAAAGATTTTCTGCTTTTTGTTTGTGAAACGTCCTTTAATGGTTCATTTTTGAAGTGGCATTTCCCAAAGCTGTAATTCAGTCGCTCAAACATAACCTCATCAACGTAGAAGAAAAGAAGGAAGTTATTTGCTAAGATTAAGCAATAGCTTCAGCAAAGCACTGACATTCAGATGGATTAAGCATAGCTCCTCCAATTCTGACCCCTGATTCCCATCGCTCCACCACTGGGCTTTAACTCCAGCCGCTTAAGCCCTGATTCTTAAAGTTTCTGTCACCTATGAAAATTGACATGATTGGCAGAGGTTTGTTAAGAAATTAAATTGACTTACCTGGCCAGAATGGGGAATACACAATTTTTACTATGCATAGTTGATGCACTCAATTGATCACCTGATGTGTCACTTGACATTGTTCCATGCTTGGGGGTGGTCCTTTAAAGAGCTGGCCATTATCTTGTTCCAGGTCAGGGCCTGCAACCTCAGAGACAGGACATCGTGCAATCAGAATAACACTGACTATTGGGTTTGGAACCCACCATCAGCCCGCAACTGGGCGGCACAGTAGCACAGTGGTTAGCACTGCTGCTTCACAGCTCCAGGGACCTGGGTTCGAATCCCGGCTCAGGTCGCTGTCTGTGTGGAGTTTGCATATTCTCCCTGTGTCTGCGTGGGTTTCCTCCGGATGCTCCGGTTTCCTCCCACAGTCCAAAAATGTGCGGGTTAGATTGATTGGCCATGCTAAATTGCCCATTAGTGTCCCGGGATGCATAGATTAGAGGGATTAGTAGGGTAAATACGTAGGGATATATGGATAGGGCCTGGGTGGGGTTGTGGTTGGTGCAGACTCGATGGGCCGAATGGCCTCTTTCTGCACTGTAGGATTCTATGAAAAAAGAATCTATGAAATATGAGGTATCTTGTTTCTGTGAGACTTGTGGACAAGTGAAGGGTGTCCAGGACACTGGGGAGAACTCCCCCTCTCTTTGAATATTGCTCTGGGATCCTTTACAGCAAGTCGGCAGGGAAGATTAATGATATCTTATTCAAATCAACACCTCTGAGAGTGCTGTGTTGATCAGTGGGTAATATGCGTATGAAGAACTGGAAACAAACCTGTTGTTCATCAATAAAGAACCCTTTGTCTAGATCATCAACCATTATCATAGTGTTTGTTTCCTTTGCGTTACGACAAAATAACAATTGCATGGCACGTGTTTGGGTGATATACCTGCCACAGCTGAACGGTGGTATCTTTTTTTTATTTATTGGTGTCCCACGTAGGCTTACATTAACACCGCAATGAAGTTACTGTGAAAATCCCCGAGTCACCTCACTCCGGTGCCTGGATGCAGCGAGAGGTGGGTGTGAGGGTGGCATCATGAGAAGGTGTCTGAGGGTGAGATGGACCACCTGGATGTTAGGCAGGAGATGTAAGAGATGGCGAGTGATGGGATGTGGTGAGTGATGGGGTGTGGTGCATTGATGAGAGTGAGAGGTTGGTGGTGTGCTGGGTAGCAGATGTCATGTGAGGATGCATTCACCGACATTCACCAGCCGTGTGAGGTCATTGAACTTCTTCATGCACTGCATGCCGACAGCTCCTCAGGACTGCACTCTGGGAGTTGACCTGCTCCTGCTCTCATCAGAGGGCATTCCTTGAGATCCTTCTGTGGAGTTATGGTGTGTCCCCTCCTATGGACACGCATGACCAAGGCCTCCAGCGCTGGATCGATGAACTACAAAAGCTGTTCCCTCCCAATGGTGCATCCTTTTCATTGACTGGGTGCAGTGCAACAATCATCGAAGTAAGGAGATGGTGTGCTGCCTGCCTCAATGGGTAAGGATAAGGACAGATAGTGAATCATCAATCTCATGCCTTGATGATATTCTCCCTCAGAATTTCCTTGGACGCTCCCCAACCCCTGCCCTTTGTTCACTCTTCTTTACACCCATTTTAAATTTGAATGCATTCTAATGGAATTGGAAGGATCCGAGTGTCAGACAAGCAGAACACAATGTTTGATTCATGCATTGAAATGATTTTAACTTGACGTTGGAAAAATGTCCATCTTGCGTACTACATTTGGATTGTGTCCAAGGGAGAAACTCAGATCCCTGGTCTATGATGACATCAACCACAAGCCTCATGCTATTTAAAATGGTACCAAGAATTGATTGCATTCTTCAGCGGTATCATAGCATGCTTCACAATTTTGAGGTGGAGTCAATAGCCACTTGCATTATTCTGTCATCAACTTTAACTCGCAATCTCTTGATAAAAGGAGCTCAATGCAGAGAATCTTCGACGTTATACAGCCGATAGTGTTGCCTGAGCACAATACGTGCTCAAACATTGTTCTGAGCGTGCTCTGGCAGTCTCTTTGCAATCCATAACTGTGATCACACTGGATTCAGTCTTGGGCTCAATCTTCTCTCTCCATTAAATGATAGAGGAAACAATGGCTCAGTAAAGAAAAAAAAAGACCCTTTTACTGTTCATAATCTGTTCACTCTAACTCCAGGATATTGAAATTCCCTGTGATTATCACAGTTACTCCTTTCAGTCTCCTTTATCTGCCTGCAAACTTATTATATACACATCCAGGCTGCACTGACAGCTGAAAGAAGCTTGCTATCATTACCATGCTAGTATGTTCATGGCCAATTTTCTGACTACTCCAATTCTTCTGGCTTTTCAATACTTTTGAATGCTGTTATGTCATCCGAAGATATCTATTCATTCCTGTCAGAGTTTAGAATGTTTCCTCATCAAATTAAATGGCAATCTACCTGCATTTTTTAAGATAAATTTGTCTTCTATTGTTGTGTCCCATGTGTTCATTGAATGTCACATGTGCAGAGACAAAGAAGTGTTAACTTTGCCCGAGTGACAGACAAGGAGAACACAATATTTCTAATGTTTATTTATCAGTGTCACAAGTAGGCTTACATTAACACTGCAATGAAGTTACTGTGACAATCCCCTACTCGCCACACTCCGGCGTCTGTTCAGTGACACTGAGGAAGAATTTAGCATGGCCAATGCACCTAACCAGTATGTCTTTCGGACTGTGGGAGGAAACCAGAGCACCCAGAGGAAACCCACACAGACCTGAGGAGAATGTGCAAACTCCGCACAGTGAACCAAGCCGGGAAGCGAACCTGGGTCCCTGGCGCTGTGAGGCAGCAGTGCTAACCACTTGCCATCGTGCTGCCATAGTGATTCAATGTTTGATTCAATGCACTGATTTTACCTGAAGGAGGGAAAGTCGGTGGCAGGATCCTTTCCTGTGGTTGTAAGATCATTAATCAAGAAGCCAGAGAAGAGATGAGAATGTTTCTTGTTACAATCTGGAATACGCGGCCTAGTGGAAGCAGATTCAACAGTAACTTTCAAAAGGAATTGGATATGTAGCCCCCCAACCTGAAAATGTTGACAGCATTTCTGAGTTCAAATGTGCTCAGAAATGATTGATGCACCATTGATTATGCAAAGACTCGTTGTTGCGAAATAACAGGCTTTTATTAACGAAAGAACTGGAGCACACCCGAACCGATAGCTAATCCGAACTGAGGCAAAAGGGGCGGAGAGCAGCCACCTTTATACCCAGAGAAGGGCGGAGCCCCAGATTGAGGCAGCAGGGGCGTGTCCAGGCATATCACATAAACAGACAATACTACAGTGGTTCACCACATTCACCCCCTGTTCAAAAAAAAAAGTTTGGCGGGGGCGAGGTGGTGGAACGACAGTCACAGAGTTACAAGTTCAGTCTCTCCGGGGGCTTGATCTGCCGCTGTGACCGCTGCAGTGTCAGCCGTGGTGCCGGTTCAGCCGTGGTGCCGGTTCAGGAGGCCGCGGTGGTGAGTCAGACGCCAGTCCGTAATTGGTGAAGCCGTCTGTCGCCCCTTCAGACTGCCGGGTGTGTGGAGGCTGCTCCTGGGGCTCAGGCGTGCCGTACATGGGGGCTAGATGAGCGTGCTGCGACCCTGGTGCATCATGGGCAACGTTGGGAGCTGGGGGTGAGGGACCGTGGAACGTAGTACCTGCGGGTGCCAGGTCGCGAATGGAGGCCGTGTCCTCCCGCCCGTCGTGATACGCCACATAGGCGTATTGGGGGTTGGCGTGGAGGAGTTGGACCATTTCGACCAGGGGGTCCAATTTATGGGTCCGCACGTGCCTCCGGAGGAGGACAGGGCCTGGGGACATCAGCCACGACGGTAGTGAGGTCCCCGAGGAGGACTTCCTGGGGAAAACAAACATTCGTTCATGAGGGGTGGCGTTGGTAGCCGTGCACAGTAGTGACCTAATTGAGTGTAGCGCATCAGGGAGGACCTCTTGCCAGCGGGAGACTGAAAGACCCTTAGACCGGAGAGCTAAGAAAACGGCCTTCCAGACTGTCGCGTTCTCCCTCTCCACCTGTCCGTTCCCCCTGGGGTTGTAGCTGGTGGTCCTACTCGAGGCTATACCTTTGGAGAGCAGGTACTGGCGCAGCTCGTCACTCATAAAAGAGGAACCCCGGTTGCTATGAATATAGCTAGGGAAACCGAACAGGGTGAAGAGGCTGTGCAGGGCCCTGACGAACATGGCCGAGGTCATATCCGGGCAGGGAATAGCGAAGGGGAACCGCGAATACTCATCGATGACGTTGAGGAAGTATATGTTGCGGTCAGAAGAGGGGAGGGGGCCTTTGAAGTCAACGCTTAGGCGTTCGAAAGGGCGGGTGGCTTTGATGAGGTGCGCTCTGTCTGGCCGGTAGAAGTGCAGCTTGCACTCTGCGCAGACTTGGCAGTGCCTGGTTACAGACCTGACTTCCTCGATGGAATAGGGCAGGTTCCGCGCCTTGATGAAGTGGAAGAACCTGGTCACCTCTGGGTGGCAGAGGTCGTCGTGGAGAGTCTGTAAGCGGTCTAGGTTCGCGCTGGCACAGGTCCCCCGGGACAGGGCGCCTGGGGGCTCATTGAGCTTCCCAGGCCGGTATAAAATGTCGTAATTGTAGGTGGAGAGCTCGATCCTCCACCTCAAAATCTTATCATTCTTGATTTTGCCCCACTGCGCGTTATTGAACATAAAGGCAACGGACCGTTGGTCTGTGAGCAGGGTGAACCGTTTGCCAGCTAAGTAGTGGCGCCAGTGCCGTACGGCCTCCACGATGGCTTGTGCCTCTTTTTCGACAGAGGAGTGTCGAATTTCAGGGCCCTGGAGGGTGCGCGAGAAGAAGGCCACAGGTCTGCCCGCCTGGTTAAGGGTGGCGGCTAGGGCAAAGTCAGACGCATACGGTCGGGATCGGGGCCGATGACCCCGTTCTCCACAACACAACCAAGGATGGCGAGGCGGCACGTGCGGAATACACACTTCTCCTTATTATAGGTCAGATTGAGGAGTGCCGCAGTGTGGAGGAATTTTTGGAGGTTGGCGTCGTGGTCCACAGATAGTCCACAGATCATGGCCACAGATAGTGATGTTATCCAGGTACAGGAAGGTGGCCCGCAGCCCATTCTGGTCCACCATTCGGTCCATCTCACGCTGGAAAACTGAGACCCTGTTGGTGACGCCGAAGGGGACCCGAAGGAAGTGATAGAGATGGCCATCCACCTTGAAGGCAGTGTATTGACGGTCTTTCAGGCGGACAGGGAGCTGGTGGTATGCAAATTTCAAGTCAATGGTGGAGAACACCCGATATTGTGCAATCTAATTGACCATGTCAGAGATGTGGGGAAGGGGATACGCGTCCAGCTGCGTGTATTGGTTAATGGTCTGACTGTAGTCGATAACCATGCGATGTTTCTCCCCAGTCTTAACAACCACCACTTGGGCTCTCCAGGGGCTGGTACTGGCCTCAATGGAGGCATCCAGGAGGCATCGCACCTCGAACTTAATAAACGCTCTATCTCCAGCGCTGTACCGTCTGCTTTTGGTGGCAATGGGCTTGCAGTCGGGGGTGAGGTGTTCAAAGAGCAAGGGAGGGGCAACTTTAAGGGTCGAGAGACCACAGGTGGTGCGCGGTGGCTGGTCTAATAGCTGCGGATTGCGGACGGAGATTGGGGGAAAAGGCCCATTATACACCATGGTGACGCTCCCAAGGTGACACATGAAATCTAGCCCCAGTAGTACGGCAGCGCAGAGCTGTGGCAGCACGAGGAGCCTGCACTTCTCGTACACCGTGCCCCGCACAGTCAGAGTTGCCACACAGTAGCCGAGGACATTCACCGACTGGGACGTCGAAGCCATGGAGATTGATTGCAGCATTGGCAGTACTGGCAGTGCGTAGCGACTCATCGTGTTAGAGTGGATAAAACTCTCCGTATTCCCACTGTCAAATAAACAGTTAGTAGTGTGACCGTTTACCTTGATGTCCATCATAGGCTAGGTGGGTTGGTGAGGTCTGGACTGGTCCAACGCGACCGAGGCCACCGTCGGATTAGGCGAGGAGCCGCACGTGGTGGATGGTTCCCAAAATGGCAGCCCGCGTGGCTCGCACGTGGCTGACGTCATCCAAGATGGCTACCCCCGTGGGTCGCACGTGGCTGATGGCGTCCAAAATGGCGGCCACCGTGGGACGCACACGGCTGATGGCGTCCAAAATGGCGGCTCCCGTGGATCGCACGTGGCCGATCGCGTCGAAGACGGTGCCCTCCGCGGATCGCACGCGGCGCTGCTGAGCCTGGAGGCCAATTTTGCCCTGCAGACTTTCAACTAATGGCCCTTCTTACCACAGCCAGAGCAGATCGCGTCTTTCGCCGGGCAGCGTCGTCGTGTGTGCTTCTCCAGGCCGCAGAAGTAGCACCTCGGGCATCCGGAGACTGCCGCAGTGGTCAGTTCGACATCGGGACGGGGCGTGGCGCAGGTTTGCGGCCCTCCCGGCTACAGAGATGGCTGCGGTCGTGGTGTCCATGGTGCGCCCTCGTGGTCGGGGGTGTAGGCCTCAAGATTCCGAAAAGCCACCTCCAGCGAGCCGGCAAGCTCCACAGTTTTCTTCAGGTCCAGCCCACCTTGTTCCAGCAGACGCTGACGGATATAGGTCGACCTGATGCCCGCGACAAAGGCATCTCTGATCAGGTCGTCGGCGTTTTGGGCGGCTGAAACGGCCTTGCAGCTGCAGGCTCTGCCGAGTGCACACAGTTCGCGCAGGAATTGTTCAGTCGCTTCCCCCGGCTGCTGTCTGTGAGTGGCCAGCAGATGTCTGGCGTAGACCTCATTCGGCTGCCGGTTGTACTGGCTCTTTCGGAGATCGATTCCTCCTTGTAAGTTTCCATGTCTCGGATTATCGCGAAGACGTGAGCGCTGACGCGGGCGTGGAGCACGTGTAGTTTGTCGATGTCGGTTACGACGGCGGCGGAGGAGGAGGCGATGAAGATCTCGAAGCAGCGCAGCCAGTGATCAAAACAGTTTGAGGCCCCAACAGCCTGGGGATCCAAGTCCAATTTATCAGGTTTTAAGAGTTGCTCCATCCCAAAATCTTTCGTTAATAAAATTGATGCACCATTGATTACGCAAAGACTCGTTGTTGCGAAATAACAGGCTTTTATTAACGAAAGAACTGGAGCACACCCGAACCGATAGCTAATCCGAACTGAGGCAAAAGGGGCGGAGAACAGTCACCTTTATATCCAGAGAAGGGCGGAGCCCCGGATTGAGGCAGCAGGGGCGTGTCCAGGCGTAACACACAAACAGACAATACTACAGTGGTTCACCACAATGATCATTTGACATCCAACATTCTCATTTGGAATGAGTTTTGCAAAAGGCAGTCAGCAGCTTTTTTGCCATCTTTGACATCAAATGAACTTGAAAGGTGAAACAAAATGCAGAGCTTTGGGAAGAGAGCAGGGAAATGGAACTGATTAGATAGATCTTTAAAGATGACAGCATGGATTGAATGGTCTCATCCTGTGCTACAATAAAGTATTGGTTGGAACATACAAGGTGTGCGTTGTTGATTTCTACTGACACTCGATGGCCCTCAAGAATGGGAATTGAATTTTGAACATATATATTACAGTACCATGGGATAAAGGGCACTTGCTCTTTCCCATTGACCTTCAATAACCATTATCTGCCAATGGAAGTGGGGAGGGCACTCAGAGATTGGAGGTTTAGCTGGGGCTTCCACTTTTCCACTTGGGGGTGGGTGGTGTGGGGATGATCATTGTGTGTTTGGGGTGTTGTTGGGGGATGGGCAGGGCAGTTGGTGGGTGGGGCTGCAATAGGAGATTCAGCAGGGTGGATAGGAGAGGTCGGGGGTCCCATGGGTGGTCAGCAGGGTACTGTCTTTGTCATAAGGAAGTCCTGTGGGGGGTTGGGAGCATACTGTGGTTGGTTGGTGGAGGTAGTGCATGGGGAGGGGGGGGGGCAGCATTGGAGAGGGCAGTTGAGTGGTGAGGGGGGAGTTAGTCAGTGTGTCCTGTAGGGTGAGTGGTCATGGCGAGGGTGGGGGACTTCCCCACTCCAGAGGGGGATTGGGGGGAGTTCCATGGCTCAGGAGGGGTCAGAGGGGGGCAATTGGAGGGGGGTTGTTTTGTGTCCTGTGAGGGCTTAGTGTGGGCCAGTGCTATATTTACCCAGAAACTAAGAGTGGTTTCAATTCTTCTAAAGTTTTCTGGATAACTATGGTAAGACATTTGGAATCAAAGTGCATTATTGGATGGTCCCTGGTGTGGGACAATTGTCCAACTGAAGTTTGCACATTCTGGGCAATTTCCATACAATCCTTACCTGGGGGCCTTTCCAGTGCATCTTTGGGTAGCACCCCCACCAGCACCTCCCCACTTCCTTTTGCTCCGTAGGGATTCCAAACCCAATTCGAACTTGGCGTAGCGTAAGCACCAAATTCCTTGACATTTTCTTTTTTCATATTTGTTTGATTTTGATAAAAATTTTGCTAATAGTGAATCCCCCCGGCTTTTTCATCCAATGTAAATGAATATTAAATTTGCTCAACAGTTTTGCTGATAGCTTTGATATGGTTTCACAAGGAATGGCAGAGGTAGTAGTGGAGGCGGGTACAATTTTGTCTTTTAAAAAGCATTTAGACAGTTACATGGTTAAGATGGGTACAGAGGGATATGGGCCAAATGCGGGCAATTGGGATTAGTTTAAGGGTTTAAAAAAAAGGGCGGCATGGACAAATTGGGCCGAAGGGCCTGTTTCCATGCTATAAACTCTATTACCCTACAACTGCCTGCTTCAGAAATATGAAAATGTTGTAAGTATTAAAATGTGTCTCCGATTTCATTCACTGCTGAACACATCTGTACAGTTTTGATCTCTGACCCTGTTAAAGTCCAACTTATAGCATACAGCGCCTTATACAAGCAAAGGCTGTCACTAAGGATTTTCATAGCAACTGAAGTACTTACAAAGTGTCGTAATGGAGGAATCACAGTCATCAATTTATTCACAAACAATGTGATAAGGACCAGACAATCTGTTTTAGTGAGCTTGGTTGAAAGAACAATATTGGTCCAGGTCAGTGAAGGGAACTCCACTGCCCTGGCTTCTTTGAAATATTAGAGTCATAGAGTTTTACAGCAAAGCAAGAGGCCCTTTGGCCCATCGTGTCTGCTCCAGCCATCAAGCACCTATCTATTCTGATCACATTTTACAGCACTTGTATGCTATGGCATTCCAAGTGGTCATCTAAACGCTTCTTAAATGTTGTGAAGGTTTCTGACTACCACCTTTTCAGACAATGAGTTCCAGATATCCACCACCCTCTGGGTGAAAGGGTTTTTCCTCGGATCCCCTCTAAGTCTCCTGCCCTTTAGCTTAAATCTATGCACCAGGTTATTGACTCCCCGAATATGGGGAAAACCATCTTCCTATCTACTCCATTTATATCCCTCATAATTTTGTACACCTCAATTATGACCCCCTCAGCCTTCTATTCTAAGGAAAACAATCGCAGTCTAGCCGTTTCACTCGAGAGCTGAACCGCTCCAGTCCAGGCAACACCCTGGTGAATCTCCTCTACAATCGTGGAATCATAGAGTCCCTACAGTGCAGAAGGAGGCTATTCAGCCCATCAATCCGGCACCAACAACAATCCCACCCAGATCTATCCTTGTAACCCCATGTATTTACCCTGCTAATCCCCTGACACAAAGGGGCAATTTAACATGGCCTATCAACCTAACTCACACATCTTTGGACTGTGGGAGAAAACCAGAGCACCCGGAGGAAATCCATGTAGACACGGGGAGAATATGCAGACCCTGCACAGACAGTGACCCAAAGCCAGAATTGAACCCAGGTCCCTGGCACTGTGAGGCAGCATGGCTAACCACTGTGCCACTGTGATGCCCTCTGTACCCTCTTTACTACTATCACATCCTTCCTATAATATGGCAACCAGAACTGCACACAGTACCCGGGCTGTGGCCTAACGAGTGTTTTATACAGCGCTATCAGAACCTCTATTGTCATGGGATTAGTGACACTCACTCGAGAGGACAGATGGAACCTTGTCATCTGAAAGACAGCAGCATCGATAGTGCAGTACTCCATCAGCGCTGCCCAGGATTGTCTGGCTGGATTTGGTCAGATGCGTCTATATGAACCCATAGCCTCATGACTTAGAGGTCAGGTACTCCCAATGGAGTCATGTCTCAGACATGCAAAGTTTTATGTTGATATTCAAAGAAACAAAAGGTCATTTGAAGGTATCTGTATCAACCAGTTTCAAAATAAATTGCACTGAAACAAACTCCTTTGTCCGGCGATGCTGGAATGTGATCCAATGCATACATTGTTGCATCAGCTTGGAACATGGAGCTCTATATCTTCAGCCTTGCATCAGTGACACCAACATGCCTGCTTGAAGCGCTGTGAATCATAGCTGCTTTTCCTGTAGCCCAGGGAGCATTGATGCACAGTGAAGGCAATGCTGATGAAGAGCCAGCCCAGTGTGTTATTTATATGTAGGGTGAAATTTTTCCATTTTTCTGCAGTGTCACAGCAGGTGGGTAAAGCAGCCTTGAAACCACCCAATGGTGGCATTCTCCACCATATTATTAGCCTGATGGAAAAGAAAACTCCAAGGGGAAGGTCCCACAGTGTCATGCTGGTGGGAGGGGCTCTGATTGAACAGGGACCAGGCATTGTCCCCTGACACTACTTGGGGCCTGCCCCCAGCACAGTCCCCTGACTCTAGCTGGATACTGCCCAGACACTGCCCCCGACACTGCTCCCTGATACAGCCCATGCACTGCCCCTTGGCACGGCCACCTGACACTGCACCTGGCACTGCGCCTTGGCACTGTCCCCTGACTGCCCCCCTGGCACTGCTTGACAGTGCCCCTTATTTTCCCCTGGCTGTGCAGGGGATAGTGCCAGGCAGCATTGCCCAGGTACTGCCCAGGTACAGCCCACGGGCTGCCCTGGCTTGACCTCTCCACGCTGAGCAATGCACACATTGGGAGGTTCTGCTTGCCAGGTGCACAGAGAGACCTACAAAGAAGAAAGAAAATTAGAGCACAGGAACAGGCCCTTTGGCTCTCCAAGCCTGCATTGACCATGTTGCCCGACTGAACTAAAACCCCCTACCCTTCTGGGGACCATATCCCTCTATTCCCATCCTATTCATGTACATGTCCGGACACCCCTTAAAAAGTCACTATCGTATCTGTCATAGTTCACGTTGGCGTGAGAGCAAACCACCGTGAATAGATGATGTAACAGGAGCAATCATCAGGTGTTGGGTCTGATAATCAAATGCATATTTGTTGGAATAGGAATCCCAACACTGAACATCGAGACTCTTGTTATGTCACCAGTGAGGGGGGGGGTGTCAGGGAAAATTGCATCATGTCTTTATATCAGCGTGACACACAATTTGAGCCGCTTACGGGATTTTCTGCTCCCGTCACCGATCACGAACGGTCAAAACAGGAGCAGCAAATCCCCCTCATAAGCTGTGCAAGTGGGAATATGTCAGATTTGGGGTTGTAAACATGCAGAAATATTAAGAGAGATCGCTTAGTAAATGGTGCATGTCATGAAGACAAATATTCAAACTGAACTAACTGAATTATATATAGACAACAAATATAGTCATACGGGATAGAAGCTTTTTATTATTAAAATGTTTACAAGTAGGAATATGCTCGAACTGAGAGTTTTTTTTAAACCGCTGGCTGGGCCAGTATTTATTGCCCATCCCTAATTGCTATTGAGAATCACAGAATCATAGAATTTACGGCACAAAGACAGGCCCTTCAGCCCAAACTGGTCCATGCTGACCAAAAAGCCCGTCTAAGTTAACCCCATTTGCCTGTAATTAGCCTACATCCCTCTGAACCTTTCCTATCTATGTATCTCTCCAAATGCCTTTTAAATGTTGTCAATGTCCCTGCCTCAACCACTTCCTCCGGCAGCTCATTCCATATACGTACCACCCTATGTGTAAAAAAGTGGCTCCTCAGGTTCACATTAATTCTTTCCCCTCCTAACTTCAACCTATGCCCTCCAGTTCTCGATTACCCAACCCTGGGAAAAAGACTGAGTTCATTCACCCTATCCATGCCTCTCATGATCTTATATATCTTTAGAAGATCACCCTTCAGTCCCCTACTCTCCAAAGAAAGAAGTCCAGGCCTGTCCAATCTTTCCCTATAACTCAGTTCCTTGACCCCCTGGCAACATCTTTGTAAATCTCTTCTGCACTCTCTCTAATTTAACATCTTTCCTATAGCAAGGCGACCAAAACCGAACACAATACTCCAGGTGATGGTGATAGTGAGCTGCCTTCTTGAACCGTTGCAGTCCTTGAGGTGTAGATACACCCACAATGTAGTTAAGGGGGGAATTTCAACCAGTGGAGAGTTTGCCCCCTGATTCCCATTAAGTCCAGTTTTACTAGGGCTCCTTGATGCCACACTCGGTCAAATGCTGCCTGGATATCAAGGGCAGTCACTCTGTCCTCTGAAGTTCAGCTCTTTTGTCCATGTTTGGACAGCACAGCCTTATGTTCTTTCACATTGTAAGGCAAACAGAATCTGGCGGCATGGTAGCACAGTGGTTAGCACTGCTGCTTCACAGCTCCAGGGACCTGGGTTCAATTCCCAGCTTGGGTCACTGTCTGTGTGGAGTTTGCACATTCTCCTCGTGTCTGCGTGGGTTTCCTCCTGGTGCTCCGGTTTCCTCCCACAGTCCAAAGATGTGCGGGTTAGGTTGATTGGCCATGCTTAAATTGCCCCTTAGGATGCGTAGATTAGAGGGATTAGTGGGTAAAATATGTAAGGATAGGGGGGCATGGCCTGGGTAGGATTGTGGTCGGTGCAGACTCGATGGGCCGAATGGCCTCTTTCTGTACTGTAGGGTTTCTATGATTTCTATGAGAACCTGCCTTAGTTCAGTTCCACCAGACAATATTACAATGCAGCTTGTGGATTTGTATATCTTTACAGCACAAAAGGAGGTGATTTGTCCTATCATGTCCACACAGGGTCATCAAAGATCTGACCACATAGATCCCATTTTCCAGCGCTTGGCCCTTAGTTCTGGGGGTTACTGCAGCTTGGGAGAGGTCATGTGACATATCTCCTCAATGTTGGACACAGGATGTATATTCCTATATAGGCCCAGTAAGAAGTCTCACAACACCAGGTTAAAGTCCAACAGGTTTATTTGGAATCACAAGCTTTTGGAGTGCTGCTCCTTCGTCAGGTGATCCATCACGTCCTGACAGTGACATTAACATACTCAAAAAGTACAGGTACTGGACAGGATTTTCTGGCAGCGCTCGCCCCAAGGCCAGAAAGTCCTGCCCGAGGTCAACGGACCTTTGCATGGCTCGCCCCCTGCCTGCTACAATTCCCGTGGTGGCGGGGGGGAAGGGGGGGAGACGGGAAAATTCTGTCCACCATTTAAGGCTGCCTTCTGAATTGTCTTAAAAATGGGGCCCATGGGTTTGACAGTGGGACCAGTACCTGTGAAGATTGAGCACAGTCTGTCCCATGGCTAAAGCCATTTGCATGGCACAATTTTAGCCAAAATAATGGCTGAATCGCATACAAATTTTCACCCCACAGCATTCCTCTCTCTTCGTCTGTCTCACACTGATAGTAGATAGGAGACCTGTGATTGGGTAATCTATTTCAGTGATGTTGGTTCAAGGAAAAGGGTGGCCAGCAGAGCTTCTTCCTTGGAGAAACATTTAATGCTTCATTCAAAAAAGGGCACCTCCAATAGTGCAGCACTTCCATGCACGGTACTGAAATACCCGCCTGGAATGTGTGTTTAATCCTCTGGGACGTAATGGTGGGATGAATAAATTTGTTCACTCTTGTTGCCAAAATGTATCACTTGATGCTTTTCTGCATTAAATTTCATTTGCCATTTGTCTGTCCATTTGACCAGATTGCCAAGTTCTCTGTGAAATCCATCACTATCTGTTGACCGTGTGGTCACATGGTAATATGATGATTCACTTACTTAAGAGGTCACATGATAAAAGCATGGGAGTTCTCACCAGAGCATGGGCAGGGTGCATGCAAGGAATAATTGCTCAGCTACTCAAGTGGACTCGCCACATAAACACAGTGGCTACAAGAGTAAGGTCAGAGGCTAGGAATACTGCGGCAGATAACTCACCTCCTGACTCCCCAAAGCTTCTCCACCATCTACAAGGCATAAGTCAAGAGTGTGATGGAATACTCCCCACTTGCTTGGATGAGTGCAGCTCCAACAACACTCAAGAAACTTGACACCATCCAGGACAAAGTAGCCCGCTTGTTTGACACCACATCCACAAACATCTACTTCCTCCACGACCAACACTCAGTAGGAGCAGTGTGTACTATCTACAAGATGCACTGCAGAAATTCACCAAAGATCCTTAGACAGCACCTTCCAAACCTACGACCACTTCCATCTAGAAGCATAAGGGCAGCAGATACATGGGAACACCACCATCTGCAAGTTCCTCGCCAAACCATCCTGACTTGGGAATACATCGCCATTCCTTCGCAGTCGCTGGGTCAAAATCCTGGAATTCCCTCTCAAATGGCATTGTGGGTCAACCCACAGCACGTGGACTGCATTGATTCAAGAAGGCAGCTCACCACCACAATCTCATGGTGGGCAATAAATGCTGGCCAGCCAACAATGCCAATGTCCCATGATGAATTAAAAAAATAGCTTGTGAATAAAGTATTGTTTGTTACAAGTCTTTGGTCACCAGTCTTTGGGAACCCAACACTTCTACATGGCAGTATGGAGTTGGCAGTATGGCACAAGGACTTTATCTCATTCACCCACTTGTATTCAGTGAAAATATTGTGGACCAAGTTTGAAAAAGAAAGGCATTAATAATGCAATGCCAGATTATCAGATAGATCAGAGAACATCTTACTAAATCTAGCGAGCCACGAAGCCGTTGAGAAGCTTCAGTCATTTATATTTCAAATGAAGGTGGAGAAAGAGAACCCCAATGTTTGAGAATGTTTGCCTACCAGTGAAGAATATAATACTCGACAGGCAAGTGGTTAACTCTACAAACCGAAGATGTGGCGAGTTGGTACAACCATACATGATAACTTTGAAAGTCTTAGTGAAGAAATGTGCATTCGTCACTCTTACTGATGAGTTAGTTAAGGATTGTACAGTATGTACGGTCCACAGCAACCTAGTCCTCAAGCAGTTGCTGAGAGAGAAAGATTTAACACTACAAACAGCCATAAGTATCTGCATGCTAAACCAACAGTCTGAAAAATAAAGCAGGGAGTTCAAGTGGGATACAGAAGTTTGTGCGGTAAAGGGCATGTTCCGCCTCAACTGCGGTGTCCATCACCCTCAGAGCAGAACAGGATGTCTGGCCTATGGTGAATGCTGCAATAAATGTAGCAAGTGGAACCACTTTGCAAAATATTGCAGATTGAAAGCACAACAGTCTTCCTTTCCCAAAAGCCACACAGCAGCCGGACAACCCTCCAAGGTTAGGATTGTCAGCAAAGTGAATGAGCTGGAGTTCAGCCAGAGCAACCAAACCAATGAGCCGCCAACAACACTACTGTGAGAGTGTCAACACCGTCACAGAACATTCACCACCCTGAACATGATTTGCAGCAACATAAAATTGAAGGTAAAGATTGACACTGGAGCAAAGTAAAACGTATTGTTCAGGCAAATGCTACAGGAAATAGACCCATATTCATCACCGGACCCCAATACTCAGATGGACCTTGTGGCCTATGGCAGACAAACCATCTGCAATAAAGGTATGGCCACTCTCTACAGCTCATAGGGTAACATTGAGTTTCACATACTCAACCAGAACATAAGGCCCAGGTCTTTGAGATAGCGTCAAACTGGTGCTCATCTATCTTTGTCCAGAGGTACACATTCTACAACCCCAGGCCCCAGAAATGAGAGTATACAGAGACCTCTTCAGCTGTGATATCATTGGTAAGCTTCCAGTAATAGAACAGATGGGTAGATGACTAGGTAACAGTGTGTGCTCTGAGAAGAGTACCATTGTCAGTCTGTTTTAAAAAATGGTTACTACACAATTGCTGATCACACAAACTGTCACATCTCAGTACCACGAGCTGCTCCAACTTAAACAAGAAAGATGTAGACCAAGTGATCACATGATAAGCTGATGATGCAGTTACTGAAGAGGTCATATGACGGAAATGCAGGAGTTCTTCCCAGAGCGTGGGCACAGTATTAACACGGGGTAGCTACTCAACTGCTGAATCAAGTATTGTTTGTTATGAGTCACCAGTCTTTGGGAACCCAGCGCTTCTACACTGTCTATCTCTTGGTATACTACAGGATTATCTAACATACAGCCCACAGGCCAAAGTTCCACCCGGCAAAGGTTTCCAGCTTAAAAGCTGTTAGATGGAGGGAAACGATTTAGGAAATATAGCGGAAATTCCATGACAATTGTTAGTAAGCAAATTCAGCTGCCATATCTAATAAAGAAATCCAAATCCCCAATGTTTATGTTACACTTTTTATCACTTTAAGACATTCCAAAGTACTTTCCAGCAAGTGTCGAGTATTTGAATTGTAGTCACTGCTGTAAAGTTGGAAATTTGGCAACCAATTTGTGCACAGCAAGCTCCCACAAACAGCAATGTGATAATGACCAGATATTCTGTTTCAGTGATGTTGGTTTTGGGATAAATATTGGCCAGGACCCCAGGAATACCTCCCTTGCTCATCTTCATAGTAATTCGTCTGGGATCTTTGTGCATCCACCTGAGGGAGCAAGGGACAATTTAGCATGGACAATCCACCTAACCTGCACATCTTTTTGGGGGCATGACTTCAGATTTCAGTTACCCTTTTTGTGAAGGGGTGCCTCCTGACATCTCCACGAATCACCCTGTTTTAATTTCAAGGCTATGCCTCCTTGTTCTGTGCATCATCTCATGATTAATCCAAATCGCTGCTCCCCACTCAATCTGAACAATAAAACACAACATCAAAATCAATTAAGTGATTTGGCATCAAGCTTCCCAAAGGTCCCAAAACATCCAACTGTTGTTGTGTAACCAAATGAACACAACACCAGCTGCTAACCACATCACAGAAGATGAAGTAATTGAAGTTGAGGCTGACTGCGTGACTTTATTAGACATCTTGTATTGAGTTACAGATGACAGAATGCACTTGGCAAACTTGATGGATTTGAGTTGGTGCAAATTTATGATAATGAGTGCTCTGGTGTGTCAACAGCAGCAGAGCTGCATCTCACAGCTAGGGAAGAGAGGTGAGGTCACCACCGGATGAAAGACGAGGGGTAAATTTCCTCATTCATTACCTCCAGCACAAAGCTCGAAACCAATGGACTGAATATTTTCGGGAAATCTGATTCAGGCCCAAACACAAATCATGTGAAGAATAATAATCGCCAAGTTTACATTTCATTACAATAGAATTTACAGATGAGCCATGGGGAGTTTATGGTTATGCCAAACATATCCAGACAAGATATTTAATAATGCTACCCTAATTGTATTTCTGTTTTCAAAGTTTCATAAAGGTTATGCTTGGTTTGTAAAGGGGGAAAAATGTCATATAGAGCAAGATTTAATCAAATTGTCCTCTCTGCTGCCCTCTCTGTTGGGGAGGTGTAAATAAAGTTAGTTCAATCGTGGTTGCCTGCAGCTGAGCATCTGTTAGTCTTAGTGCAATACACAACAGAAAGAGGGTGACAAAGCTGGGATAGAATTTTCTTTTACATTTCATTTGAGAAATTAAGGAGTGATGAACATTGTGTCACCAATCTGCAACTCCTAAAGTTAATTTTGAGGACTTGAAAGGATTGCTTTTGGGTACACAGTGAGTCTCCATGGTACACATGGAAAAATGGCTCTGAAGGCATATTTGGGGATAATGGAGGAATTCCACCCGAACACAGAGGACTGGTGTAAATATGAATGTAGCTTACACATTTGGCTGGAAGAGAATAAAATAGAAGATGACTATAAAATAAGTATCAATAAGGATAGGCAACAACACCTCCTCCACGATTATCCTCAACACCAATGCCCCACAAGGCTGTGTTCTCAGCCACTTACTATACTCCTTGTACACTTATGACTGTGACCAAATTCCACTCTGACTCGATTTTCAAGTTTGCTGATGACACCACCGTAGTGGGTCGGATCTCAAGCAATGATGAGACAGAGTACGGGAAAGCGATAGAGAATCTGGTGTAATGGTGCAACTACAATAATCTCTCCCTCAATGTCAGTAAAATGAAGGTGATAGTCATCGACTTCAGGAAGTGCAGTGGAAGGCATGCCCCTGTCTACATCAATGGGGATGAAGTGGAAATGGTTGAGAGCTTCAAGTTTCTAGGTGTCCAGATCATCAACAATCTGTCCCGGTCCCTCCACACTGATGCAATAGTTAAGAAAACCCATCGACGCCTCTACTTTCTCAGGAGGCTAAGGAAATTTGGCATGTCTGCTACAACTCTCATCAACTTTTACAGATGTACCATAGAAAGCATTCTTTTTGGATGTATCACAGTTTGGTATGGCTCCTGTTCTGTCCAAGACCACAAGAAACTACAAAGGGTTGTGAATGTAGCCCAGGCAAACCAGCCTCCCATCCATTGACTCTGTCTACACTTTCCGCTGACTTGGACAAGCAGCCAGCATAATCAAGGATCCCATGCACCCCGGACATACTCTCTTCCAGCTTCTTCCATTGGGATAAAGATACAAAAGTCTGAGATCACATACCAACCGACTCAAGAACAGCTTCTTCCCTGCTGCCATCGGGCTTTTGAATGGGCCTACCTTGCATTAATTTGATCTTTCTCTACACCCTAGTTATGACTGTAACATTATATTCTGCACCCTCTCCTTTTCTTCTCCCCTATGTACTCTATGAATGGTATAGTGCATAAAAAACAATACTTTTCACTATATACCAATGTGTCTGACAATAATAAATCAAATCAAATCAAAAAATATTACTTACCATGATGGGGCTAACTGCTTTTGAGATGATGTTTGACCAATGTTGTCTATGAGACTCCAGTACTATGGACTCTTCTGGGATTAATGCAATTCTGAACTCATATTAGGGCATGACTAAGAATGAGATTGCACTGAAAGTTGCAATCTCAAGAAAGCATTGCCAAGTCAGACCTTTACAGATACATGGGCAGGATTTTATGGCTTCGCTCGATCCGAGACTAGAAAATCCCACCCGAGGTCAGTGGACATTTCTGTTGTCTGCCCCTCACCTGCTCCGATTTTGTGGCGGGCGGGGCGGTAGAATTCTGGCTTTGGTCTCACATTACATAATCTCTCTTGTCACTGTGGGTGTGGCAAAAAAGATTAATAAAATCCAGGCCAAACTTTTGAGCAAAGGAAATAAGCTGATGTGGGGCAGCATGGTGGCAGAGTAGTTAACACTGCTGCCTCACAGCGCCAGGGTTCTGAGTTCGATTCTGGCCTTGGGTGACTATGCACGTTCTCCCCACCCTCCGAGTGCTCCGCTTTTCTCCCACAGCCCAAAAATGTGTAGATTAGATGGATTGGCATGATTACAGAGGTAGGGCAGGAGTTGGGCGTGGGTAAGATGCTTTATCGGAGAGTCGGTGCACACCCATTGGGCCAAATGGACTCCTTCTGCACTGTAGGGATTCTCTATGAATGAAACTTGCAGTTCAGCTACAGCCATGGAATTGACACAAGGAGATAGTTGCAGATTGGAAAGGAGTTATTCCCTTGAGCTGGCAGGAGGGTCCATCAGATTTCACCCAATACAGGAGAAGGTTGAGGAAAGCAATAAGACCAGAGAACAAAGAAGAACTCAGAACATTCAAAACAATTATTGTGTATTATTCTGAGTTCATCCCCAACTTAGCTAACACATTCACTCCACTGTATCAACTGCTCAAAGGTGGAATAGATCGTGAATTGTCTGTGGAGTGTCACAAAACATTTGAAGAAGTGAAGAAAGCACTGATTACTGATGCTGTTTTGACCCACGGTGAACCAAGAAATAATTGGATTTAGTGTGCGATGCCTTGCCGCGGGGGTTAGATGTGATAATTTCTGAGATAATGGAAGATGGTGTGGAGAAGCCTATAGCAAATGCTTCACACATAGAGTCAGAGCAGAATTACTCAAAAGTTGAGAAAGAAACGATCATATCTCGTGTTACCAAGTTCTACAAACACTTGTAGAGTGGGACGTCCACTTCATTAACCGAGCACCAAGCCCTTTTGTTTATATTTGGTTCAATGAAGAAAATACCATCCCTCATGGTAGCATGGCTTCAGAGGTGGGTGCTGATTTTATTATAGAATCCATACAGTGCAGAAGGAGGCCATTCGGCCCATCGAGCCTACACCGACAACAGTCACACTCAGGCCCTGTTCCTGTATCCCGACGCATTTATCCTGTTAATCCCCCTGACACTAAAGGCCAATCAACCTAACCTGCACATCTTTGGACTGTGGGAGGAAAACAGAGCACCCAGAGGAAACCCACACAAACACGGGGAGAATGTGAAAATTCCACACAGTGACCCAAGCCGGGAATCGAACCCGGGTCCCTGGCGTTGTGAGGCGGCAATGCTAACCACTGTGCCATCATGCTGCCCATTGACGGTCCATCAGTTTGTTATTAAATATCATAAATCATCAGATCATCCAAATGTCGACTTTTTTTTCAAGATTTACCGGGAAGACAGATTCGTTTCTATCCACTGAGCTACCTGTAAATTACTTTACAGACATAAATGACATGCCAATTCTTGCCAGAGGAATTCGTGAAGGAACCATTAGTGCAAGGATGTGGTGCTCAATCAAAGACTCAATCATGGCGCAAATGACTGGTCAAAAGAGTGTGACGATGAGAAATTGCAAGGATATTGCATACACAGAAATGAACTAAGTGGAGATCAAAGCTGTCCCTTTTGGGCAATATTTCGAAACGGCTTGTCAGAGAAACTTCATCGATAGTACACAGGGATAGTCCCGATGAAAGTCAGTATCAAGAAGCTTTTTTTGATATTCAAAGGTAAAGAAAGATAAGAGTTAGTGCAGAGTTATGAAGCGAGGAGTGATCCACCAACATTCCTTTCATTCTACAGTCAAACACAAGAAGACCATGGGAACATTTTAGAGTCCTTTAAAGTGGTAAGGAAAGATTATCTTGTTTTGGTCAATAACCAGCAAGTGGATAAATGTTGCGTTTACGTCCAAGATGACAAGTGACAAAACTACAAGTGACAAAAGTGGTTTGGAGAAGTTTGTTTGCAATTTATGGGTTACCAGAGATGTTTGTGTCTGATGTTGGTCCACAGTTTATATCTGAAGGGTTTGAAATATTTCTGAGTGAGAAATATTTCTTATGGATGTCCGTGACAATAATTGGATGGGTGAGGATGGAGTGAAGCTATGGATTGATGATGTGTAGAAAGGGACTCCCAGTGGCCCATGTAAAGAATGCAGCTTATTAGTGTGAGACATGTTCAGATCCCATATAACTAGAGAGATCAAGAGGCACCTGTGAAGAAGTAAGACCTATTATGCTGATATACCAAGGGGTCTAATGCCTATACGGGATACAGTCTAACGTCTGTGCTTCAACCTTTGTGTTGAAGTGGAAACTTTTCCTGCCTCTTGACTGTGAAAGATAGACTCTACAAAATTCATTTTGTCAATATAACAAGCATTTATTTACTAATAACTGCATGCAGTATATGGCTGAGACTTGAGATCAGAGAGCAGTTAATACAGCTGCTGATTCTTCCACAAGTCCCCTCTTACACAGAGAAACTGTTCTGTATTTATACATAATCATTATCAGTGACCAGAGCATATTCAGGAATTCGATTAGTAATAGAATCGTGGCAATATCAATAATCAGGTTTTAACTTGCTGACCTCCCAGAACTCGTTGTCCCATTATTCATACCCTTATCTTGTCCTTTGATGGAACAGAAGAAGGTCGGTGACTCCTTCCTCCCTGACCTTATCTTGTTTTATTTACTCATACAGCCTTATTAACTCTTACAGGGGTCTGGCATTTTGAAATAGCTTTGGTCAGCCGTTCTTTATATTGTAACAAATAGTTGACCAATTTTCCCATCATGCCCTTATTTAGTTCGTACAACTTCACATGTTGGATGGTCTCAACAAGCCATTTAAGGATCATGTTCATACCAAATGGGATAGGTGGATGGTTGACAGAGGAAAAACCTTTACAAGGAGTAATATGTATCCTGCCCCGGTTGATGTTTTATGTGATTTCATTATTGAATCGTTGGGTGCTATTAATGTGGAATATCCAATTCAGTGAATGAAGAGTGAAATGAATTGTTGTGGAGAGATGATTCTAAAAGCTGATTAAAACATCAAATCTGATCCAGAGTGGAACCCTTACAATGATACCAGAACCAAAGTGACTCAAAATGAATCTGTTGAACATTTTGCATCAGATGCAGAAGACAATGATATTGATAGTTTTAAAATGCTTTCATTGTCATTAAAGGTCCCTTTTTAATGAGTAGTTCATTCCATAAACCATGTCATATTAATATGAATTACCAATGTCGTGTTTTCTTTTCATTTTCAAAATGGCAACCACCAACACACACAGTAACAATTCACATTTTATATTCAGTGTTTAAGTTGACTCCCATTTTTGCCAATATTTTTGGAAGTTTCAAAGAATGACTTATGTGCTGAAGTCTCTGATACTATAATGAGAAAATGAAAGGTGTGACAGAATCCTTCAATATCTTGTCCTATTAAACTTTATTCCAGCCGATAATCTAATTAGTCCTCAATGAATTATGTCTTATCAACTCTCTAAACTCATATGTTGAGGTGGGTGTTGGACACCTATTTCCACAAGTTACCCTCTGGACCCAAAATTCAGAGCTGGAACGACACTTCATAGAATCCCTACAGTGCAGAAGGAGGCCATTTGGCCCATCATGTCTGCACTGACTCTCCAAAAGAGCACCCCACCCAGGCCCTATCCCTGTAACAACCACGTAGTTATTCTGTTAATTTCCCTAACTCACACTAAGGGGCAATTTAGCATGGCCAATCCACCTAACCTGCACATCTTTGGAGTGTGGGAGGAAACTGGATCACCCAGAGGACCCACACAGACATGGGGAGAATGTGCAAACTCCACACAGACAGTGAGCCAAGGCTGGAATTGAACCCGGGACCTTGGCGCTGTGAAGTAGCAGTGCTAACCACTGTGCCAGCCTTGCCACTCCTATCGGCATCAGGAATCAAAATGTTAACCTCTTGCTCAAAACGGGTGTAGAATGCATTGAGCTCATCAAGGAGGGGTGAGTTGGAACTGGCAATCTTACATGCCTTCATCTTGTAGCCTGTTATGTCTTGCAGACCTTGCCATGGTCGGCGGGGGTCTATGTGGTGAGCCTGGAAGTCTAGCTAGGTCTGGTACTGTCTTTTGGCATCTTTGATGGATCTCCCTAGATCGTATCTGGCTTTCTTGTATGGATGTGGAGATATCGGCCCACGTTGTCTACCTGATACACTGCAGGAAAGAATGTCCCGAGGCATGGTACATTGGGGAAACCATGCAGACGCTATGACAACGGATGAATGAACACTGCTCAACAATCACCAGGCAAGACTGTTCTCTTCCTGTGGGGGAACACTTCAGCGGTCATGGGCATTCAGCCTCTGATCTTTGGGTAAGCGTTCTCCAAGGTGGCCTTCACGACACACGACAGCGCAGAGTCGCTGAGCAGAAACTGATAGCCAACTTCCGCACACACGAGGACGGCCTCAACCGGGATGTTGGGTTTATGTCACACTATCATTAACCCCACAGCTTGCCTCCTGGACTTGCAGAATCTCACTGGCTGTCCTGTCTGGAGACAATACACATCTCTTTAACCTGTGCTTAATGCTCCCTCCACTCACATTGTCTGTACCTTTAAGACCTGGTTGGCTGTAGAGATTCGCATTCTAATCAGTATTCTGTAACTTGATTTTGTGTCTCTGTGCCCTGTTTGAGAGCAGATTTCCACTCCATCTGACGAAGGAGCAGCGCTCCGAAAGCTAATGGCATTTGCTACCAAATAAACCTGTTGGACTTTAACCTGGTGTTGTTCAAACTCTTACTTTCTTGTATGGGTCAGGGTCCCCGGACTTGAACGCCTGAGACCATGACTTCAGTAAGCAATGGATATCCCTGTTCATCTATGGTTTCCGGTTGGGAAATACGCAGATTTGCTTTTTTGGCACTCAGTTTTCTACACACTTACTCATGAAGTCAGTTACTGTAGTGGTGTACTCATTCAGGCTGGTCGCAGGGTTTTTAAATACTGACCAGTCCACTGATACCAAGCAATCTTGCAGGAGATCATCTGACTCCTCAGACCAACATTGCACGACTTTCTTTGATGGATTCTCCTGCTTCAGTTTTTGCTTGTAAGCAGGGAGTAGGAGCACAGCCTTGTGGGGTGATTTGCCAAAGTGTGGGCGGGCTATAGAGCAGTAGGCATGTTTGATATTTGTGTAGCAGTGATCTGGGATGTTTGGGTTTCTGGTGGAACAGGAGACATGTTGGTGGTACCTTGGTAATACGCTCTTGGGCTTGGCCTGATTGAAGTCTCCGGCCTCGATGAACAAGGCCTTGGGATGTTTTGTCTCAAGGCTATCTGTCGTGGTGTGTATTTCATCCAGGGCGATCTTCACGTCCACATGGGGTGGGATGTAAACTGCCGTCAGGATAATGGAGGTGAACTCCTGTGGAAGGTAGTAGGGGCGGCATTTTAGCATCAGGTATTCTAGATCCAGGGAGCAGAAGCTCGCCAGTGTTGCTACATCTAGGCACCATGAGGTGTTGATCAGAAAGCAGACTCCACCTCCCCTAACCTTGCCTGAGGCCGCTGTACAGTCCATTCGATGGATTAAGAAGCCCTTTGGTTGTAGGGAACAATCTGGTGAAGCAGGAGTAAGCCATGTCTCCCTGAAACAGAGCACACACGCAATCCCTCAGTTCTCAGAGCAGCTTCCTCGAAGATCAACCCATGGAAAGCGACTGGCCCAGATGGGGTACCGGGATGTGCATTCAGATCCTGCATGGATCAGCTGGCAGGAGTATTCGCAGACATCTTCAACCTCTCTTTACAACAACTGAGGTCCCTATCTGCTTCAAGAAGACGACCAACATCCCAGTACCAAAAACAACCAAGCAGCATGCCTTAATGACTATCGTCTGGTGGCTTTGACATCCATCATTAGGAAGTATTTTGAAAGGCTGGTCATGGCACAAATCAATTCCAGCCTCCCGGACTGCCTGGATCCACTACAGTTTGGCTACCGCTGCAACAGGTCCACAGCAGACGCCATCTCCCCGGCTCTGCACTCAACCCTGGAACACTAGATAACAAAGACACCTATGTCAGACTCCTATTTATTGACTACAGCTCAGTCTTTAACACCATTATTCCGACGAAACTAATTTCCAAACTCCATGGCCTGGACCTCGGCTGCTCTCTCTCTGCGACTGGATCCTGAACTTCCTAACTCACAGACCACAATCAGCAAGGATAGGCAACAACACCTCCTCCACGATCACCCTCAACACCGGTGCCCCACAAGGCCGTGTTCTCAGCCCCCTACCTTACTCCTTATACACCTATGATACTGTGGCCAAATTCCCCTCCGAATCAATTTTCAAGTTTGCTGACAACACCACCGTTGTGGGTCAGATTTCAAACAATGATGAGATAGAGTATAGGAACGAGATAGAGAATTGGTGAACTGGTGTGGCGACAATAATCTCTCCCTCAATGTCAACAAAATGAAAGAGATTGTCATCGACTTCAGAAAGCATAGTGGAGAACATGCCCCTGTCTACATCAATGGGACGAAAGTAGAAAGGGTCAAGAGCTTCAAGTTTTTAGGTAGCCAGATCACCAACAACCTGTCCTGTTCCCCCCATGCCAACACTATAGCTAAGAAAACCCACCAACGCCTCTACTTACTCAGAAGACTAAGGAAATTTGGCATAGCAGCTACGATTCTCACCAACTTTTACAAATGCACCATAGAAAGCATTCTTTCTGCCCAAGACACAAGAAACTACAAAAGGTTGTGAAAGTAGCCCAATCCATCACACAAACCAGCCTCCCATCCATTGACTCTGTCTATACTTCCCGCTGCCTCAACAAAGCAGCCAGCATAACTAGGGACCCCATGCACCCCGGACATTCTCCCTTCCATCTTCTTCTGTCGGGGAAAAGATACATAAGTCTGAGGTCACATACCAACCGACTCAAGAACAGCTTCTTCCCTGCTGCCATCAGACTTCTGAATGGGCCTACCTTGCATTAAGTTTATCTTTCTCTACACTCCAGCTATAACTGTAACACGACATTCTGCATTCTCTTGTTCCTTCTCTATGAACGGTTTACTTTGTCTGTATAGCACGCAAGAAACAATACTTTTCACTGTATACTAATACATGCAACAATAATAAATCACATCAAATCAAATCAAGTCAAACCTCAGGGGTCAGAATGCTGTTAATAAGCCAAAGTTTCACTCAGTATTCTGACGATGGAGAAGCTAATTTCTGAGCCTGGTGACAGAGGCACCAATCAAGTGATTTGTTCTTGAGTTTTGTTCGATCATAATTCGGAACTGAACCCTGTTGAATGGGCTTTGAGTAGTCTGGAGGATGAGCCACTAGTTGCAAAATGCCCAAACTCAATGAAGAAGCTTCTGGTCAATGGTTACCGCAAAGATGCAAATGGGACTGTTGGAGATCAAAAGGAGTTGAGCTTTCTCTAACACCTGAGCTGTGACTGTAACACTATGTTCTGCACTCTCTCCTTTCCTTGTCCCCTATGTACTCTATGAACGTTTTGTTTTGTCCGTATCGCGCGCAAGAAACAATACTTGTCACTGTATCCCAATACATGTCATAGAGTCATAGAGGCATTCAGCAGGGAAACAGGCCCTTCGGCCCAACTCATCCATGCCAACCAGGTTTACTCAACTGAACTAGTCCTATTTCATACAATCCATAGAATAGTATCTCTACAGTTCAGAAGGAGGCCATTAGACCCATCAAATCTGCACCGACAACAATCTCACCTCGGTTCCATTCCTGTAAACCCCACATATTTACCCCGCTAATTCCTCTAACCAACACATCCCGGGACACTGAGGGTCAATTTAGCATGGCCAATGCACCAAAACCACACATCTTGTGACGATAAACTAAATCAAACCAAATCAAGATGGCTGGCTCTCTTTTGTTTTGAGTTTACCATTACCCGACACTTGGCATGATTTTAACCAACATTTGTCAGCCCAAATCTGGTACTATGTAGGTCCATTACCTTAGGAAAGCTCTTTGAATTTGTTATTTTTGCTCAGACTGGGATGTGATAATGCTCAGTATATCAATGCAATATGGGTTCAATGGAATCGAGATGGGGAGGAGAGCTTATGTGGAACATAAACACTGGCACAGACTAGATGTCTCTGTGCAACTTGATATACTTTAAATATTTAGTTTTCCTGAACTCGGAAATGTCACTTTATTTTTGTTTTGCAATAACGTGAAGTATTGAGTAGGTGGTGCCACTTTGTATAAACAGTCACATCATTTAATATACATTAAATTTTTAAAAAACAGACAAGAGATTGCTGTTAGTACCTGGACAATATATGAAATGGAGTGTGGGTTCTCTCTGAATTTTGAAGCTCCACAGAATGGATGCTTTATAATTGATGTTGAAGAATAAAAATCATAGCATCATAGAATCCCTGCAGTGCAGATGGAGGCCATTCGCCCATCGAGCCTGCACCAACAACAATCCCACCGAGGCCCCACCCCACGTAACCCCAACTGGACTGAACTATAAAGTCGCCATAGTCCCAAATTCCACACAGGCAGTCATCCAAGGCCAGAATTGTACCTGGGTCCCTGGTGTTAGAATGTAACCGGTGACAACTTTGTATTGGATGTAATGTGACCAATGGGAACAAGATGTGAGGGTCAGCTGACCCAGTAAACCATGGAATCAATTACAGAGTGATGTAATAGTCAGCTGACCAGCTGATTCACTATAAATAAGGAACTATGTAGAATCGTAGAGAGCTTGGAGTGGCCCAGGGTGATGCACCAAGTTTGGAGTAATTATGTTTCTTTATTAAACCCTTTGTTTGATTTATAAGTTGGTGTAAGTTTTGTTGTATTTTCATTAGCTGCATTTTGAAGAGTTCCTTCTGAAGAAACACCTGGCGCTGTGAGGCAGCAGTGCTAACCACTGTGCCAACATGCCAAAAATGTAGCAACGCTTTTTGCTTTGTGGCTAACATGGGCGGCACGGTAGCACAGTGGTTAGCACTCCCGCTTCACAGCTCCAGGGACCTGGGTTCTATTCCCGGCTTGGGTCACTGTCTGTGTGGAGTTTGCACATTCTCCTCGTGTCTGCATGGGTTTCCTCCGGGTGCTCCGGTTTCCTCCCACAGTCCAAAGATGTGCGGGTTAGGTTGATTGGCCATGCTAAAATTGCCCCTTAATGTCCTGAGATGTGTGGGTTAGCGGGTAGATATGGGGGTAGGACCTGGGAGGGATTGTGGTCGGTGCAGACTTGATGGGCCAAATGGCCTCTTTCTGCACTGTAGGGTTTCTATGATCTATGATTCTATGAACTGCGCATTTAATTGGGATAACTCTGGAATGACTGGTTAACTCTGTTGTGTGGAGGCCTCTGCTTTTTATTTATTCCGATTGCCTCAGGTAGAAACTGACTAATACAGGAAGATTCACTTCAGCCTATGTCCCTCCCAACAAGCATTCCAATTTCTGTATTTAACAAAATCATTGTCTCATTGTGACATTTAGGTAGAATTCTTGGAAGGCATGGCCTGGAAACAAGCCATTCACTTGTGTTCGTGCTCCATACTTGTCTCCTATATACTTGTCTCCTGCATCCTATATCTCTTTATTTTTTTCTTCCTCATGTATGCTTTTTCTTTATTTGTTTATGGGATGTGGGCGTCACTGGCTGGGTCAGCAACAATACCACTACGCCACAACAAGCTTCCTATTAAATGTGTTAATCATGTTTTCTTCAACTATTCCATGTGGTGGTGAGTTCTGCCCTCTACCCTTTTTTTGACCTGTTACTGGCTATCTATTGACTTTTTGTCCTGGGCTGACCAACAAGTAAAAATCATTTTGCTACATCCACACTATCGAAGCCTTTGCTGTATTTTAAATACAGTCTCATGCTAGTTTTTCTCTTTTCCAGAGAAAAAGCCCCAGCCTCCTCACTCCTTTCTGATAGTTGCATCCTCTCAATTCTGCTAACACCTTTATCAGATTTTTAAGAGATACAGAAGGATTTTGGTGTTCTCATGCACAGGCTACAAAATGTTAGAATGCAGCAGGCAATCAGGGCTAATGGAGTGCTGTCCTGTATTATGAGAGGAGTTGAAAAAAAGGATTTTATGCTTCAGTTATACAGAATAGAATCCCAACAGTGCAGAAGGAGGCCTTCAGCCCATTGCGCCTCCACCGACAGCAATCATATGCAGGCCCCCTAGCCCGTTACCACATGTATTTAATCTGCTAATCTCCCTGACACTACAGGCAATTTAGCACAGCCAATCAACCTAACCCGCACATCTTTGGAATGTGGGAGGAAACTGGAGCACCCGGAGGAAACCAGGCAGACACGGGGAGAATGTGCAAACTCCATACAGACACCCAAGGCCGGGAATCGAACCCGGGTACCTGGCGCTGTGAGGCAGCAGTGCTAACCGTTGTGCCGCCCATTAAGCAATTTCACAAATATTTGTTGAGACCACATCTTGAATACTGTGTGTAGTTTTGTTCTCCTTATTTAAGGAAGGAAGTAAATGCATTGGAGACAGTTCAGAGGAGCTTTACTAGATTGATGCCTGCAATGAGTGGGTATCTTATGAGTAAAGGTTGGACAGACTGGACTAGTTCCCACTGGAGTTTAGAGGAGTGAGGGGTGACTTGATTGAAGTGTATAAGATCCTGAACAGTCTTTACAAGGTGGACATGGATAGGATGCATCCTGTTGAGGGTGAGTCCAGAACCAAGGGGAACTGTTGTAAAATGAGCGGTCGTCTTTATAGGACAGAGATGAGATTTTTTTTAAATCTGCGACTTTGGAACTCTCTGCCTCAGAAGGCAGTGGAAGTGGGATCCTTGAATATTTTTAAGGTGGAGGTAGATAGATTCTTGTTAGGCAAAGGAATAGGAGATTCTCGGAGTAAATAGGAATGTGGAATTCCACACAAACCAATCAGCCATGATCTTATCGAATGGCAGAGCAGGCTCGAGGGGCCGAATGGCCTCCCTCTGCTTTGTATGTTTGTATCTTCTATTTTGTACTGTTGTGACAGTTCAATTTTTTTGTAAGGTGGAGACCATGCAGCACACCAAGTGTGATTCAATCAGTTTTATGGAACAGTACTTTGCCAGCTATTTTTGTGATGTCATATTTATGAGTTTAAGGGTTGGATTTTACAACTTTGCCTGCTGGCATGTGGCATTTTTAAAGATTGGGTTGGGGGGTGGTCGTGGGGGGATGCTCTTAAAATTCAGTGCGTAGCCTTCCTACTGACTTCCCATCCACCCGTGATCTAGCTTCATTTTACAGTGGGTGGGGGAAGTGTCATAAAATCATAGAATCCTACAGTGCAGAAAGAGGCCATTCGGCCCATTGAGTCTGCACCGACCACAATTCCACCCAGGCCCTATCCACATATCCCGACATATTTACCCACTAACCCATGCATCCCGGGACACTAAGGGGCAATTTAGAATGGCCAATCAACCTTGCCCGCACATCTTTGGACTGTGGGAGGAAACCGGAGCACCCGGAGGAAACTCACGCAGACACGGGGAGAATGTGCAAACTCCACACAGCCAGCGACCCGAGCCGGGATTCGAACCCAGGTCCCTGAAGCTGTGAAGCAGCAGTGCTAACCACTGTGCTACCGTGCCAGGCAAGGTGCCCACCCTTGGGCCTATTGAGGCCCTTGGGAAGCCACTTAATTGCTTCATTCCACCTCTGTTGCTACTTTGACCACAAGCCAGGTGGGTAATGCAGCAGCTTTTACTGCATGAGTTGGTGTTGGGCAAGTGGAGTAGAACCTCTTTTGTGGTCCCCCGTGCCATTAGAGGTACCCCTCATTTGAAGGCATACCCTTTGAGACCCACTCCACCAGCCCCTCAAAACCTCTCACTGCTGTCTGACAGTCAAGCTATGCCCTGGACTCATCTTGGAAGTCTGGCTCCATTATTTCTCTCATTCAGGGACTCACGCTGGGACAACAGAGACATGATGTGGAGATGCCGGCGTTGGACTGGGGTAAACACAGTAAGAAGTTTAACAACACCAGGTTAAAGTCCAACAGGTTTATTTGGTAGCAAAAGCCACACAAGCTTTCGGAGCTCACTGAAGAAGGGGCTTAGAGCTCCGAAAGCTTGTGTGGCTTTTGCTACCAAATAAACCTGTTGGACTTTAACCTGGTGTTGTTAAACTTCTTACAACAGAGACAATCAGATCAACGGCAGCTCTCTAAGGCAGGATTTCCACTCCCAATGGGGTCAGAACTCTCGATTGTAACCAATTACCACTTTCCCCACCATAAAATGGCTGTGTATGGGGAAGGGGGTGTGGGGGGGGGAGGGGGGGGAATACAGCATCCCATAAAATCCAGCTCTATTTATTTGTACATTGTTACATTCCTCGATTAGACATGGGTTGTGGGAGAGATCTGGTTAGGGACCAATAACATTTTATTTATGAAGACTAAGTCTGAACTTCAAGACACTTAAAAAGTGAAGAATGTCTCAAGATTCCATAGGGTTTGAAGAAACAAAAATACATTTTTATTATGCAAGGTCAGAAAAATAAAACAATTTACAATATCTATTTTATACTCTAATATTCAGGGTAAGTATGAGGTGAATTAACAAGCAAATGGTGATTGGACACACCATACCATGCAATAAATGACAGATGTGACCAAAACAGATTCCATGAATTTTTTAACAATCCACCGAGATGTTACTCACACTCAGTCAACCAATCTCACTTAACTTTGTCTTTCTCATGAGGCTTTCCAATCTTCACGTTTGAAGTTCTCACCTTAATATTATCTCCAAAAGATGCTCCAACTCGGATGGCTTCAACAACAGCCCACCTTGCAGGATTTCAATCTTACTTTCTAAGATTACGTTCGCCTGGATTTATGAGTATACTCAAGCATCAGCTTACAAGCACAATTTCAGAACACAATTTCAGATATGTCAAACAGGACACCACTGCTCCAAGGGGCTTCTTTACCCAGGGGCATTCTTTACTTAAAGTCTGTTCCCCACTGCCCTTTCTCTAAATTGGGCCCTGTTTCTCTGATTTTTTTTTTCTTAAATGGGCCATATTTCCATCCCTTTTCTTGGTCTCTGACCTGGGATTTCCCCTTGGGATCTTTCCTTGTCTCCATCCCCTGTCCCTCTCTCACTGGGACACTTCTCTTTGGTCTGGAATTGACTCAAACTGACTGTTTAAGAAGTGCTGTTCACTGAAATGATCTGGTGACTCTAAGATGGTCCTACCCTTGTTATGAGGCAGGAACGAATATAACAGGCAGAGGAACATCCTGTACCTCCAATGTTAAGCTTGCATCACACACACAAACAAAGAATGAATGGATTTCATAACAAAATCTCGTTCCTTTTTTACTTTCTTTCATCTTTTCGCTTCCGAGGGATACGTTTACTCTTTATTTCTCAGACCAGCCTTTTCTGGGTTAAAGCTCATTTTCTTAAAAACTTTTCAAGAGTTACATGATGCATAGGCCCCAACATTAGGAGCAGGTCCATCAACTTTCACAATCACAAAACATGTGAAAAGGGCAACAAGCTGAAATAACTATGCTCTCATCCATAATTAATACTGAGATGAAAATTCTGCTTCTGATTGTGGGACTGAATGACCCCTGCCCATTATTTTCCATCCATTAATAGTAATAGCTGGAAGACTACAGACTGAGCATGCACAATATCTGTCAGTAGCATTAAAAGAATTAAAATAAAAACAGAAAATGTTGGCATCTGTGGAGAGAGAAGCCGATGTAATGCATTCAATTCACTGTGACTATTCTCGGATCTGATTTTTATTGCAAGGAATTACATTCAGCTTGCAACTGAAACAAGTCATTGGGTCAAATTGCTCCACACTGGTTTTTATACTTCACACAAACTTGCTCTCACCTCTCCCTACCAGCATAACCGTCTATTCTTTTCTACCTTGTGTGTTTATCTAGCTTTCCCTTGCTGGTTGTCTCAACCAGTCCTTGTGGTTGTAAGGTCAGCATTAGATTTATGAATGATTAGCTTATATTTATTGTCCACTGGACTCCCACACAAGTGGAAACTACTCCTTTTTGTCCACTCTACCAAACTCTTTCATAGTTTTGAAGACCTGTATTATGTCTTCCGTCAGCCTTCAGTTTTCCAGAGAAAGAACCCCCCGCCCCAGGTTCTGCCCATCAGTCTGACTGCACAGCTCACATTTTAACTGCGGCTCTTCAGATTTGCTGTATCATCGAGATATAACTAATGGACCTTTCATTAGTCTAACATGTGCCCTTGTAACCAGTGTGTGGTATTCACAGCATGTGGGCAACTTTCCCATCAGGACATTATGCAGTTTACTGCTCTCTCAGCGCCACTTGTCAATGCTGTAACACATGTTGGCTTTGCCGTTGTTTTTCAGGTCACTCTACTTACCTTCCCTTTCATGTCCCATGCTCTCATGCCAGTTCTGGAACAAGCACCATATATGCATTCTCCATTAATAGGAAAGCCTTAGGGCTTTCTCATTAACCTCTTCAATTGTTCCTTGGCAAGCTTGCTAGTGACTTTCAAACCGCGCATCTGTGTGTTAATACGAGTAACACGTCTACAGATATCAGAAACTAGGCCACAGAAATAATAACCACAGCCTTTGCAAACAATCAAAATGACAAAACATTACCTCTAAAGCATGGAACAATTGTGCCTCAGGAAGACTATGATATTGAGGTCATTGCATCTTAACAATAAAGTCATTGCACCAAATTTACACCTAAATATTAGTAATTATGATGCAGTTTTATTTCTATAATACAAATTCTGCATGTCTTTATGAAATATATATTTAGCTGAGATTACTGCGGATGAATCTTTAATGAATTTGGTGCAGCGTACTACAATTCACGACACTAGATTATCATGCATATATTCTTCCGAGACTACTGAATTAAATATGTGGCTGGTGCAATGTGCTTGAATGCTGTCGTTTCACCTTTAAGTTTTAAATGAAGCCTTCAAAAGGTAATTAGACATTTTGTTAAAAAGAAAAAAAAACATCTGCAGGGCTACAACTCAAGAGGAAGGCAGTGGAACTAATTAGGTGGCTCTTTCAATGAGCACACACAGCCACAATGGGCCAAATAGCCTCCTTCTGTGCTGCATGATTCTATGATACCAAAGAGAACTTTCCTGCTCCCATTCGATGTCTGACATTCATTCTTTTGTGTCTATCGAGGGGAAGACAAGGTCTTGGCTGAACATTCCCTATGAAAGACTGCAGTTCCAAACCAAACTTACAGCAAGTAATAGAATGCTACATCCATTTGAAATTTTAGGACCAGCTCCGAACCATTTTGAACTGACTCACCCCGTGGAGAAAAAAATAACTGGCCTCAGAATGTCTGTGTTGCTGGTGACTAAAGGTGGAGCGGTATGGTGAGTTTGGTGTTATAAGCATCAGTGTAGGGATTGTTACTCCTCTCAACTTACAAACATCATCTGGAAGAAAGGGTATGAAAGCTGCTTGACTCTTGGAACTGTTTTGGGAATGGCAACATTTGTTGCCAATGCAGTGTACGCTCAACATGACTTTTTTTATTCAGTTACGTCATTGAGAGCGATGGAGTCGGCAGTTGCCAGGACCAAAGATGGCACCGCTCAGATCATTACAGCAAGGCAATGGCACCCTTTTAACATACACTTGAAGCAGCATTGTCCTGGAATGAGTGAGATGTCTTATCAGGATGGGCTGGGCAGGATGGACTTGTTTCCACTGGAGATTAGAAGAGTGTGGGGTTACTTGGTTGAAGTATGAAGTAATCCTGAATGGTTGTGACAAGGTGGGCATGGAAAGGATGTTTCCTGTCGTGGGTGAGTGCAGAACTCAGGGGCACTTTTTTAAAATGACGCCGTTTGGGACAGAGATGAGGAGAATCTTTTTCTCTCAGGGGGTTGTGTGACTTTGGAACTCTCTGTCTCAGAAGGCAGTGGATGCAGGGTCATTGAATGTCTTTAAGGCGACGGTAGATAGATTCTTGTTAGGCAAAGCAATCAAATGTTATCAGGGGTAGGTCCGGGATGTGGAATTTGAAACACAAACAGATCAGCTATTAGTGAATCAGAGGAGGCTCGACGGGCCGAGTGGTCTACTTATACTCCTTATTTCTGTGTTTGTGTGTCCCCACAGTGATAGGTGGTGTAACAGTTCAAAATACAGTACACAGAGAAAACACCAAATGTAATGATATGAATATTTGATGTATTCTGTTTAATTCAGTCTTGAACCATTGCCTGGGGAAACAATGAAGCTGCAAACACACACCCCGGGGATCCCATCTCTGTTTATAATTTACTGATCAGCTTCTAAGTCCTTGCCTTCAGAAGGAATTTTTGTTCTTTCTCTTTACAAACTCCCCGGGAAACATGGTGACACCATTGGTGCATGCGGAGTGATACTGGCAGGTTAGGCACAATGGAGTGACATCACTAGATTCCTGTGCATGCGTGGACGAGTGAGCATGCACCAACCGCCATCTTGCATTGCCAGGAGTCAATGTTTGGGAATTGGATCAACCATTGGGAGATAAAGATATCACATTAATCAATGTTAATTCATACATCTACAGGTAAGAGATTTGGAAAGGACAACAACTTACATTATTATGGGATATAGAGATAAAATAGGAATTAACATACACTAAGCCAAAGGAGAAGCTATTAAAACATTCGATCAGAATTTTGGTTGAAGGATTTAAAAAGGATCTAAAAAGTGAGGGAATAGGAGAGGCAGACGTTTAGGAAGGGAGTTCCAGAACATGGAGAAAAATGATCTAAAGGCGTAGCTGCTAATGAGAGAGAGAATGGACAGAGATAGTGCACACGAGACCAGAGTGAGACATTGAGATTTTGGGGTGGCCATTTAGGGTCGAAGAAGAAAACAGACTGTGGTGAACCATCGTTGGTTCCCACCAGGTAGTGCTGAGCCAGGGTCTGGCCAGTACTATGTTGTATATATGTTACTGTTGGGGTTAGGGTTGGGCTGTTCTACATGTTACTGTTGGGGTTAGGGTTGGGCTGTTCTACCTGTAATATAGTTCTTATGGTACATCCCAGTCGGGCTCTGCCTCCTGAGAGAGGTATAAAGGTCACTGCTCTGTCTGGGACCCTTTAGTCTGGGATCGTGTATTATATATGGTAGCTCTATTGTAATAGTCAATAAAAGCCTTTATTTCCTCGAGCATCTCTAGCCTCGTGAGTTATATCGCGCATCACAGACGTACTGAAGGGTTTTAAACACATGGATTAGAATGTTAAGTTTGAGGCATTGGGCCTAGCAAAGAGGGATGATGGGCAAATGGGAGTCACTGCAAGAGCAGACAATGACAGCCGAACTTCATGTGAGTTGAAGTTTGCAGAAGGTGGACAGTGGCTGGCCTACCAGGGGAGTATTGAAAATGACAAAGGCACAAGTGAGAGTCAGACAAGCAATTAGACCGAGAAAGCGGTGGAGGTGGAGTATATGACTACAATCTTCTGTTTTATATCATATCATGGTGCACAGAGCTCAGTAAAGTTTGATCTGCAGTAAACTTGCCAAAATAAACATTTCGTAAGTCTGGAGTAAACAGAGAGGGAGTTTTAATTCTACCTGTTTAGTGGCAGTTGTAGTATTTGGGTTTGTAAGGGTTAGCATGTGGGACTCTAGAAATAGCATCTCCCATAATGATGAGGTAAGAGAACATATTACCAGGAGAAGGATGGAGTATGTTCATGGCTTCAGCAGTGTAACATCTACAGTAGAATTTTCCTGCATCCCACCTGCCATGGGAACCGTAGTGGGTGGGAAACGGACTATGCAAAGGTCTGTTAGTCGAGTGACGAATGCGGCTGAAAGATCCCGCCCCGGGTCATTGTAAGCAGGGGGTTGGTTAGGTCCGTTGGCTGGATGGCTGGTTCATGATGCAGAGCGACGTCAACAGCGTGGGTTCAATTCCTGTACCGGCTGAGGTTATTCATGAAGGCCCCACCTTCTCAACCTTACCCCTTGCCTGAAGTGTGGTGATCCTCAGGTAAAATCACCACCAACCTCTCGTTGTTTGGGACTATGGCGACTTTATAGTTCAGTCCAGTTGCTGTTTGAACATACCAACACCTCAGTAACCATTCTGAAGCCAGACTAAGCAACATACAACAGTGGCCAACTAAACTGGGGAGAAATATTACTCTAATTCCCATTCCATTTCAAATTTGAACATCCTGATTTGCTGGTTTAAAATTAATTGAGCAAAAGGCCATATTTATTAGGTCACAAACACATAAGGGTAAATTCACTGACTTCACATTTCCTGTTGAAAGCCATATTTGAAGGGTGGAAACGAGGGATTCTAGTGTTGGGATTGTTCTCTGTCTTCACTTCCTTTGAAAATGGCCTCCACAGTGCTGAATGGGAAGATGAGTGAAAATTCCCCCCCTTATTCTGATGTTAGTGATTTGATTTTGATTTGATTTATTATTGTCACATGTATTAGTATGCAGCGAAAAACATTGTTCCTTGTGTGCTATATAGACAAAACATACCATTCATAGAGAAGGAAAGGGGAGAGTTTTTGGAGCAGCTTGTAACAGAGCCGACTAGGAAACAGGCAATTCTGGATTTAGTGATGTGTAATGAGGCAGACTTAGTTAGGGAACTTAAGGTGAAGGAACTCTCAGGGAGCATTGACCACAATATGATAGAATTTACCCTGCAGTTTGAGAGGGAGAAGTTGGAATCAGATGTAACAGTATTACAATTAAATAAAGGTACATAGAACATAGAATAGAACATAGAATCCCTACAGTGCAGAAGGAGGCCATTTGGCCCATCTGCACCGACCACAATCCCACCCAGGCCATATCCCCATGCATTTACCCTAGCTAGTCTCCTTGACACTAAGGGGCGATTTTAGCATGGCCAATCCACCAAACCTGCACATCTTTGGACTGTGGGAGGAAACCGGAGCACCCGGAGGAAACCCACGCAGGCACGGGGAGAACGTGCAAACTCCACACAGACAGTGACCCAAGGCGGGAATCGAACAAAGGTCCCTGGCGCTGTGAGGTAGTAGTGCTAACCACTGAGCCACCGTGCCGCCCAAAGACTACAACTACAAAGACACGAGGGAGAAGCTGGCCAGAGTTGATTGGAAAGGGAGCTTAGCAGGGAAGACAGTGGAACAGCAATGCCACGTGTTTTTGGGAATTATTCGGGAGGCACACAGAAATTCATCCCAAGGAGGAGGAAACATGCTAAGGGGAGGACAAGGCATGCATGGCTAGCGAGGGAAGTCAAGACAGCATAAAAGCAAAAGAAAAAGCATACAAAGTGGCGAGGATTAGTGGAAGCCAAAGGATTGGGAAGCTTTTAAAAGGGAGCAGAAGATAATTAAAAAGCAATAAGGGCGGGGGGGGGGGGAGAAGATGAAATATCAGTGTAAGCTAGCTAATAATATAAAAGAAGATAGGACGAGTTTTTTCAATATATAAAAGGTAAGAGGGAGGCAAAAATAGGCATTGGACCACTGGAAAATGAGGTTGGAGAAGTAATAATAGGAAACAAAGAAATGGCAGAGGAACTCAATATTTACTTTGCATCAGTCTTCATGGTGGAAGACATCAGTGGGATGCCAGAGCTCCAGGAGAATCAGGGGGCACAGGTGAGTGTAGTGGCCATCACGAAGGAGAAGGTTCTGGGGAAACTGAAAGGTCTGAAGGTGGATAAATCACATGGACTGGATGGACTACACCCCAGTGTTCTAAAAGAGAAATTCGGGGAAATTGTGGAGGCATTGGTGGTGATCTTTCAGGAATCACTGGAGGCAGGGAGGGTCCCAGAGGACTGGAAAGCAAGCGAATGTAAGATTGCTGTTTAAGAAGGGAGGGAGGCTGCAGATGGGAAATTATAGGCCGGTTAGCCTGACTTCAGTCATTGGCAATATATTAGAGTCCATTATCAAAGATGAGATTGCAGAGTACTTGGAGGTGCATGATAAAATAGGACTGAGTCAGCACGGCTTTGCCAAGGGGAGGTCATGTCTGACAAATCTGTTAGAGTTCTTTGAGGAGGTAGCAAGGAAGGTAGATAAAGGAGAACCAGTGGACGTGATTTATTTAGATTTCCAGAAGGCCTTTGACAAGGTGCCACACAGGAGACTATTAAATAAGTTAAGAGCCCATGGTGTTAAGGGTAAGACCCAGGCATGGATAGAGGATTGGCTGACTGGCAGAAGGCAGAGAGTGGGGATAAAGAGGTCTTTTTCAAATTAGTGACGAGTGGTGTGTCTCAGGTGCTGGGACCACAACTTTTCACAATATACATTAATGATTTGGAATAAGGACCTGAAGGCACTGTTACTAAGTTTGCAGATGATACAATGATATGTGGAGGGACAGGTAGTATTGAGGAAGCAGGGGGGCTGCAGAAGGATTTGGACAGACTAGGAAGTGGCAGATGGAATACAATGTGGAAAAATGTGAGGTAATGCACTTTGGAAGATGGAATGGAGGCATTGACTATTGTCTAAATGGGAAAATATTTAGGAAATCAGAAGCACAAAGAGACTTGGGAGTCCATGTTCAAGATTCTCTGAAGGTTAACATGCAGGTTCAGTCGACAGTTAGGAAGGCAAATGCAATGTTAGCATTCATGTCGAGAGAGCTAGAATACAAGAGCAGGGATGTACTTCTGAGACTGTATAAGGGTCTGGTCAGATGCCATTTAGACTATCGTGAGTAGTTTTGGCCCCATATCTAAGGAAGGATGTGCTGGCCTTGGAAAGGGTCCAGAGGAGGTTCATAAGAATGATCCCTGGAATGAAGAGCTTGTCATATGAGGAACGGTTGCGGACTCTGGATCTGTACTTGTTAGAGTTGAGAAGGATGAGGGGGGATCTTATTGAAACTTACAGGACATTGCGAGGCCTGAATAGAGTGGACGTGGAGAGGATGTTTCCACTAGTAGGAAAATCTAGAACCAGAGGGCACAACCTCAGACGATCCTTTAAACAGAGATGAAGAGGAACTTCTTCAGCCAGAGAGTGGTGAATCTGTGGAATTCTTTTTCACAGAAGGCTGTGGAGGCCAGGTCATTGAGTGTCTTTGAGACAGAGATAGATAGGTTCTTAATTAATAGGGGGATCAGGGATTATGGGGAAAAGGCAGGAGAATGGGGATGAGAAAAATATCAGCCATGATTGAGTGGTAGAGCAGACTCGATAGGCTGACTGGCCTAATTCTGCTCCTATGTCTTTTGATCTTATGAGTGCAGAATGTAGTGTTATAGAGTCATAGAAGCAGAGAGGTTTACAGCATGGAAACAGGCCCTTCGGCCCAACATGTTCGTGCCACCCGTTTTTTTTTAAAACCCCTAATCTAATCCCAATTGCCCGCATTTGGCCCATATCCCTCTATACCCATCGTACCCATGTAACTATCTAAATGCTTTTTAAAAGATAAAATTGTACCCGCCTCTACTACTCCCTCTGGCAGCTTGTTCCAGACACTCACCACTCCCTGTGTGAAAAAATTGCCCCTCTGGACACTTTTGTATCTCTCCCCTCTCACCTTAAACCTATGCCCTCTAGTTTTAGATTCCCCTGCCTTTGGGAAAAGATATTGACTATCTCCCTTGTCTATGCCCCTCATTATTTTATAGACCTCTATAAGGTCACCCCTCAGCCTGCTACGCTCCAGAGAAAAAAGTCCCAGTCTATTCAGCCTCTCCTTATAACTTAATCCATCAAGTCCCAGTAGCATCCTAGTAAATCTTTTCTGCACTCTTTCTAGTTTAATAATATCCTTTCTATAACAGGGTGACCAGAATTGCACACAGTATTCCAAGTGTGGCCTTACCAATGTCTTGTACAGCTTCAACAAGACGTCCCAACTCCTGTATTCAATGTTCTGACCGATGAAACCAAGTATGCCGAATGGCTTCTACCACTCAGTCCACCTGTGATTCCACTTTCAAGGAGCTATGAACATGTACCCCTAGATCTCTTTGTTCTGTAACTCTCCCCAATGCCCTACCATTAACTGAGTCAGTCCTGCCCTGGTTCAGTCTACCAAAATGCATCACCTCGCATTTGTCTAAATTAAACTCCATCTGCCGTTCATCAGCCCACTGGCCCAATTGATCAAGATCCTGTTGCAATTGGAGATAACTTTCTTCACTGTCCACTATGCCACCAATCTTGGTGTCATTTGCAAACTTACGAACCATGCCCCCTATATTCTCATCCAAATCATTAATATAAATGACAAATAACAGTGGACCCAGCACTGATCCCTGAGGCACACCGCTGGTCACAGGCCTCCAGTTTGAAAAACAACTCTCCACAACCACCCTCTCTGGCCTCTGTCAAGAAGCCAATTTTGTATCCATTTAGATACCTCACCCTGGATCCCGTGAGATTTAACTTTGTGCAACAACCTACCATGCGGTACCTTGTCAAAGGCCTTGCTAAAGTCCATGTAGATAACATCAACTGCACTGCCCTCATCTACCTTCTTGGTTACCCCTTCAAATTTGTGAGACATGATTTTCCACTCACAAAGCCAGGCTGACTGTCCCTAATCAGTCCTTGCATCTCTAAATGCCTGTAGATCCTGTCTCTCAAAATACTTTCCAACAATTTACCCACCACAGATGTGAGGTCCACTGGCCTGTAGTTCCCAGGCTTTTCCCTGCAGCCCTTTTTAAAGAAAGGCACAACATTTGCCACTCTCCAATCTTCAGGCACCTCACCCATGACTATCGATGATTCAAATATCTCGGCTAGGAGACCCACAATTTCCTCCCTAGCCTCCCACAACCTCCTGGGATATACTTCATCAGGTCTCAGGGATTTAACTACCTTGATGCGCTTAAAAGCTTCCAGCACCTCTTTCTCTGTAATATGCACACTCCTCAAGACATCACTATTTATTTCCCCAAGTTCCCTAACATCCATGCTTTTCTCAACAGTAAATACTGATGAGAAATATTCATTTAGGATCTCACCCATCTCTTGTGGATCCGCACATAGATGACCTTGTTGATACTTAAGAGGCCCTATTCTCTCCCTTGTTACTCTTTTGCCCTTTATGTATTTGTAGAAGCTCTTTGGATTCTCCTTTGCCTTATCTGCCAAAACAATTTTGTGTCCCCTTTTTGCCCTCCTGATTTCTCTCTTAACTCTACTCCTACATCCTCTATACTCCAAGAGATTCACTTGATCCCAGCTGCCTATGCATGTCATGTGCCTCTTTCTTATTCTTGACCAGGGCTTCAATATCCCGAGTCATCCAGGTTCCCGGCTCCTGCCAGCCTTGCCCTTCACTCTGAGAGGAATGTGTTTACCCTGAACCCTGGTTTACTAAAGAAGTTGAATCTCTTGTAAAGAGGAAGGAGACTTATGTAAAGATGAGACGCGAAGGCTCAATTAGGGCACTTGAGAGTTACAAGTTAGCCAGGAAGGACCTAAAGAGAGAGCTAAGAAGAGCCAGGAGGGGACATGAGAAATCTTTGGCAGGTAGGATCAAGGAAAACCCTAAAACTTTCTATAGGTATGTCAGGAATAAAAGAATGACTAGGGTAAGATCAGGGCCAGTCAAGGACAGTAGTGGGAAGTTGTGTGTGGAGCCCAAAGAGAAAGGAGAGGCACTAAATGAATATTTTTCATCAGTATTCATGCAGGAAAAAGACAATGTTGTCGAGGAGAATACTAAGATACAGGCTATTGGACTAGATGGGATTGAGGTTAATAAGGAGGTGTTAGCAATTCTGGAAAGTGTGAAAATAGATAAGTCCCCTGGGCCGGATGGGATTTATCCCAGGATTCTCTGGGAGGATAGGGAGGAGATTGCAGAGCCTTTGGCTTTGATCTTTATGTCGTCATTGTCTACAGGAATAGTGCCAGAAGACTGGAGGACAGCAAATGTTGTCCCCTTGTTCAAGAAGGGAAGTAGAGACAACCCTGGTATTATAGACCAGTGAGCCTTACTTCTGTTGTGGGCAAAGTTGTGGAAAGGATTATAAGAGACAGGATTTATAATCATCTAGAAAGAAATAATTTGATTAGAGATAGTCAACACGGTTTTGTGAAGGGTAGGTCATGCCTCACAAACCTTATTGAGTTCTTTGAGAAGGTGACCAAAGAGGTGGATGAGGGTAAAGAAGTTGATATGGTGTATATGGATTTCAGTAAAGCGTTTGATAATGTTCCCCACGGTAAGCTATTGCAGAAGATACAGAGGCATGGGATTGAGGGTGATTTAGCGGTTTGGATCAGGAATTGGCTAGCTGTAAGAAGACAGAGGGTGGTGGTTGATGGGAAATGTTCATCCTGGAGTTCAGTTACTAGTGGTGTACTGCAAGGATCTGTTTTGGGGCCACTGCTGTTTGTCATTTTTATAAATGACCTGGATGAGGGCATAGAAAGATGGGTTAGTAAATTTGCGGATGACACTAAGGTCGGTGGAGTTGTGGACAGTGCAGAAGGTTGTTGCAGGTTACAGAGGGACATAGATGAGCTTCAGTGCTCGGCTGAGAGGTAGCAAATGGAGTTCAATGTGGAAAAGTGTGCGGTGATTCACTTTGGAAGGAGTAACAGGATTAAAGAGTACTGGGCTAATGGTAAGATACTTGGTAGTGTGGATGAACAGAGAGATCTCGGTGTCCATGTGCAGAGATCCCTGAAAGTTGGCACCCAGGTTGATAGGGTTGTTAAGAAGGCGTACAGAGTGTTAGCTTTTATTGGTAGAGGGATTGAGTTTCGGAGCCAGGAGGTCATGTTGCAGCTGTAGAAAACTCTGGTGCAGCCGCACTTGGAGTATTGCGTGCAGTTCTGGTCACCGCATTATAGGAAGGATGTGGATGCATTGGAAAGGGTGCAGAGGAGATTTACTAGGATGTTGCCTGGTTTGGTGGGAAGGTCTTATGAGGAAAGGCTGAGGGACTTGAGGTTGTTTTCGTAAGAGAGAAGAAGGTCAAGAGGTGACTTAATAGAAGCATACAAGATGATCAGAGGATTAGATAGGGTGGATAGTGAGAGCCTTTTTCCTCGGATGCTGATAGCTAGTACGAGGGGACATAGCTTTAAATTGAGGGGTGATAGATATAGGACAGATGTCAGAGGTAGGTTCTTTCCTCAGAGAGTGGTAAGGGCATGGAATGCCCTGCCTGCAGCAGTAGTGGACTCGCCAACATTAACGGCATTTAAATGGTCATTGGATAAACATATGGATGATATTGGAATAGTGTAGGTTAGATGGGCTTTAGATTGGTTTCACAGGTCGGCGCAACATCGAGGGCCGAAGGGCCTGTACTGCGCTGTAATGTTCGATGTTCTATGTTCGATGAACCCTGGTTAACACACCTTTGAAAGCATGCCACTTACCAGACATCCCTTTGCTTTCCCACAGACTCCCCCAGTTAACGTTTGGAAGTTCCTGCCTGATACCATCAAAAGTGTTACAGTCACAGCTAGGGGATAGAGAAAGAGCAACTTCGTGCGAGGGAGGTCCATTCAAAAGTCTGATGACAGCAGAGAAGAAGCTGTTCTTGAGTCAGTTGGTACATGGCCTCAGATTTTTGTACCTGTTTCCCCAAGGTGGAAGAGAGTACGTCCGTGGTGCATGCGTCCTTAATTATGCTGTCTGCTTTTCCGAGGCAGTGGGAAGTGTAGACAGTGTCAATGGATGAGAGGCTGGTTTGCGTGATGGACTGGACTTCATTCATGATCCTTTGTAGTTTCTTGCAGTCTTGGGCAGAGCAGGAGCCATACCATGCTGTGATACAACCCGGAAGAATGTGGAACGGGGTTGTGGTCCCTGGCAGTCTGGTGATTCTTATAAAATTGTAGAATATTTACAACACAGAAGGATGACAGTCTTTCCTACTGTCTTTATAAATAAATCTAATATGGTATTCAGGAGAAACTTGTTTACCTGACGATTGTTGTAAATGTGGAATGTGCTACCACAGGGGATAGCTGATTTGAACAGCATAGACGCATAACAAGGAAAGCTTAATAAATACACAAGACAGAAAGGGATAGAAGGATATACTAGTATTGTTCGATGTTGGATGGGAGAAGGCTTATGTCTTGTATAAACATCTCAAAGTAATTGAAGTGTTTAACATCACAATGATTCTCAATGAAGCTCACTCTAGATTTAACTCCTGGGTTTGAATCTGAGCATTGAACAGTTGCTTTTGTATGTTTCCCTTCAACCTTCCTCATTATGAAGACTTTCTGGGATAATTAATTTTTTTGTCTGTTTTTCATGAACACCTAAATAAAAAGAAAACTTACACACTTACCAATGGATTATGATCTGGAACAGAGGAATAATTGGAAGGATAAAAAAAATTCAAGGTGCATCTCATTTGCTTCTTATCATCTTGGTAGTGTCCTGCTGAGTTAGTGAGTGTTGTTGACTAATCAGAATGATTAATCACTGCCATTCTACCATTCTGAGCCCTCGTCACCATTCCACGGGTCATAGTGAGAAGAAAGTTAGATCCAAATGGGCAGACATCTCTGATTTTCTTATCATAAGAGAGACTTCTAAATAACCTGAGCAATTGGTGAAGCTGAGCTGGGCTGAGTAAGCATTGAACAGAATCCCTTGTGTGGAGAAGGGGGTAATTGGGCCGACCAGAGCATCGCACCCAAGCCCTATTCCCGTAACCCCACATATTTACCCTGCTAATCACCCTAACCAACGCATCTTGAGATACTAATGGGGAATTTAACCTGGCCAATCCATCTTTGGACTGTGGCAGGAAACCAAAGCACCTGGAGGAAACACACAAAGACATGGGGAGAACATGCAGACTCCGCACAGTGACCCAAGGCCAGAATCAAACCCAGATCTCTGGCGCTGTGAAGCACCAGTACTAACCACTGTGCCACCGTGCCGCCCTACAAGATTGGTTGGTTTTCTCACGGATACTGCTGGGAGTGAGTAGTTCTTCAAGCCCTGTGAATCAGCCAATTGGTGCCACAGCAGGTTGATTGAGTGAATGAAACCAGAATGCCCGGGCTGTGAGGAGCACCGATGTTGCTGATGATCATGTGAATCAATGGAACAGAGTGTGATCCATTTGTTCCTCCTGTTTTCCCCACACCATCACAGAGAGAGTGCTGAACTTTGGTCTGTTATTCAAGACAAGCCCTTCTGTTAAGGTTTTATTTTAGCTTTGATTCGTTTGAATCTGGAAGATCTAGTTGATTTTTTTAATGTAAAAATATTGTTATGCTGTTATGTTGTTCTATTATCATCACCTTTAAAGTTCAGCGGCTGAAGAATTGGTGGCTGTGGGGATCACAGTTAGGATCGTTACATGTGTGGTTCATAGTTCTGTACTGGCTATTTCGGAGCTAAAAAGATATTCGGACACAGTGTTCGTGAGTGATGGACCCTTTATTACCTTCTGACCGATAAGGAGAGAACTGAAGAATTCCTAAGGCTTCTTCAGTCTGCTCTCTTCAATAGAGTTAGCCTTTCTATAGAGAAATTCTTACAACTTCCACTGAAGATAATTTTTTCTAGTCATGCACGCAGGTAAATTATTTACACATGATACAAAGATGTAGGCCCGAGACCAATAGCTGTTTAATCGTGTCCCATTGGTAATGTCATAATCTTTAGTGATAGATGGATGGAACGTCCGTTCAGACAACAGTCACTTAATCATGTCTTTTATTCCAATTTTGGTGCTGTTAGTAAGGATATTTGGCTATATCCTGTTGATAGATATAGTGAAACATCCCTTTTGTCTGCACTGACTATTTCATGTATATGCAGAGACATCCAGTCTACAGTGAGGGTACTGCTAATTTTCCTGCCCCCCTGGTCGACCCCGTGGTGAGCTCAGTTCTCCTCTCCCACAGCTGGACACACTCACCCAATGCTTTGGATCCTGGAACCTTGGGTTTAACAATTAACATTGGGCAGTGCTGGGTGGCGCTTTGACATGATGTGTGGTCTGTTATCATAGCAGTAGGCACGAGAAGTGGTCCATATGACAAGCTGTGTCTGATTGCTTGATGGGGACCTTTCGTAAGTCTGTCAAGTGGGCTCAATGCATCTCGCTGTGCAGCAGATGTATTTGCTGTGAAATAAATGGTGTCAACATTGATACCTAATTAATTTTATCCACATGTTTGGGGCAACAGTCAATGCTCCCCTGGGGTGTGTGGTTGGGGAAGCCTATGATTGGGGCAGGAAAGTGGTGGTTGGAGACCCTACCACCTTCCCAACTCCTCCCTGATTAAGTTTGAACCAGGAAAGGTTAATGGCAGCCCAGCAAGAACCACATCATAGGGGCAACTTACCAGTTTAACCATGGTGGATATCCCTGCAGCTGGGAGCAGAGGTAGTGGTGGAGGGGTTTCTGCTTCTCGTGCATCATGAGCCTGACAGAGAGGCTTTCCAGAGGAGGTGAAACGCCCATCAGCCAGAATTCTCCAGTTACGGGATCTTCTGGTCCCACCGACGGAGCACCCCCTCCATGGATTTCCTGGCAGCTTGGGGTGCAGTCAGTGAGAAGTCCTAGTGACAGCGGCGGGACCAGAGAAACACGTGGTGGGAAGACCAGATTATCCTCCCACCATCAGTGATGCTGAGGACCTCAAGAGAAGAGGGGATGTATCATTCAGTCGGCAATTCGGGCTGTAGGTGGTTGCAAATGCTTCAACCTTGTCTTTTGCTCTGGTGCGCTGGACACCCCCATCATTGAGAATGGAGATATTTTTGGAGCCTCCTCCTTCAGACTTCTGAATGGTCCTATCATATATTAAACTGATCTTTTTCTTCACCCTACCTGTAACTGCAACACTACATTCTGCATCCTCTCCTTTCCTCCCCCCTATGTACTCTATGAACGGTATGCTTTACCTGTATAGCACACAAGAAACAATACATTTCACTGTACATGTGACAATAATAAATCAAATCAAATCCTTCAGCCATCATTACACACAGTTGGATATACAAGACTGCACTGGGTAAATGGAGTTTAACTGGTAATTTTTTTTAGAGAATGCAAACATCACTTTTAATAGTGCCAAAGTCCCTCAATGCAGCAAGAAAGTTCTAGTCTGCATTCTGAAGTGCAACTTGAAGCAGAACCTTCAGACCCAGTGGTACTTCTGCTACCCATACTGACACTTGACATAAAAGTAAAACACTGCGGATGTTGGAATCTGAAACAAAAACAGGAAATGCTGGAAAATCTCAGTCGGTCTGACAGCATCTGTGGGGAGAGAATGGAGCCAACGTTTCGAGTCTAAATGACCCTTCGTCAGAGCTCAAAGGTCACAGCTCTGACGAAGGATCATCCAGACTCAAAACATTGGCTCTATTCTCTCTCCACAGATGCTGTCAGACCTGCTGAAATTTTCCAGCATTTTCTGTTTTTCTTTTCTGACACTTTACATCATGATGTGGAGATGCCGGCGTTGGACTGGGGTAAACACAGTAAGAAGTCTCACAACACCAGGTTAAAGTCCAACAGGTTTATTTGGTAGCAAAAGCCTTTTGGAAACCTGTTGGACTTTAACCTGGTGTTGTGAGACTTCTTACTTTACATCATGTGCAGGCAGGTCTGTACCCTCTTGGGTGCACTTGGCTTTAAACAGCACCCGTTCTTGATTCTTATACAATACAGAGCACGCCACATGTTCTCAATCTGTGTACCTCCTTTGACTCCCGGCAGTGGAGAGGGTCTCACAATCCGGTGTAAGTTATCACTGAGGGATGTGGTATTGACTGATTGCTCTCTCAATAGGTCACATTTTAGTTCCACATGATTACTCATAAGCAAGAATGAGATCACTATATACTTCAAACAGGTTGGTCGCTGCTTCATAATTAAAAACAGAAAATGCTGGATAAACTCAGCAGGTCTGTCAGCATCTGTGGAGATAGAAACATAGGCTACAATTCTCCTAGCACGACCCGCTAATCTTTTGGCAGGTCAGGCCGGGAGAATAGTGCGTGCGCTGATTCACGGGATTCGCACATGCATTCCCGACGTGCGCGCATCTCCCAATGACTGATATCCGATGCGGTCGGGACCACACTGGAAACCGACGGGAACAGCAGGTAAGTGATTTTAATCTTATTTGAATGTAATTTAAATATCATTATCAGGCCCGGGACTGAATTCTCCAGGCCCGATAGCATCCCCCACCCCGCCAGGACAATTTCACTCCAGCAGGGTTTAGAGTATCTCCTCACTTTCAGGGAACGAGCAGGAGATCCCGCTGGAGTGAAGGTGGGCAATCGGGGTTCCCTAGGGGGTCAGGCGGCAGGGGATGCTGCCCGCTGGGCATGGGCACCCTGGCAGTGCCAGCCTGTGCCCCTGGCACTGCCCAAGGGGCAAAGTGCCCATGTCCAGGGGACACCTTGGCACTGCCCACTGGGCATGGGACCTAGGGGACGGGGCTTAGGGGCAATGGGTGGGGGTGGGGGGGCCCACTGCCACTCTGCATTGGGATCGATCGGGGCTTGAGGGAGGCCAGCGATCAGGGAGCGGTGGGGGGGGGGGGTTCTGCCTCCTGTGGAGGGGTGTGGTATGCCGCCCGGGGGGGGGGCGGAGGGGATCATCACTGCTGGGGAGTGGCTGGAGATCGGGGCACTCCTGGAGGGGGCGGTGGGGGGGGGGGGGGGGGGGGGGGGGACACACATTGGGGCTGGTCCAAGAATGCTCCTAGAGGTTGGAAAGGGGGCAGAGGGGAAAATAGAAGACCGGAGAGGGGTTGGGGCACATTTGTCAAGGACGCAAGACAATGGGGAATGTTCGTGGTGCCATTCAGGGATGAAGAGCGTGAACGGCGGCAAAAGGTGAGATAGCAGAATGTGTTAGGGTGGCACAGTGGCACAATGGTTAGCAGTGCTGTCTCACAGCTCCAGGGATCCAGATTTGATTTCTGGCTTGGGTCTCTGTGCGGAGTCTGCACATTCTCCTCGTTTCTGTATGGGTTTTCTCCGGGTGCATTGGCTACGCTGAAGTTTCCCTCAGTGTACACGAACAGGTGGCCGAGTGTGGTGACTGGAGGATTTTCACAGAAACTTCATTGCAGTATTAATGTAAGCCTACTTGTGGCACTAACAAATAAACTTTAAATGTAATGGCAGTTACTGAACAGCCAAGGACGGGTACCAAGTGAGGGAGGGGTGGGATCCCATTTACACATTCTGCTGTCAGAGCCAGAGAGAATCCAGTCAGTTATGTTTAATGCAGTGGTGCCTCTCAAGTTATAGCCCTTGTTTCTCTCTCTCTGGATTGTGACTAATGATATATCTGACATAATCCAGTTCACTGGAGATAATGTGCCACTTTGCCTTTATTACCTGCAAGATGTAACCATTTCACCCTGCTTCACAAAGAATGAGATTTTTCAAAACTTTATTGTTTGCACTGAAAAGCCTAGCAAGGCTCAAAGTGCTTCATGTCCAGTAAATACGCTTTGAAGTGTTGTTACTATTAGAATGCAAGAAATGTGGCAACTAATTTAATCCCACAAACAGTAACGTGATGATGACCTGATCACCTGTTCTTTTTGTGATGTTGACTGAGGGATAAATATTGGCCAGGATACACGGGGGTGGGGGGGGGGGGCAATAATAACCCCCCTGCACTTCTTCGAAGTAGGCCATTCGGCCTTTGAATCTTCTACATCCACCCAAGGAAGCAGATGGAGCCTCAGTTCAATGCTTTATCTGAAAGACAGCACCTCGGACAGTACAGCATTCTTTCAGTACTGCACTGGAGTGTCAGCCTTGATTTGTGAACTCAAACCCTGGGGTGGAATTTTCCACTCTGGAGACTAAGTGCAGTGATGGGCAACACTGATGTAATCCCCAGTGAACAGTGAGCTGGATTTTCACATCTAATCTTCTACTTTTCAGCTTATTAATTATGCATTAGCAAAGAGTTTGAAGTGGCTGGCAGACTGATGTCCTAATGCTGATGTCTCCTCTGCTGGTAGTGTGTGACATCCCTGCGGACTGTAACCCTCGGACTGGCTGATGCCCTTATGGGATCGTGAGTTTGGAGTGAGGAGAATGTTCACTTAGCGTTGAAGCTCATGGTGGGAATGGCAGAAATTCACTCCATCCAACTTAATGAGGTTGAATATCGTGATGCCATATTTAAATGCCATCCAAACAGATTTTCACTCATTGCATAAGACGTGGGAACAGAAGTAGGCCATTCGGCCCATTGGGCCTGCTCCATCATTCAGTGAGATCATGGCTGATCTGAGATGATAATCTTCATCTTCACTTTCCTGCCTTATTCCCATAACCCTTGACTCCCTTGCTGCAGCCCAGGTACACTGTTGAATAGGTAATCTGTGTTGCCTAAATGACCTAAACCCTTGTCTGCATGTCTTCCTTGCTGTGCTGGAATGGCTCGGAGGTCCTCTTTCCTCAGGTTGGGAGGCCGGCCTGAGTGGAGGTCACCAGGGGGTCAGTGCCCATGGCACATGAAGGAGGACTGCCCTGTGAGGAATAATATGATCCATTCCTCCATGGTAAGCGAACATTTTCCACACACCAAACTCTCACACGCACAAGGGCATCTGAGGGTTACAATCCATAGGGACATCACACACTATGAGCAGATGGGCATCAGTCTGCCAGCTCATTTAAACTCACCATCTTCACAAACAATATCTTAATACCTTACTGGGGAGGGCTCAGCACACATAGCAGGCATGCATGACTCTGAACTGTTCTTTTACCCACAGTGCTCGCAGTCAATCCATCTCATGAGGAGTAGGTTGCAAGGCTCACTGGAGAAGATAGAGATCATTCCTGAGTGGAAGACGAGATCAGACGCCCTAATCAACCCTGTAAGGCTCCATCTACGCCAACAGGAAATGAACAATGACTGAGAGTGTAGGTATTTGCCCGGCCAATCACTAATTATCTCTCTATTCCAGCTATCAGCAAGGAAAGGTGAAGGCCATATTCAAGCATGCCTTTCAGCCCCCAGACCACCTCCGATGAGAAGGCAGAGGATGTGACTGATGAAGACGCATCACTGTGTTAACCTGCACCCTGCAGTAGTATAGATAGACACGCATTGGTGGGTCTTTGTTCGAGAGTAGGTTCAAGGTGACTATGTAGTGGTCACCTCACCAACATGTGTCCACAGTGGATGGAGGCAGTGACAGCCAAGGTATCTGCCATCTGGAAGACTGATGGAAGCCAGGCCCCCGCAAAGTCGGAGTTGTGCAAAATTCTGGTCACCTCACTACCAGAAGGATGTTGATGCACTGGAAATGTACCAGGATGTTGCCTGGTTTGGAGGATATGGACTTTGAAGAAAGGTTGAACAAACTTGGATTGTTTTCAATGGAGCGTCGGAGGATGAGCGCGGGGACCTGATACAGATTACAAGATTATGACAGGCTTGGATAAAGTGGATAGTCAAAGTATTTTTCCCAAGGTCGAAGGGTCAATACTCGGGGACATAGGTTGAGAGTGAGAGGGGTAAAGTTTAAAAGAGAGGTAAGGGGCAATTTTCCACACAGAGGGTGGTCTGTGTCGGTGCCTGGTCGGCGCTGCCAGAGGAGGTGGTGGAAGCAGATTCTATAACAACGTTCAAGAGGCATCTGGATAGATACATGGATAGGCAGGGAATAAGTGGGATATGGACCATGTAAAGGCAAGGAAATATTAGATTAGAGAGGCAACTGTGTTGGCACAGACTTGGTGGGCTAAAGGGCCTATTCCTGTGCTGTACTGTTCTTTGTTCTTTGATAATGTGCCTCTGGAATGGGCTCTGAGAGAAATGTTGGAGATGGGGAGACAGGCAGGGGAATAGTTGTCAGTGGCCGTCACCAGATGAGAACCAAGGATGCAGCTGTAGGTCCACATTCTGTCTGATGTCATGTGCAAGAACATTGAAGTCTCCAAGGAAATGGCTTTGGAGTCTCAGATCCTGAGTTTCTGCCAGATTGGTGCTCGAGCCTGCACACCATTGCTCCAGCCATGGGTGTGTCCCAGCAGTGGCTAGGCGAGAGCAAGACAATTTGATTTGATTTGATTTATTATTGTCAAATGTATTAATATACAGTGAAAAGTATTGTTTCTTGCGCGCTATACAGACAAAACATATCCTTCACAGAGAAGGAAACGAGAGAGTGCAAAATGTAGTGTTACGGTCATAGCTTGAGTGTAGAGAAAGATCAACTTAATGCAAGGTAAGTCCATTCAAAAGTCTGACAGCAGCAGGGAAGAAGCCGTTCTTGAGTCAGTTGGTACATGAACTCAGAATTTTGTATCTTTTTCCCGGAGGAAGAAGGTGGAAGAGAGAATGTCCGGGGTGCGTGGGGTCCTTAATTATGCTGGCTGCTTTGCCGAGGCAGTGAGACGTGTAGACAGATTCATTGGATGGGAGGCTGGTTTGCTTGATGGATTGGGCTACATTCATAACCTTTTGTAGTTCCTTGCAGTCTTGGGCAGAGCAGGAGCCATACCAAGCTGTGATACAACCAGGAAGAATGCTTTCCATGGTGCATCTGTAAAAGTTGGTGAGTTGTAGCTGACATGCCAAATTTCCTTAGTCTTCTGAGAAAGTCATTCCCTCCAGCTGCCCCTTTTCTTCAAGGAGTTAGGGAGGGACCTTGACAACCCAAAGGATGGACAACCACCAGCCAGATGCTCCAGTGGCATCCACTTAGGATACGTCAGGGGTGTCAGCCGCTCCAAGTCCCCTCTGCTTGTGACCACATAAACTCCAGCAGGCAAGGCTGAGGAGGGTGTACCTGCCCAGAGCAGGAGACCCTGAACAGGCCGAGACATTCCAGAAGACACCTGCTAAAGTCACCTCAGACAACAGGGCATGGAAGTCAGAAGGCTGTCTCTATCCTACTGTAGATGTCGGGGCTGCATCTAGATATAACAGCAGAGTGAGGAAAATAAGAAGTTTTCAATGCACAATGGTGGCCTGGGTATACATTCACTGTACATAATCTCACTAAGGTAAATAAATTTCACTTTTATTCCTCTTCAAGACTCAGGTATTGAACAGTGAATCGATGTGATGCAAGGTCCCGTGTTCATTCAAGCGTAAAAAATGAACCCTCTCCCTGTGTAATTATCTCTCATTTTATTCTCTATTTCATTCAGTCGCAGACAATCTCATCACAGTGATTCAGCTTTACTTCCACATCAACCACATGGACAAAGGTACTTTCAAAATGATAGAGTCATAGAGGTTTACAGCCTGGAAACATGTAACCCTTGTATCACAGGCAGACATGATGGGATCTCCTGAAAATTGTGCTTCAAGGTGAGCGATTATCCTGACACTGTCACACCAAAGTCTGGAGTGTGTGGAGTTTTTAAGTGCTTGTCGTGACCAGCCTTGATATCCTTTCACCCAAATGCATTTTGCAATGGTGTTTATTTTATTACCACAAGGGTTTGGCTCAAGTAGTATTCAAGATGGAACCTCAAAGCCTTTCAAGCTTCACTGCAGCATAATTTCTTCACTGCTTTTAAGGCTGAATGAATGGCCACAATGTATTTCTGCACCAGTGGCTCCTTCCAGGGCTCCACTAGGAAACTCTACGGGATCTCTCAAGTGTCTGCACAAAAATGCATTCATGAAGTTACAGATACCCTTTTTGCCAAAGCCCTCAATTATATCAACTTTGACAGGAGATCAAGACTGTGATGAGATGGTCAGATTCCCACAAATGTAGTGTGTCAACGACTGCACTCATGTGCGTTTAAAAGCTCCCTGCCGAAAGGCACTCCAACACGCAAATATTTAGCTGGTCTGTAACCATCAGAAACTTATGCAGTTTTGTACCAGATACGTAGCAAGTGTCCACAACTCAAATATTTCAAGTAGATCACTTGTCCCAGATATCTTTGAGAGCTCATACAAGACCCAGGGTGAGAAAGGGCACCCACAAAGGAAGTGACTGATGATGCCCGTGCAGTGGCCTCAGACTCATGCAGAGAGAAGGTATAATGACACTCGTGCCGCTAGCCGAGCATTGGTAGAACAGACCATTGGCATTCTAAAGATACGATCCTGATGCCTGGATAGGTCTGGTGGAGCACTCCAGTACAGACCCCAGAGGGTCTCACACTGGGTGGCACTGCAATGGGGGAAGGACTTGCCAGTTGATGAGATGGAGGAGCTGCGCATCTCCTCTGATGAAGATGGTGATGAGCTCAAGAATACAAATTGGCTTCTTGACAGAAGCCAGAGGGTGGTTGTAGAGGGTTGTTTTTCAAACTGGAGGCCTGTGACCAGCGGTGTGCACAGTAAGAAGTTTAACAACACCAGGTTAAAGTCCAACAGGTTTATTTGGTAGCAAAAGCCACACAAGCTTTCGGAGCTCTTAGCCCCTTCTTCAGGTGAGTCAGGTAAATAAACCTGTTGGACTTTAACCTGGTGTTGTTAAACTTCTTACTGTGTTTACCCCAGTCCAACGCCGGCATCTCCACATCATGACCAGCGGTGTGCCTCAGGGATCAGTGCTGGGTCCACTGTTATTTGTCATTTATATTAATGATTTGGATGAGAATATAGGAGGCATGGTTAGTAAGTTTGCAGATGGCACTAAGATTGGTGGCATAGTGGACAGTGAAGAAAGTTATCTCCAATTGCAACGGGATCTTGATCAATTGGGCCAGTGGGCTGATGAATGGCAGATGGAATTTAATTTAAACAAAAGTGAGGTGATGCATTTTGGTAGATTGAACCAGGGCAGGACTTACTCAGTTAATGGAACAGAACAAAGAGATCTAGGGGTACATGTTCATAACTCCTTGAAAGTGGAGTCACAGGTGGACTGAGTGGTGAAGAAGGCATTCGGCATGCTTGGTTTCATCGGACAGAACATTGAATACAGGAGTTGGAATGTGTTGTTGAAGTTGTACAAGACATTGGTAAGGCCACACTTGGAATACTGAATGCAATCCTGGTCACCCTGTTATAGAAAGGATATTATTAAACTAGAAAGAGTGCAGAAAAGATTTACTACGATGCTACCGGGACTTGATGGATTGAGTTATAAGGAGAGGCTGGATAGACTGGGACTTTTTTCTGTGGAGCGTAGGAGGCTGAGGGGTGATCTTATAGAGGTCTATAAAATAATGAGGGGCACAGATCAGCTAGATAGTCAATATCTTTTCCCAAAGGCAGGGGAGGCTAAAACTAGAGGGCATAGGTTTAAGGTGAGAGGGGAGAGATACAAAAGTGTCCAGAGGGGCAATTTTTTCGCACAGAGGGTGGTGAGTGTCTGGAACAAGCTGCCAGAGGTAGTAGAAGAGGCGGGTACAATTTTGTCTTTTAAAAAGCATTTAGACAGTTACATGGGTACGATGGGTATAGAGGGATATGGGCCAAATGCGGGCAATTGGGATTAGCTTAGGGGTTTTTTAAAAAATGGGCGGCATGGACAAGTTGGGCCGAAGGGCCTGTTTCCATGCTGTAAACCTTTATGACTCTACAACTCTAAGCCAAGGCTACAGATGAAGAGGCTAACACAGGTTGGTGAGGCAGACATGAGCGTGAGGCCCTGGTTACCACCAAATTCCAGCAGGAGGATGACAAGTTGCAGTGAGTACCCTCTTGGACAATTGACCCCCATCATGGGCCACACGAATACCAACATTGCAATTCCTCTCATTTCACCACTGCACTTAAATATGAGAGTGAATTCATCAGAAGATCTTGCATCTTCAAATGTTCCATGCCTAGCAATGGAACTACACACTGGGCTCTATTTTACCATTGCGTCGTGCCTGTTTCCGGGCGCAAAAATGTGGTAAAGTCGGGCGTGAGGCCATTAACGCGATCTGTGCCCGCGTCCATGCAGATGGCCACATTACTGAGACCCGGAAATGGCCGCGATCTGATTCACGCCCGAAACGGGCGCAATGGCGATTTAAATGCATTTGCATGCATTTAAATTGAATTAATGAACTGCCCGCCCAAATTTATCTGCATTTTCTCCTTTACCACCGCGTTCCCCAATCCGGAATCGGCCCGAAACGGACCTGCTGAATAAAAGTCTGATTCGGGCGCTCCAGGGGCTGGAGAGGTGAGTTCAGAGCTTCCAACGGCTCTCTGACTCAGATCGGTGGTCGGGGGAAGGAGGCGGGTCAGATCATTCTCTGGTTGGGGGCAGGGGGGGGGGGGGGGGGGTGGGGGGGGTGGAAGGGGAATGAAGCCAGATCGTTGTCTGGTTGGGGGAGAAGGGGGGGAGTAGGGCCGATCATTGTATGGTCGGGGGTAGGGGGGAGGGAGGTGGGTCAGATCATTCTCTGGTTGGGGGGGGGAAGGGGAATGAGGCCAGATCGTTGTCTGGTTGGGGGGGGGGTGATGTGGACTGATCGTTGTCTGGTGGGGGCGGTGGGGCGGGGGAGGGAGGTGGGCCAAATCATTCCCCGGTTGGGAGGGTGGGGAGGGGAGCGAGGCCAGATCGTTGTCTGGTTGGAGGGCGGGGGGAACGGGCCGATCGTTGTCTGGTGAGAGGGTGGGGGGGGGGGGGGGGGGAGGAGGCGGGTCAGATGTTCCTCTGGGGGGTGGGGGGGGGGGGTGGCGGAGTGAGGCCAGATCATTCTCTTGGGGGTGGGGGGAGTGAGGCCAGATCGTTCTTGGGGCGGGGGGGGGGGGGGGGGGGGTGGGTGGGAGGTGGGTAAGATGTATCTCTGGTGGGGGGGGGGAGGGGAGGGCTGATCGCTCACTGGTGGGGGGGGCGGCGGATGGATCTCGGGTGGGGGGTGGGGGCAGGGGACCCGCTGCCACTCTGCAGGTGATCGGTGGGGGGAAGGGGGCAGGGGGTCACGATCAGACTGGGTAGCCGAGGGGTTGGGGGGAGGTGGGGGTGGGTAAGGGGGACAGTGATGTCTGTTGGGATCATCGCTCCTGCTTTTCGCTCCCGGGCCGCTTTCTCCACTTTCTGAGGCCCGGGAGCGATCTAACATGGGCACGCTTTTTCAAATTTTTTTCTAACTGTGCATGCGCAATTCAGAGCTCCGATCATTTCAGGCGCACTAAGCTCCACCCACAGCGCGATCCAGACCCGTGATTTTGTTTTCAGGCTGAGTGCATATGGGGACGCCTGAAAGCAGATTTCCAAGTCGGATCTGAATTGCACCCAGATTCAGCACTTCGAATGAAAATGGTAAAATCAGGCCCTCTGTATGTAACGTTGGTGGTGAATCAGATAACTCACACGTAGGACGAGGGTGCCAATAATGTTCCGCTGTTGTGCATCCATTTAGAGATGACTCAGTTGTCTGTGGTGCATTCTCACAAAACACATTGACATCCAACTCTCTCAGTGAGGAATCCTAGGCTGCATTTATCCTCAGCTTAATGTGGATGCAGGTACCTGAGCATGACAATGTCAAACGCTTAACTTCCAGACATTAAACTGCCTCCTCTTTAACACAGACATGGCCAGCCATGGCCCTTGACAAGTCCAAACTGCTGACAACAAAGAACAAAGAACAATACAGCACAGGAACAGGCCCTTTGGCCCTCCAAGCCCGCGCCGCTCCCTGGTCCAACAGGAAGCCCTCAAGGACATGCATCATTGTTAACAAAGAGCAGATTTCAGCCTCAGTACTTCATAGCTCCTATCACATTGCTCCCCTCCACCTTGCCTCGAGCAACCATGTGCACCTTAAGAGCACGCTCAAAGCCTCTATTGGCTGCCAGAAATTATCATTTAACATTAGCATTGGTGGCCTCGATGGGTGCTTGGTGAGGGAACACACAGCACTCCATTCCTAGTTTGTGACCAGAGCCTTGACCCCATGAGACACGTAACTGCAGAGTGAGAGATGCTCAAGGTTGGGTGTTTGAATGCCAGTACAATAAAGTTGCTGAGAGGGGCAATTTTTCGACACCTTGAGGTGGCGAGGTGCCCCCTCTTATTGGTGAGCTTAGCAGATGTACATTCTGAAAGTGCACTTCCTCCTACACTCTAAAGATGTGCTAGTTAGCTGGATTGGCCATGTTAAATTCCCCTCAGTGTCCAAAGCTGTGTAGGTTAGGAAGATTATCGGGGTAAATACATGGGACTACAGGGATAGGCCTGGGTAGAATGTTCCGTTGAAGCAGTTTCAACGGGCGGCTGGCCTTCTGCACTGCAGAGATTCTGTGTTCTATTCATTAGTGATGTCTCTGTATTAAATATTGTGGTAGTGTCATTGGCTAAATCCCTTTTCCCGCTTGATTTCATCCCATCATCCATCAACCTCACCAGAGGTGCCAGCACATGTTGCATATGTTGCTACAATACTTTCCTAATAGTTAACACTATACCATTCTATGGAATATTCTATTTTTCTCGAGCAAGATCTTATTCCCTCTCATCTCTTATTTTGTTGTTCTTGATCAGTTTTTCTCCAGATCATGGGTGTGGTGAGTTCCTTACTTGTAGGCCAGCTCACTTGATAACATTTTGATATCATATATGGACTTCAAAGATTCTCCAGCTCACCCTTTATCTCTATTCTCTAAGTATTCTTACTTCCAAGCCCTTAATTGTTCAAATCCTAATTCCCCACCCCCTTGATTACTTTGGATTGGTTCACCACGACAGGAATCAGTGTGTTTTCAATTTACTAGTTTCATCCACACTTTCCTTTTTACTAAAATGTAAGATAAGGTAGAGTCACCATAGTCCCAGATGACGATGGGCTGCTCTCTCCTTGAATAGGGAGAGCTGGCTGGTGGTGATTTAACCTGAGGGTCAGCACACCTCAGGCGAGGGGCAAGGTATGGGAATTGAACCCATGCTGTTGGCATTGCTCTGCATCATGAACCAGCCATTCAGCCTAAAATGTACATCAGCACCACATTGATATATTTCATTGAACTACATCCAACGTGAGTTATTCCAATCCTAATTTGATGTTGTGTCCTTTTTCCTGAGCTCTTTTCCTGAGCTTTTTACTCGACACAGTAGCAGAGTGGTGAGTACTCTGAGAAGGCCCAAAGAACAGGAGGTTCTGGCAGAATGTATCATTTAGAGACACTGGGTGGGATTTTCCGGCCGCGCTCATCCCAAAACCGGAAAATCCCACCCGAGATCAACGGACCTTTCCATGCCCCTCGCCCGCTACAATTCCTCTGACGGGCGGGAAGGGAAAATTAACCTCACCATGTTAAAAACTCTGGCCCCTCAACTATGAGGCCTTCAATTGTCCGCAACATGATGCTGATGGAAATTCATTCATGGTCCCAGGAATAAGGGACTTCAGTCTTCTCGAGGAACTGGGGAAGCTGGGATTGTTCTCTTCACAGCAGAGACGGTTCAAAGGATACAAAATGGAAGCATTCTAAGTTAAGGAAACCGTTTTCCATTGACAGATCTGTAACCGGGACTGTCTGAAGATAATTGGCAAGAAAACAAAAGGAGAGATGAAGAAATATTTTCTTAACATAGCAAACTGTGATGATCTGGAAGGCACAGCATGAAAGAACTGTGGAAGCAGATTCAGTAATCACTTTGAAAAGTGACTTGGATGCGTACATGAAAAGGAAATATTGCAGGGTTGTGGAGAAAGAGCAGAGAAGTGGCACTAATTGGATAGCTCTTTTGATGAACCAGCACAGAAACAATGGACCAAATGGTCTACTTCTCTGCTGCACCATTTTTATGATTCTGTAAGTGCCCTAGAAAGCTGACCCAGTATCAATTAGAAGTCATTGACTTGCAATCGTCAGCAGTCTTTTGTCTGGTAATGTTCTGTAACTTAGTGTCCATGACAACATGTGAGGATTATGTTTAGTATGATTCATGTGCGAAACAGACTTTAATCAAGTTTTAAGTAATTCACACATCTTAGAATGATTTAATTTAAGACTTCACAAAGCATCTAAGAATAGTGTCGTGGTGGAATTTGGAAAACATTATTCAAGTTGCGTCTCAGTAGGTAGCACTCTTGCCTCTGGGTCAGATGTATGTTTGATTATAGACCTCAGTCTATAATCCAGTCTTGAGAGAGCTACATTGTCAGATGTGCCATCATTATGAGGAACTGTTAAAATGCAGATTCTATCCCTCCTCTCAGATGAACACAAAATGTGCGATGGCATTATTCTAAGGAGAGCCAGCTACTGTTGGGAGGGTGTTGGTTACAGAACAAGATGTCTTAAACAAGTCCCTGTGGCTTTCTGTAAGTTAATTGTAAGTCTTCATTAACTACTGGAGCTATTTACACATGTACATCAAAGGATATAAGCTAGGATATGCCTCCATAGGTCAGTCTATATACATCTGGGTCTTCTTTCATCATGGTGTGGGCAGTACTATACATTAGCCCTCTATGTGCCAGACCCTTACACTACAATCACCAACAGCATTTTCAGGAGCTTTGGCTGCAAAGGAACCCAGATGTGGCTAACACCCCAGAAAATTGGAGTTGGAACTCTTGTCCGACCCCTTGGCACAATGAACCTTGGTGGGGTCAAAGGCTGTGACTGTGGGTTGAATGGGGTGGCATCTCCCAAACAACCAGGAATAACCCCCCTCGCAGATTATCTGAGGCATCCTGTCCAATATTTGTCCCTCAGCCAACATCATTAAAAATGCTGGCTACGCTGGTCCCTACATTACAACAGTTACTACACTTAAAACATACTTCATTGGCCATAAAAATACTTCGGGATGTCCTGGGGGTCATGACAACCATAAATTCAGATTCTTCTCCCCCCCATTGCAATTACACTTGAATGCATGACATTAAAACCCATAAAACACAAAGCTCTTTGCCCTTTGACTCTCCACCTCAATAATCTTACATTATCATAATCATTTGCTCCCTGTGCCAAATGTAGTGACCAGTGTAAAACTGGGAGCTCTCAATAAACATTTATTTGAAGTTTTACAGCACTGCCCTGATCAAGCCATTTTCTTTAAAGAACTGCCATTAAAATCCAAGTAAAAGAGGCATTTATTAGGCGGTGACCAGTGTGAAGCCAGATTAACACACAGATACCCACCACTCCTGCCCAAGGGGAATGGTGTATGATATCATTAGTACAGCAAAGGATTCCGAACAAGGATATCTTTTCTGAAGGGTGAGTTGAAGAAGAAAGATTTTGCATTAATAAAACATCGATCGCAACCACCATGTGTCCCAACGTGCTTTACCGCCAATGAAGCATGTTTCGAAGTGTGGTCACTGTTGTAATGTAGGAAAGAGCTGATTCTCAGCGAGTTGCTTTCAGTTAGCTATGGGCAGGTAAAGCGACAGAAGCAAGTGGGTCAGAGGCCTGAACCAGCTCCACACTCGGCTTGGCCAATCCTGCTGGAGGAATATTGGACATCTGCTGGAGAAGCTGCAAGCATGCCTGCACCCAGGCGACATCACCCAGGCTGCACCCTGGGCGGCATGGTGGCACAGTGGTTAGCACTGTTGCCTCACAGCCCCAGGTTTGATTCCTGGCTTGGGTGACTGTCTGTGTGGAGTTTGCACATTCTCCCTGTGTCTGCGTGGATTTCCTTTGGGTGCTCCGGTTTCCTCCCACAGTCCAAAGGTGTGCGGGTTAGGTTGATTAGCTATGCTAAATTGGCCCTTAGTGTCCTGGGATGTGTAGGTTAGAGGGATTAGCAGGATAAATGTGTGGGGTAGTGGGGATAGGGCCTGGGGTGCAATTGTTGTCGATGCAGACTTGATGGGCTGAATGGCCTCCTTCTGTACTGTAAGGATTCTATGATTCTTTCCCAAATGTCCTTTGAAAGTACGTCATATCCACCTGTCCCAACAACACCGACAGGAGCGGTGGATAGGATGGGATGCAGAGACTCTCTAGCTTGGGTGCTTCTGTTTCTCGGTCCTCAGTCAGGATCCACTGGTCAACCAGCACAGTTATGCATGATCTTTCGAGGCATCAATGTGCAACAGTGGGTGAGACTCCCCAACAGTGAAGGGTCGAAATTTTTCTGGTGAGTGTGGGAGAATTGAAGCAACTGTCTGTGAGGAAACAGATTGTTTGTCAGTTGAGCCTCCCATCACTCCGAACCTTCTCCCTCCAGTCCTCTTGGATTGATAAGCTACTGTTGAGAGGGTGTTGATTAAAGAACGGTTTGTCTTAAGGAAGTCTCTGCAGTCTTAAGACCATAAGACCATAAGACATAGGAGCGGAAGTAAGGCCATTCGGCCCATCGAGTCCACTCCACCATTCAATCATGGTTGATTTCAACTCCATTTACCCGCTCTCTCCCCATAGCCCTTAATTCCTCGAGAAATCAAGAATTTAGTCTTCTGGAGGTTAACTGTAAGTCTTTCTTAATTATTAGAACTATTTATGCATGTACAATAAAAGGTACAGGCCAGAGGCAGTCTCCATGTTTAGATCTCTGCTCAACACCACACTGATCCTGGGTCTGGGTCATGTGCCTTCTTACAGCATTGTGTGGACTATATTGTACTCAGTCCTACATTAACCCTCTATGTGTCAAACCCTTAGACTGCAGTCATGCTGGTTAGCACAGCTGCCTCACAATGCCAGGGACCTGGGTTCTATTCCAGCCTTGAGTGCCTTTGCGCAGTTTGCACATTCTCCCTGTATCTGTGTGGGTTTCCTCTGGGTGCTCCGGTTTCCTCCCATAGTCCAAAGACGTGCAGGTTAGGTGGATTGGCCATGCTCAATTGGCCTTTAGTGTCCCAAGATGTGTAAATTTAGGGGATTAGCTATTGTAAATTGGCCCTTAGTGTCCAATAGATGTGTAGGTCAACTGGATTAGCCTGCTAAATTGTCCCTTGGTGTTCCAAGATATGCAGAATTAGCCATGATAAATGCGCGGGGTTACGAGGATAGGACGAGGGGCGATGGAGAGCCTGGGTAAGATGCTCCTTCGGAGAGTTAGTGCAGACTTGATGGGCCAAATATCCTCCTTCCGCACTATGGGGATTCAATGATACAACCACCAACAGCATTTGCAGGACATTTGGCTGCAAAGAACAACAGATGTGGCCAACTCCCCTGGGTTGAAACTCTTGTCCTACACCTTGGCACAATGAACCTTGGTGGAGTCAAGGCTTGTGACCATGGGGTGGCATCTCCCAGAAAGCCAGGAATAACCCCCTCACAAGTTTATGTTTTGGGAGGGTCTAAATCAGGCAAACCAGGTTTAAACGGTGTAGTCCTCAGGGGCATGGAAACCACCTGATTTGTACAGGTCTAGCTGAATCTTAAAGAATAGAATCATAGAATCCCTACAGTGCAAAAGGAAACCATTTACCCATTGAGTCTGAACCGACCACAATCCCACCCAGGCCCTATTCCCGTAACCACACCTATTTATCTTGTTAATTCCCTGACACTAGGATCAATTTAGCATGGCCAATCAACCTAACGCACAAGTTTTGGACTGCGGGAGGAAACCGGAGCACCCAGTGGAAACCCACGCAGACACGGAGAGAACGTGCAAACACCACACAGACAGTGACCTAAGGCCGCAATTGAACCCTGGTCCCTGATGCTGTGCTAACCATTGTGCCACCATGCCACCCCGAGAGAGATTGGCTGACACGTCATTTAATTTCTTAAATGCTGACCGCCCTGTACATTTCTAACTTAGTTTCTGTTTCTATATCCGATTTTTTTGTTCTTCCTTCTTTCTGCAATTTACATTAGCAAGTTTGTCCAGATGAATCCATTCCATAGATTCACTGACAAAGCCACGCTCTTTGAGTAACTGAACCGTGTCGAATCTCAGGTCTTAACCACAACATAAACTGCAGTGGATGTCAGTGTGGATTGTTCAGTGAAGTTCATGGTTCTAATCGGCAGAATCCAATGAGCGCCAGTGGCTTTTTCATTTCAAAGTACAATTAACACAATAATAGCCTTGGATAACCTCAAAGGAAATGATAGAATTCTATTTTACAATTCACCTTCAGTCACACGACTCTAACTTTACACCATCAATACTTCAACATTGTGGCAATTCAACAGGAAGCACAAAACTCAGCAGGAATCTAAAATTAAAGTCGAGAAATAACACCAAACAAATTTCTGGAATCTGTAATGAAGTGAGAGAATGCTGGAAACGTACAGTAATGACCCTTCAGAACCATGCGTTTTGATTTTATTCTACCGAGGTTAGAATGAAGAAAATAGGGAGCTGGAGGTTCAGAGGCCGAAACATTAGATTCTTGTCTTTAAATCTCTTCATAGTGGCCCCTGCATTAGCTCTGTCTCCTTTTCTCAACACTACCTCTCAACTCTCTGTTTCTCTGACTCCTTCCTTTGTGCACTACACCTCCATTGATAACCATGCTAAGTTTCAAATTCCTTGGATTTTCCTGTTTTAACTCTTTAACAACTTAATCTCCCTCTCCCACTTCAAGACCCTCCTTTCAATCCACTTAATCATAGAAATCATAGAAACCCTACAGTACAGACAGAGGCCATTCGGCCCATCGAGTCTGCACCGACCACAATCCCACCCAGGCCCTACCCCCATATCCCTACATATTTTACCCGCTAATCCCTCTAATCTACGCATCCCAGGACACTAAGGGGCCATTTTTTAGCATGGCCAATCAACCTAACCCGCACATCTTTGGACTTCCTTGACCAAGCTTTTGATCCTGTACTTATATAGAACAATATTGAACAGGCCTTTCAACATAACTAGTCATGACCCTCCACACCAGCTGAAGACCATATCCCATATGCTCCCTCTTTTTCTTTTACCTTTATTCCCCTTTCCTTTGATCAGACATATTGCAATTCCTTCGATGACCAGATGGCCTCTGTTTCAATTGCTATCTCTGACATCGTCAGCGATTGCTATCTATCATCCGGTGGCTCTGACATCCATCATTATGAAGTGCTTTGAAAGGTTAGTCATGGCACGAATCAATTCCAGCCTCCCGGACTGCCTGGATCCAACTACAGTTCGCCTACCGCCACAACAGGTCCACAGCAGACGCCATCTCCCTGGCCCTGCACTCAACCCTGGAACATCTAGGTAACAAAGGCACGTATGTCAGACTCCTATTTATTGACTACAGCTCAGCCTTCAACACCATTATTCCTATGAAACTCATCTCCAAACTCCGTGGCCTGGGCTTCAGCTCCTCTCTCTGTGACTGGATCCTGAACTTCCTAACCCACAGATCACAATCAGTAAGGATAGGCAACAATACCTTTTCCTTAATTATCCTCAACACCGGTGTCCAAAAGGCTGTGTTCTCAAGCCCTGACTATACTCCTTATACACCGATGACTGTGGGCCAAATTCCCATCCAACTCGATTTGCAAGTTTGCTGATGACACCACCATAGTGGGTCGGATCTCAAACAATGATGAGACAGAGTACAGGAATGAGATAGAGAATCTGGTGAACTGGTGCAGCGACAATAATCTCTCCCTCAATGTCAACAAAATGAAAGAGATTGTCATCGACTTCTGGAAGTGTAGTGGAGAACATGCCCCTGTCTACATCAATGGGGACGAAGTAGAAAGGGTCCAGAGCTTCAAGTTTTTAGGTGTCCAGATCACCAACAATCAGTCCTGCTCCCCCCATGCCGACACTATCAAAGAACAAAGAACAAAGAACAATACAGCAAGGGAACAGGCCCTTCGGCCCTCCAAGCCTGCACCGATCATGTGTTCCTAACTAGACCATCCGTTTGTATCCCTCTATTCCCAGTCTGTTCATGTGGCTATCTAGATAAGTCTTAAATGATCCCAGCATGTCTGCCTCAACCACCTTGCTTGGTAGTGCATTCCAGGCCCCCAACACCCTCTGTGTAAAATACGTCCCCCGCATATCTGTATTAAACCTTGCCCCCCTTACCTTGAACTTGTGACCCCTTGTGTTTGTCATTTCTGACCTGGGAAAAAGCTTCCAACTGTTCACCCTATCTATGCCCTTCATAGTTTTATAAACTTCTATTAGGTCGCCCCTCAACCTCCGTCTTTCCAAGGAGAACAACCCTAGTTTACTCAATCTTTCCTCATAGCTAATACCCTCCATACCAGGCAACATCCTGGTAAACCTTTTCTGCACTCTCTCCAAAGCCTCCACGTCCTTCTGGTAGTGTGGTGACCAGAACTGGACGCAGTATTCCAAATGTGGCCGAACCAACGTTCTATATAACTGCAACATCATATGCCAACTTTTATACTCTATGCCCCGTCCAATAAAGGCAAGCATGCCATATGCCTTCTTCACCACCTTTTCCACCTGTGCTGCCACCTTTAAGGATCTGTGGAATTGCACACCCAGATCCTTCTGTGTGTCTATACTCCTGATGGTTCTGCCATTTATTGTATAGCTCCCCTTACATTAGATCTACCAAAATGCTTCACTTCACATTTATCTGGATTAAATTCCATCTGCCATTTCTCCGCCCAATTTTCCAGCCTATCTATATCCTGCTGTATTCTCTGACAATGTTCATCATTATCCGTAACTCCAGTAATCTTTGTGTCGTCCGCAAACTTACTAATCAGACCAACTACATCTTCTTCCAAATCATTCATATATATCACAAACAGCAGAGGTCCCAGTACAGAGCCCTACGGAACACCACTAGTCACAGACCTCCAATTAGAAAAAGACCCCTCCACTGCTACCCTCTGTTTTCTATAGCCAAGCCAGTTCTGTACCCATCTAGTTAGTTCACCTTTGATCCCATGAGATTTAACCTTTTGCACCAGCCTGCCATGAGGGACCTTGTCAAATGCTTTACTAAAATCCATGTGAAGACATCCACGGCCCTTCCCTCATCAATCATTTTTGTCACCTCCTCAAAAAACTCAACCAAATTTGTGAGGCATGACCTCCCTCGTACAAAACCATGTTGTCTATCACTAATGAGATTGTTCAGTTCTAAATGTGTAGAGATCCTATCTCTAAGAATCTTCTCCAACAATTTCCCGACCACGGACGTCAAGCTCACTGGCCTATAATTACCCGGGTTATCCTTGCTACCCTTCTTAAATAATGGGACCACATTTGCTATCCTCCAATCCTCTGGGACCTCACCTGTGTCCAATGAAGAAACAAAGATTTCTGTTAGAGGCCCAGCAATTTCATCTCTTGTCTCTCTCAGTAATCTAGGACAGATGCCATCTGGCCCTGGGGATTTGTCCACCTTAATGCTTCCTAAAACACATAACACTTCCTCCCTTGTAATTGCAATTTGTTCTAATGGGTCTACATGTCCCTCTGAGACACTACCAATCAACGTGTCCCTCTCCTTTGTGAATACTGATGCAAAGTATTCATTTAGGATCTCACCTACTTCCTTGGGTTCGAAGCATAATTTCCCTCCTTTGTTCTTGAGAGGTCCGATTCTTTCTTTGACAACCCTCTTGTTCCTAACATATGTATAAAATGCCTTGGGATTCTCCTTAATCCTGTCTGCCAAGAAAGGATCGTTATCGTTAAGAAAGCCTACCAATGCCTCTACTTTCTCAGAAGACAAAGTAAATTTGGCATGTCAGCTACGACTCTCACCAACTTTTACAGATGCACCATAGAAAGCATTCTTTCTGGTTATATCACAGCTTGTTATGGCTCTTATTCTGTCTAAGACCGCAAGAAACTACAAAATGTTATGAATGTAGTCCAATCCATCACGCAAACCAGCCTCCCATCCATTGACTCTGTCTATACGTCCCGCTGCCTCGGCAAAGCAGCCAGCATGATTAAAGACCCCACATATCCTGGACATTCTCTTTTCCACCTTCTTCCGTCGGGAAAAAAGTACTAAAGTCTGAGGTCACGTACCAACCGATTCAAGAACTTCTTCCCTGCTGCCAACAGACTTTTGAATGGACCTACCTTGCATTAAGTTGATCTTTCTCTGCACCCGAGCTATAACTGTGACACTACATTCTGCACTCTCTCATTTCCTTCTCTATGAACGGTTTACTTTGGCTGTATAGCACGCAAGAAGCAATACTTTTCATTGTATGCTAATACATGTGACAATAATAAATCAAATCAAATCAAAATCAAAGATAGGCAATTATGAGAATGTGGACTGCACTGTGTTTTAAAAATTTCTTCTTGGGATATGAGCTTGGGATTTTCCAGCCCTCATTGCCCTTGAGAATGTGATAGCAAGCCATCTTCTTGACCCACTGCAGTCCATGTGGTGTAGGTATATCCACAGCGCAGATGGGGAAGCAATTCTAGGATTTTGGTTCAGTGACAGAGAGGAACAGCAATATCATAGAATCCCTCCAGTGCAGAAGGAGGCCATTTGGCCCATTGAGCCTGCATTGACAACAATCCCACCGAGGCCCCATCTTCATAACCCCATGTATTTATCCTGCTATTCCCCCTGACACGAAGGGGCAATTTAGCATATCCAATCAATCTAACGCGCACATATTTTTCATAGAGTTTTTTTAATAGAGTTACACACATTTAGCGATTATAGACATTCCAAGATCTTTTTCTGGTTACTAGCTCCTGGGTCTACATTGGCTGACAGGCCTTACACAGTGACCTTTCCCCATTTGTGCCTTGGCAGTGGCTTCCCCAAGCATGAGTGCGTCCCTCAGAACGTAATCTTGGACTGATCTTAAATATTGTGGTTACAAGGGTAGTTAGAGACTGGGAATTCTGAGGTCACAAGACTGCACAGGACCTTCAATCGACGCTATACACTAGATACGTAGATGACATTTTCTTCCTTTGGACTCATGGTGAACAATCACTGAAACAACTCTATGATGACATCAACAAGTTCCATCCCACCATCAGACTCACCATGGACTACTCTCCGGGGTCGATTGTATTTTTGGACACACGGATCTCCATCAAGGACGGTCACCTCAGCACTTCACTGTACCGCAAGCCCATGGATAACCTCACAATGCTCAACTTCTCCAGCTCCCGCCCTAAACACGTTAAAGAAGCCATCCCCTACACAGGATCTGCTCAGATGAGGAGGATCGCAACAGACACCTCCAGATGCTGAAAGATGCCCTCATAAAAACAGGATATGGCGCTCGACCCATCGATCGACAGTTCCGATGCGCCACAGCGAAAAACCGCAACAACCTCCTCAGAAGACAAACACGGGACACGGCGGACAGAGTACCCTTCGTCGTCTAGTACTTCCCCGGAGCAGAGAAGCTACAACATCTTCTCTGGAGCTTTCAACATGTCATTGATGAAGACGAACATCTCGCCAAGACCATCCCCATTTCTTGCCTTCAAACAACCGCACAACCTCAAACAGACTATTGTCCGCAGCAAACTACCCAGCCTTCAGGAGAACAGTGACCACGACACCACACGACCCTGCCACAGCAACCTCTGCAAGATGTGCCAGATCATCGACACGGATGCCATCATCTCACATGAGAACACCATCCACCAGGTACACGGTACACACTCTTGCACCTCGGCCAACATTGTCTACCTGATACGCTGCAGGAAAGGATGTCCCGAGGCATGGTACATTGGGGAGACCATGCAGAAGCTACGACAACGGATGAATGAACACCGCTCAACAATCATCAGGCAGGAATGTTCTCTTCCTCTTGGGGAACACTTCAGCAGTCATGGGCATTTGGCCTCTGATCTTCGGGTAAGCGTTCTCCAAGGCGGCCTTCATGACACACGACAACGCAGAATCGCTGAGCAGAGACTGATAGCCAAGTTCCGAACACATGAGGACGGCCTCAACCGGGATCTTGGGTTCATGTCAAACTATCTGTAACCCCCACATCTTGCCTTGGCTTGCAAAATCTCACTAACTGTCCTGTCTGGAGACAATACACATCTCTTTAACCTGTGCCTAACCTTCTCTCCACTCACACTGTCTGTACTTTTAAGACTTGATTACCTGTAAAGACTCGCATTCCAACCATTATTTGTAAATTGAGTTTGTGTCTTTATATGCCCTGTTTGTGAACAGAACTCCCACTCACCTGATGAAGGAGCAGCGCTCCGAGATCTTGTGGCTTGTGCTACCAAATAAACCCGTTGGACTTTAACCTGGTGTTGTGAGACGTCTTACTGTCACAAGACATACCATAGGTCCTGCACTGCATGGGACCTTACCCTGAACTAGACTGGAAAATGTAACAGCCTGGAACACATGCATCACACAGAGGAAATGCAAAATTGAGGTACTTGAAGAACTATGATGGAACAAATAGCACTTTACAGCAATGTCTCCAGAGGGATGTGAACATATATATAAGCATAATGAATCTTTCCAGGTTCTTAGAAGTATCAAATGGAAAGCTCACCAAAGTAGAATAAAGAAGGCAATATTATTAAAATGCACCCTCAGATACCCACAGGGAAATAGCAGAAGTCTCACAGCCCCAGCTATAGCAATATACTATTTATTGTTGCTACGAATATCAAAACGCTCTAAAGAAAAAATTGCAAAGCTTTGAAATTCAAAGAGTCTTATTTGTCCATAAAACAATCCAGTCTCCTAGGGACATGTTAAAGGAATATATGTGACCAAAATGTGTATTTCAAGGTTATTATATAACTCACTGTTGGCTACGTACTTTCATAACTGTGAGGATAAATTTCCTCAGGGCACCGTGTGGTGAAAGATTAGCCATGAGTTCATTGAATGGCGGAGAAGACACAAAAGGGCTACTACAATTTTTATTTCTTATGTTCTTAGATTGGTATGAATGCCACTTGCGTGTGTATGTAAGGTTGCCACTGATGTTATGACAAGGGAGACATAGAAACATAGAAACATAGAAACCCTACAGTGCAGAAGGAGGCCATTCGGCCCATCGAGTCTGCACCGACCACAATCCCACCCAGGCCCTACCCCCACATATTTTTACCTGCTAATCCCTCTAACCTACACATCCCAGGACTCTAAGGGGCAATTTTTTTTTTTTAACCTGGCCAATCAACCTAACCCGCACATCTTTGGACTGTGGGAGGAAACCGGAGCACCCGGAGGAAACCCACGCAGACACGAGGAGAATGTGCAAACTCCACACAGACAGTGACCCGAGCCGGGAATCGAACCCGGGACCCTGGAGCTGTGAAGCAGCAGTGCTAACCACTGTGCTACCGTGCCGCCCAAGACCCCAAGGGAAACCCCAAGGGAGACAAGTGCTGCCCCTGATACTTTGGTCAGTGAGCACCTCACACAACTTTCAATCGAGTGAGGCCGGTTCTAGTTTGAGAATTCTCATTCATGGAATCATAGAATCCCGACAGTACAGAAGGAGGCCATTTGGCCCATTGAGTATGCACTGATTCTCTGACAGTGTGTCTTACCGAGGCCCTCTCCCGATCCCTGTAATCCCGCACATTTTACTATGGCTAATCTATCTAACCTACACATCTTTGGACACTAAGGGGTATTTATCATGGCCAATCCACCTAACATGCACATCTTTTGGACTGTGGAAGGAACCTGGAGGAAACCCACGCGGACACGGGGAGAACGTGCAAACTCCACACAGTCACCCAAGGCCAGAATCGAACCCGGGTCCCTGGCGCTGTGAGGCAGCAGTGTTAACCAATGTGCCACCACCATGCTGCCCTCAGTGTCATGGCTCTTCAGGCCACGATTAAACTCCCTGACCATTGTAACATCGTATTAAGAAGAAATATAGGATTTTGGGAACCTTGAGCATCATTCTGACCAGTTGACCTGTTTCAAGTATTCCCCACATCAGTGTGAAAATAGATAAAAGGGCTCTGTGTGAGGGAGTGACATTCTCCTGTTCCAACTGTCTCACCCTTGCTGCCCTAGTACTTGAAATGCATCCCCTGGATAACTCACACCTCGACAATGAGAGCTGGCATGTTCCTCAAAGGACACATCACATCTATGTCCCCATCTGTTCTCATCCAACATTCATGCATGTAACACCTCCAGCAGGGATTAAAACCAAATCTTCCTAATACTATTCCACTCATGTACTCACTTCAGCATGCTGGATCTTTTAAATTACTCTCGTAAGGAGGTGCATCCAAAATGATAAAATCTCTGAAACTCTTTGAGCAAAAGGCAATTAATCTGAGGGAAATTTCCAAGTTCACATGTAGCAGATATGCAACTTACTTTTTCTCTAAGTTTTCTTTGTTACATTTCTAAAAATTATTTTTTGTATTTAAACACAAGATAATAATGTTATACCCATAAGAGATGGGTAATGAAGCAACAAAGTGAGGTTGGATAGGCTCAGGTTGTTTGAAAGGGGACCTGACTGAGGTGTATAAGTTTATGAGAAGTGTAGGGTCCATTCATTCCTCAGAGTAGATGAAGACAGCACTGGTAATAAGCTGAATTTCTTTTATTGAACAGACTTAAAATTAACATCACAGAAAGTGAACTGAAAAGAATTATTGGAGAGAAAGAGAGAGAGAGAGAGAGTGATACTGGCTTTTGCCAGACCTGTACTGATCACAGCAGTACTCAATACAGATTCTGAGCCAGAAAACAGACTTGACCCAAACTGAAAACATAGGGCTAAAACTACAATATATGTGATTCGTTATCTGTGTTATTGAAATTGCTCGGCACATGATGTCTCTAACTTTCATAAACAACTTGCAGATGTTGTTCATGAAAAACCTTGTTTGGCTTATGAGAAAACCTGTTTTCAATTGCATTGTACTTTCAAAAAAATGCAGTCAAATTTTCCTCGATAACCCAGCATACTTGCTGAGTTTTAAAATGTTGTCAAATTAGTTAACACCTACAATCTAGCTTTTAAACGTAATTGCATCAGTAGAAATATCTTAAAATGAAGTTTTTGCATTCATGAAACAAACAGAGCTAAGCATACATCGCATCCCTCAGGGAGTATGGATAGGGTGGATAGGGTGCAGTTGTTCACTTATTGAGGGTCAATAGCGAGGCGGTATAATTTTAAGGTGAGGGGCAGGAGCTTTAGAGAGGATTTGAGGAAAATATTTTTCATCCAGAGGGTGGTGGGAGTCCAGAATGCACTGTCTGGGAGGGTAGTAGAGGTGGGAAACCTCACAACCTTTAAAATGTACATGGATGAGCACTTCGTAACATTCAAAGTTATGGGTCAAGTGGGATTGGTGCAGATTTAGTATGGTTTTATCAGTGCAGACTCAAAGGACAGAAGGGCCTCTTTTGGACGGTATGACTCTATGACAAATGGATCAAAACTACATGTCCTTAATGTAAATGCCAAGACCCCCTCATTTTAAAGTAGAGACTTACTACACGCAAGCTGTATGCTGCCTTGTTTGATTTCTTCAATGCCCATCATCGGCAATCAGTCAGGTGAGGTCTACCAAGTCTGATCAGCCATCTGTACTTGGTTTGAAATGCCATCCAAGGCATTGACCCACTCTGCTCCCCAACAACGGGATTTAAAAACTCTATTTCTGGGCATGTATTGTCGCTGGTGAAGCAAGTGCTCTTGAATGTCATTCATGACTTCAGTGCATTCGTTTGGCCTCAATCCCTTGGGGGAAGGTGGGGAGGGGGGAACTGAGATCAGTGTGTGACAGTAATCTGCTCACTAGCTCTGACAAGCTCATCTCAGTCGATGGGAGTCTTTGAATTTAGCAAATGCAATAAAGATCCTTTCATAGAATCCCTACTATGCAGAAGGAAGCCATTTGTCCTATCGGGTCTGCACTGACTCTGCAACAGATTTTGATTTGATTTATTATTGTCACATGTATTGGGATATAGTGAAAAGTATTGTTTTTTCTGCGCTATACAGACAAAGCATATTGTACATAGCGAAGGAAAGGAGAGAGTGCAGAATGTAGCGTTACAGTCGTAGCTAGGGTGTAGAGAAAGATCAACTGAATGAAAAGAGTTAGAATAAAGTTTTAGAAGTCTAGAACTAATGTCGTTGAGGGCGGCACGGTAGCACAGTGGTTCGCACTGCTGCTTCACCGCTCCAGGGACCTGGGTTCGATTCCCGGCTTGGGTCACTATCTGTGTGGAGTTTGCATATTCTCCTCGTGTCTGCGTGGGTTTCCTCCGGGTGCTCCGGTTTCTTCCCACAGTCCAAAGATGTGCGGGTTAGGTTGATTGGCCAGGTTAAAAATTGCCTCTTAGAGTCCTGAGATGCGTAGGTCAGAGGGATTAGCCGGTAAACATGTGGGGGTAGGGCCTGGGTGGGATTGTGGTCGGTGCAGACTCGAAGGGCTGAATGGCCTCCTTCTGCACTGTAGGGTTTCTATGATTAAAAGATAGAAGAGCATCCCATCCAGGCCCCATCACCATAACCCCACGTCTTTACACCACTAATCTCCCCTTTCCCAAAGTCACTTCACCTAAAAAAAATCAATGGACAGTGGATGAATTTGATGTAAACTTTAACGGCACCCTCAGAGTTTTAATATTCTCAGACAACCAAATGGTGCAGTTCTTACAAACCTGAACCCATTTTTCCAGCATCCACTCATATACAATCGTTTTACCCGACAGCATAGCAGTCGACCATTTGGCCCAATGTGCCCGTACTGACTCTTTGAAATACTGTGCAATTTAATGCATCACATCAGTGCTGGCACCATCACCCCACAACTATGTCCTCTTCCATGTCACGTCCAATTGCTGTTGGAAAGATCCGATGTAATCTGATTTCACAACCTTTTGAGGTAATGCATTCCAGATTTTAACAACCCTGTGGGAAATTGTAAATACATTGTTTATATATTTATGAAGCTGTTCTGAGTGATGTGTTGTTTGTATTATTTATGGAGCTGTTCTAAATTATAATGGTTTTCGATTGTACAGTTAACAGCTATGAGGAAACTAAAGGGTTAATAATACAGACCTGCCAAAAAGGCACAAAGGAGGAAAAAAATGGAAAAGAAACTTGTTTCTCTTCCATATTCTTTTGTTAAATTTGTTTTTTTCAAAAAAGACGATAAATGGCTGGAATGATAAAATGACTGTCACCGACTACGTGATGACATTTCTGG